>NC_067247.2:370405694-370708725 GCF_019359855.2 Lolium perenne | reverse complement strand
GTATGTTGCGCAAGAAACTTTTTAATTTTACTTGCATCAGTAATAGAATTGCATTTATCAATAAAATCATCATTAAGCTCCACATAATCCTCATCAGGATCATCACTAGAATAATCAACAGACTCAGGTGAACTAACATGTGTAGTAGCATTAGGAGTTTCAGTATTTTCAATTTGTCTAGACTTAGCAATTGTAGCATCTAGAAAAGATCCCAATGAACCACTATCATCAAGCACAGCAGAAACATTATCAATATTATAAGAGTTTTCAGATTCAGCAGAAGTACCAGCAAGTGAAGCTTGCGGCGGTGAAACAAGTTGACTCATCACAGATGGTGAATCAAGAGCAGCAGAGGTACTCAGAGTTGCACCTTTTCTTGTAGTGGATGGTAATATGGCGACTTTAGGATCACGAGATTTACCCATGATGGAGAATTTGCAGCGAACAATATCAATCCAAGTGAACTTCCAAATAAAGCTATGCTCCCCGGCAACGGCGCCAGAAAATAGTCTTGATGAGCCACAAGTATAGGGGATCGCAACAGTCTTCGCGGGAAGTAAAACCCAATTTATTGATTCGACACAAGGGGAGACAAAGAATACTTGAAAGCCTTAACAGCGGAGTTGTCAATTCAAATTTGCACACTGAAACAGACTTGCTCGCAAGAGTTTATCGATAATGTGATTTTATAGCGATAGCGATAGTGAAATAACAGCAGAGTAATAGAGACAGCGAGTAGTGATTTTAGTAAACAGCAGGATTAAAAATCAGTAGGCACAGGGATGGATGACGGGCGTTGCATGGATGAGAGAAACTCATGTAACAATCAAAGCAGGGCATTTGCAGATAATAATAAAACGGTGTCCAAGTACAAAGCAATCCATAGGCATGTGTTCCATATTTAGTCGTACGTGCTCGCAATGAGAAACTTGCACAACATCTTTTGTCCTACCAGCCGGTGGCAGCCGGGCCTCTAGGGAATCTACTGGAAATTAAGGTACTCCTTTTAATAGAGCACCGGAGAAAAGCATTAACACTCCATGAACACATGTGATCCTCACGTCACCGCCATCCCCTCCGGTTGTCCCGATTTCTGTCACTTCGGGGCCTTTGGTTCCGGACAGCGACATGTGTATACAACTTGCAGGTAAGATCATAAAACGATGCATATCATGATGAAATAATAACATGTTCAGATCTGAGATCATGGCACTCGGGCCCTAGTGACAAGCATTAAGCATAACAAGTTGCAACAATATCATCAAAGTACCAATTACGGACACTAGGCACTATGCCCTAACAATCTTATGCTATTACATGACCAATCTCATCCAATCCCTACCATCCCCTTCAGCCTACAGCGGGGGAATTACTCACACATGGATGGGGGAAACATTGCTGGTCGATGGAGAGGCGTCGGTGGTGATGGCGGCGATGATCTCCTCCAATTCCCCGTCCCGGCGGAGTGCCAGAACAGAGACTTCTGGTCCCCGAGACGGAGTTTCGCGATGTGGCGGCATTCTGGAGGGTTTCTGGCGACTTCGACTTCTCCCCGTGCGTTTTTAGGTCGAAGGCGTTGAGTAGTCCAAAGGAGGGCGTCGGAGGCCGGCCGAGGGGGCCACACGCTAGGGCCGCGTACCCCCCTCCTGGGCCGCGCCGCCCTAGGGTGTGGGGCCCTCGGGCCTCCACCTGGCTTGCCCTTCTGGCTCCGTCAGTATTCTGGAAAAATAGGACCTTTCACATAAATTCCGAGGATTTTCCTGAAAGTTGGATTTCTGCACAAAAACGAGACACCAGAACAGTTCGGCTAAAAACAACGTTAGTCCGTGTTAGTTGCATCCGAAATACACAAATTAGAGGCAAAACAATAGCAAAAGTGTTCGGGAAAGTTGATACGTTTTGGACGTATCAAAGGTACCCGAGGATTCGGTTAGCCATGGCTTGTGTAAGCAAAGGTTGGGAGGAGTGTCACCCATAAATAAAAACTAAAGTACATGTGTAAACAAAAGAGAAGAGGGATGATCTACCTTGCTGGTAGAGATAACGTCCTTCATGGGAGCCGCTCTTTGAAAGTCTGCCTGGCAAGGGAGTTAGAGTACCCACTACCATTCATTGACAACAACAAACACCTCTCAAAATTTTACTTTTTATGCTCTCTATATGATTTTAAAACTTGAAAAGCTCTAGCACATGATTTATCCCTGCTTCCCTCTGCGAAGGGCCATTCTTCTACTTTTATGTTGAGTCAGTTTACCTACTTCTTTCCATCTTAGAAGCAAACACTTGTGTTAACTGTGCATTGATTCTTACATGTTTACCTATTGCACTTGTTATATTGCTTTATGTTGACAACTATCCATGAGATATACATGTTACAAGTTGAAAGCAATTGCTGAAACTTAATCTTCCTTTGTGTTGCTTCAATTCCTTTACTTTGAATGTATTGCTTTATGAGTTAACTCTTATGCAAGAATTATTGATGCTTGTCTTGAAAGTACTATTCATGAATAGTCTTTGCTATATGATTCAGTTGTTTAATCATTGTCTTTACCATTGCTTTGAATCGCTCCATTCATCTCATATACTTTGCAATAGTATGATTAAGATTATGTTGGTAGCATGTCACTTCAGAAATTATCCTTGTTATCGTTTACCTACTCGGGACGAGTAGGAACTAAGCTTGGGGATGCTGATACGTCTCCGACGTATCGATAATTTCTTATGTTCCATGCTTGTTTTATGACAATACCTACATGTTTTGTTCACACTTTATATCGTTTTGATGCATTTTCCGGAACTAACCTATTGACGAGATGCCAAAGGGCCAGTTGTTGTTTTCTGCTGTTTTTGGTTTCAGAAATCCTAGTAAGGAAATATTCTCGGAATCGGACGAAATCAACGCCCAGCATCTTAGAATTCCACGAAGCTTCCAGAACACCCGAGAGCCACCAGAGGGGGGCCCTGTGGGCCCCACACATGTAGGCGGCGCGGCCCAGGCCCTGGCCGCGCCACCCTAGTGTGTCGTGGCCCCGTCAGCCTTCCGACTCCGCCTCTTCGCCTATTTAAAGGTCCCTGACCTAAAACTTCGATACGGAAAAGCCACGGTACGAGAAACCTTCCAGAGCCGCCGCCATCGCGAAGCCAAGATCTGGGGGACAGGAGTCTCTGTTCCGGCACGCCGCCGGGACGGGGAAGTGCCCCCGGAAGGCATCTCCATCGACACCACCGCCATCTCCATCAACGCTGATGTCTCCCATGAGGAGGGAGTAGTTCTCCATCGAGGCTAAGGGTTGTACCGGTAGCTAAGTGGTTAATCTCTCTCCTATGTACATCAATACAATGATCTCATGAGCTGCCTTACATGATTGAGATTCATATGAGTTTTGTATCACTATTCATCTATGTGCTACTCTAGTGATGTTATTAAAGTACTCTATTCCTCCTCCATGATGTAATGGTGACAGTGTGTGCATCATGTAGTACTTGGCGTAGTTTATGATTGTGATCTCTTGTAGATTATGAAGTTAACTATTACTATGATGGTATTAATGTGATCTATTCCTCCTTTTATAGTATGAAGGTGACAGTGTGCATGCTATGTTAGTACTTGGTATAGTTGTGTTGATCTATCATGCACTCTAAGGTTATTTAAATATGAATATCGAATATTGTGGGGCTTGTTAACTCCGGCATTGAGGTGCTCTTGTAGCCCTACACAATTAGTGGTGTTCATCATCCAACAAGATAGTGTAGAGTGGTTTTATTATGTGATCAATGTTGAGAGTGTCCACTAGTGAAAGCTCGATCCCTAGGCCTTGTTTCCAAATACTGCAATCATCGCTTATTTACTGTTCTGCTGCATCTTTACTTACTGCACGCCAGCAAGCACTTTTCTGGCGCCGTTACTACTTCTCATATTCATTCATACCACCTGTATTTCACTATCTCTTCGCCGAACTAGTGCACCGATACATCTGACAAGTGTATTAGGTGTGTTGGGGACACAAGAGACTTCTTGTATTGTGGTTGCAGGGTTGCTTGAGAGGGATATCTTTGACCTCTTCCTCCCTGAGTTTGATAAACCTTGGGTGATCCACTTAAGGGAAACTTGCTGCTGTTCTACAAACCTCTGCTCTTGGAGGCCCAACACTGTCTACAGGAATAGAAGCACGCGTAGACATCAGTGCGCAGGGGGTGCGAGCGAGCGAGAAAGGCCGAGCATGAGAGAGATGTTTTTTTAGAGGGACAACCGAACGATCCTGAAGTACCCAGATTTCCAATACGCATCAGAGCGCAGTTTACAGCAGGACACAAAATAAACAGGAAATTACGTCTAAATCCCTAAGATTTACATGGTAGACCCCAGGCTGAAAGCAAGAAATGCGATCGTGTCCTTAACAGCCACCATCCGGATTGATCCTCGTCGCAGCCGGGGACGAACCACTTGGCGCGACCAAATCGCCATGGCTACAGAGCCTACACACCATGGCTTCCGAGCTGAGCTAGAAACGCCCTGCCAAAACCGGCAGCCAACGGAGGTGGATAATTGGAGAGATGGAGAGAGAGAGAGAGTGTGTGTGTGTGTGTTGATGCCTCTCTCTTGACGAAGAAGATGGCTGGGAGTTTGCCTACCTAGCGTATGTGACTTGTGCTCACTGAAGTGTGGGACCTCACGCATGGGAACCACACGTAAGTGACAGACATGTTGCTCTAATAACTCGGGTGATTATTATATTGTAGTAGTACTACATAGTTTCCTATGGATCCTTCTTAGTCACTCCAAAATGAAGCTTTTGGGAGGTTTTTGAAATTTCCATGTTTGAAACCAAAAACGACTTCTCTTCATGCATGCTTGACTTCATAAGACAGAGTTTAGCTAGGGGTATGGGGTAGATACATGATTTTCCTGGTTTGAATATGTCTAGAACTTGTTTATCAACTTCATTGAATGCTTACTATATGACATAAGAAGACTATGTGCCTTGGTTTTTCATTTTTTTTATTTTTTCTAAAATTTGTATGCCCATTTGAATCTTGGTCAAATCCTAGGTTTCACCAAGATTTGAAAAGTTTATAACATGAATATGAAAAATTAAGCATGTATGCTTCTTGGTCACTTCAAAATGAAGCTCTTGGGAGGGTTTTTGAAATTTCCATGTTCGAAACCAAAAACCACATATCTTCATGCTTGACTTGGTGAAACAGAGTTTAGGGTTAGGGGTAGATACATGATTTTTCTTGTTTGAATATGTCTATACCTTGTTTATCATCTTAATTGAATGCTTACTATATGACATAAGAAGACCTTGGTTTTTCATTTTTTTTTGTTTTTTTTTGAATTTTTATGCCCATTTGAATCTTGGTCAAATCCTAGGTTTGACCAATATTTAAACAAGTTTAAGACATGAAAATGAAAAGGGAAGCCTGCATCCTTCTTAGTCACTCGATCTAAAATGAATTTTTTAAGAGGTTTTTAAATTTTCCATGTTTGAAACCAAAAACCACTTCTCTTAATGCATGCTTGACTTCATAAGACAGAGTTTAGGGTTTTAGGGGTAGATATATACATGATTTTCTGGTTTGAATATGTCTAGACCTTGTTTATCAACTTGAATGCTTACAATATATATGACATAAGAATGCTATGTCCTTTGTTTTTTCATTCTTTTGACTTTTTCTGAATTTTTATGCCCATTTGAATCTTTTGGTCAAATCCTAGGTTTGACCAAGATTTAAACAAGTTTAAAACATGAAAATGAAAATGGAAGCTTGTATCCTTCTTAGTCACTCTAAAATGAAGTTTTTGGGAGGTTTTTGAAATTACCATGTTTGAAACCCAAAACCACTTCTCTTCATGCTTGACTTCATAAGACAGAGTTTAGGGTTAGGGGTAGATATATGATTTTGTATGGTTTGAATATGTCTAGACCTTGTTTATGAACTTGAATGCTTACGATATGACATAAGAAGACTATGTACTTTGGTTTTCATTTTTCTAATTTTTTAAAATTTTGTGTCCATTTGAATCTTGGTCAAATCTTAAGTTTGACCAAGATTTAAACAAGTTTAAAACATGAAAATGAAAAGGTAATCATGGATACTTCTTAGTCACTCTAAAATGAAGCTTTTGGGATGTTCTTGAAATTTCCATGTTTGAAACCCAAAACGACTTCTCTACATATATGCACGCTTGACTTAAGACATAGTTTAGCTAGGGTTAGGGGGTAGATACATGATTTTCCTGGTTTGAATATGTCTAGACCTTGTGTATCAACTTAGTTGAATGCTTACTATATGAGATAAGAAGACTGTGTGCCTTGGTTTTTCATTTTTTCGATTTTTTTAAAATTCTAATGCCCATTTGAATCTTGGTCAAATCCTAGGTTTGACCATGGTTTTAACAAATTTAAATCATGAATATAAAAATTAAGCATCTATCCTTCTTAGTCACTCCAAAATGTAAATCTTGGGAGGGTTCTTGAAATTTGCATGTTTGAAACCAAAAACCACTTCTCTTCATGCATGCTTGACTTCATAAGACAGAGTTTAGCTAGGGGTATGGGGTAGATACATGATTTTCCTGGTTTGAATATGTCTAGAACTTGTTTATAAACTGAATTGAATGCTTACTATATGACATAAGAAGACTATGTGCCTTGGTTTTTCATTTTTTTGATTTTTTCTAAAATTTGTATGCCCATTTGAATCTTGGTCAAATCCTAGGTTTCACCAAGATTTGAAAAGTTTAAAACATGAATATGAAAAAGTAAGCATGTATGCTTCTTGGTCACTTCAAAATGAAGCTCTTGGGAGGGTTTTTGAAATTTCCATGTTCGAAACCAAAAACCACATATCTTCATGCTTGACTTGGTGAAACATAGTTTAGGGTTAGGGGTAGATACATGATTTTTCTTGTTTGAATATGTCTAGACCTTGTTTATCATCTTAATTGAATGCTTACTATATGACATAAGAAGACCTTGGTTTTTCATTTTTTTTTATTTTTTTTATTTTTATGCCCATTTGAATCTTGGTCAAATCCTAGGTTTGACCAATATTTAAACAAGTTTAAGACATGAAAATGAAAAGGGAAGCCTGCATCCTTCTTAGTCACTCGATCTAAAATGAATTTTTTAAGAGGTTTTTGAATTTTCCATGTTTGAAACCAAAAACCACTTCTCTTCATGCATGCTTGACTTCATAAGACAGAGTTTAGGGTTTTAGGGGTAGATATATACATGATTTTCTGGTTTGAATATGTCTAGACCTTGTTTATCAACATGAATGCTTACTATATATATGACATAAGAATGCTATGTCCTTTGTTTTTTCATTCTTTTGACTTTTTCTGAATTTTTATGCCCATTTGAATCTTTTGGTCAAATCCTAGGTTTGACCAAGATTTAAACAAGTTTAAAACATGAAAATGAAAATGGAAGCTTGTATCCTTCTTAGTCACTCTAAAATGAAGTTTTTGGGAGGTTTTGGAAATTACCATGTTTGAAACCCAAAACCACTTCTCTTCATGCTTGACTTCATAAGACAGAGTTTAGGGTTAGGGGTAGATACATGATTTTGTATGGTTTGAATATGTCTAGACCTTGTTTATGAACTTGAATGCTTACGATATGACATAAGAAGACTATGTACTTCGGTTTTCATTTTTCTGATTTTTTAAAATTTTGTGTCCATTTGAATCTTGGTCAAATCCTAAGTTTGACCAAGATTTAAACAAGTTTAAAACATGAAAATGAAAAGGTAATCATGGATACTTCTTAGTCACTCTAAAATGAAGCTTTTGGGATGTTCTTGAAATTTTCATGTTTGAAACCCAAAACGACTTCTCTACATATATGCATGCTTGACTTAAGACATAGTTTAGCTAGGGTTAGGGGGTAGATACATGATTTTCCTAGTTTGAATATGTCTAGACCTTGTTTATCAACTTAGTTGAATGCTTACTATATGACATAAGAAGACTGTGTGCCTTGGTTTTTCATTTTTTTGATTTTTTTAAAATTCTTATGCCCATTTGAATCTTGGTCAAATCCTAGGTTTGATCATGGTTTTAACAAATTTAAATCATGAATATAAAAATTAAGCATCTATCCTTCTTAGTCACTCCAAATTGTAAATCTTGGGAGGGTTCTTGAAATTTGCATGTTTGAAACCAAAAACCACTTCTCTTCATGCATGCTTGACTTCATAAGACAGAGTTTAGCTAGGGGTATGGGGTAGATACATGATTTTCCTGGTTTGAATATGTCTAGAACTTGTTTATAAACTTAATTGAATGCTTACTATATGACATAAGAAGACTATGTGCCTTGGTTTTTCATTTTTTTGATTTTTTCTAAAATTTGTATGCCCATTTGAATCTTGGTCAAATCCTAGGTTTCACCAAGATTTGAAAAGTTTAAAACATGAATATGAAAAGTAAGCATGTATGCTTCTTGGTCACTTCAAAATGAAGCTCTTGGGAGGGTTTTTGAAATTTCCATGTTCGAAACCAAAAACCACATATCTTCATGCTTGACTTGGTGAAACAGAGTTTAGGGTTAGGGGTAGATACATGATTTTTCTTGTTTGAATATGTCTAGACCTTGTTTATCATCTTAATTGAATGCTTACTATATGACATAAGAAGACCTTGGTTTTTCTTTTTTTTTGTTTTTTTTTTGAATTTTTATGCCCATTTGAATCTTGGTCAAATCCTAGGTTTGACCAATATTTAAACAAGTTTAAGACATGAAAATGAAAAGGGAAACCTGCATCCTTCTTAGTCACTCGATCTAAAATGAATTTTTTAAGAGGTTTTTGAATTTTCCATGTTTGAAACCAAAAACCACTTCTTTTCATGCATGCTTGACTTCATAAGACAGAGTTTAGGGTTTTAGGGGTAGATATATACATGATTTTCTGGTTTGAATATGTCTAGACCTTGTTTATCAACTTGAATGCTTACTATATATATGACATAAGAATGCTATGTCCTTTGTTTTTTCATTCTTTTGACTTTTTCTGAATATTTATGCCCATTTGAATCTTTTGGTCAAATCCTAGGTTTGACCAAGATTTAAACAAGTTTAAAACATGAAAATGAAAATGGAAGCTTGTATCCTTCTTAGTCACTCTAAAATGAAGTTTTTGGGAGGTTTTTGAAATTACCATGTTCGAAACCCAAAACCACTTCTCTTCATGCTTGACTTCATAAGACAGAGTTTAGGGTTAGGGGTAGATACATGATTTTGTATGGTTTGAATATGTCTAGACCTTGTTTATGAACTTGAATGCTTACGATATGACATAAGAAGACTATGTACTTTGGTTTTCATTTTTCTGATTTTTTAAAATTTTATGTCCATTTGAATCTTGGTCAAATCCTAAGTTTGACCAAGATTTAAACAAGCTTAAAACATGAAAATGAAAAGGTAATCATGGATACTTCTTAGTCACTCTAAAATGAAGCTTTTGGGATGTTCTTGAAATTTCCATGTTTGAAACCCAAAACGACTTCTCTACATATATGCATGCTTGACTTAAGACATAGTTTAGCTAGGGTTAGGGGGTAGATACATGATTTTCCTAGTTTGAATATGTCTAGACCTTGTTTATCAACTTAGTTGAATGCTTACTATATGACATAAGAAGACTGTGTGCCTTGGTTTTTCATTTTTTGATTTTTTTAAAATTCTTATGCCCATTTGAATCTTGGTCAAATCCTAGGATTGACCATGGTTTTAACAAATTTAAATTATGAATATAAAAATTAAGCATCTATCCTTCTTAGTCACTCCAAAATGTAAATCTTGGGAGGGTTCTTGAAATTTGCATGTTTGAAACCAAAAACCACTTCTCTTGATGCATGCTTGACTTCATAAGACAGAGTTTAGCTAGGGGTATGGGTAGATACATGATTTTCCTGGTTTGAATATGTCTAGAACTTGTTTATAAACTTAATTGAATGCTTACTATATGACATAAGAAGACTATGTGCCTTGGTTTTTCATTTTTTTTGATTTTTTCTAAAATTTGTATGCCCATTTGAATCTTGGTCAAATTCTAGGTTTCACCAAGATTTGAAAAGTTTAAAACATGAATATGAAAAAGTAAGCATGTATGCTTCTTGGTCACTTCAAAATGAAGCTCTTGGGAGGGTTTTTGAAATATCCATGTTCGAAACCAAAAACCACATATCTTCATGCTTGACTTGGTTGTGGGGCCCCGGACTAGCTGTCCGAAACACCCGTTATGCATACATATTCACGATCGCATGATCAGTGTGTCGTGAAAGCATAACCGAACTGGTATCAAATACATCATCCATTACAGTACCGAATAAAAGGATTACAACAGGTCTCATGACCAATACTTACATAAGAGCCATAATGGCAGGAGATCAACAATCACACAGCGGAAATACTTCAGACGAAAGCGTTCGTATGGCCCAAGTCATGCCATAACCCTACATGCAACTGACTGGGAAGACTTCCTAGCTCGCATAGACGTCGTCGACTCCTTCTTCATCTGTCGGATTCCACCAAGTCTGGCCAAGTAAATAGCCAGGGACAAAGCCATGAGTACATTATGAATTGTACTCGCAAACCACCTTAGAGAGAAGTAAAGGATATGCAATTTGGCAGTAGCAAGGAACAGACACTATTCTAAGGTTACAAGGAGTGAGAGATAGTTTCTCTCGAGAGTATGACATCTCTATATCTTTGTTGAAAAGCTTTTTGAAAACAAGTTTCTTTTGAAGACTAATAGGTAAGGGTGACCCATTTTTCCTTCCCGGCCATCTCATATGGCCAAAACAACTTTTTCAACTTTCCACCGTACCTCCCAGGTACTTTTCCACCAGTCCCACTGGCATCATTTTCCCGAAACATTTTTGAGAAAAAAAAACTTTTATAAACCAAAACTCTTCAGGCTAAGCAACAGCCTTCCCAACCGTCCATAACCGCGGACACGGCTATTCGAATAGTTTTCACTCTGCAGAGGTCGTTCACTTTCCCCACAAGATCCGATAAATCCGCCGGGATCATCCCTGGTTCACCAAGCGTCAAAACGCGAGGCTCGGATAACCGATCGTAGTTTTTCGCTTGCTCGCCTTAGCCTAAGACATGCCGAATGAGTTGTACCTCCCAACACCAGAGTCCGGGATGCCGTTTACCCAGGAGTTGCAAAGTCCCCGACACCCGACCCTCCGGAATGCCATCCAACCACCTCGGCATCTTTCAATGGGAGCTCATAAGTTGTACCCCGCGTACCTAAAAAGGCAAATGGGTTGCGTCCCTTCTCATGGGAAGAACCCCGGTCGAAGCGTCCATGGTCGGACTGCCACTACACTTGCAGGACTCAAACTAAGGCGAGACAAACTACTACGCTACGCCACGTGCCCACTTTGGGGTAATGTGGTTGTACTGTCTTTTAGTCCGGGTGAGTACTTAGGCGCTAAAGTTTTCGAAAGCATTTTCATTCCTCCACTTGCCTCCAGCAAATCTTGTTTCCATAAACCTTTTTCCTTTCATAAACTCACACTTGGCCAGGGCTACCCCATTCCAAGGTTTAAAAAAAAACTTATTTTCTTTGAAACAATTTCACAACCATTTTTCCAGGGCTCCAAACCTATAGTCCAACTTTTCTTGAAAATTGGCGACAAGGATGACAAGGTGGTAAGCACCATATCACTAATAGGGGTTTGATTAGTAGGTACCAACGAGGGCTGCACCCTAAGGGTGGAATAATAAAACTCCGGGTGGCAATAACCACTCACATAAATAAATAAAATCATGCAATTTATAAAACTGCTAATAATGCAAGAGTAAGATAATTAGGATGAGATATGCATCAAGAGGTGGCTTGCCTTGGTCAGTAAAGTGTCCCTGGTCTTTCTCTTCGAAACCCTCAGAATGATCCTCCTCTTCTTCACCGGTGATGTTCGCAACTATCATCGCAAAAATAAAAGAACACACAATCACCATACAAGACTCAACCATACAAAAAAACATACTCGCGACACTTAGGCTACTGCAATCAGTGGGTATTTCAAGCAATAATAAGTGCACAACACACCTAGTATTTACCTAGAACTTTTTTTTATTTGAGAGAAATATTTTATTTCCACTAGATCAAATCTAGAATCCTAATAATTATAAGCCAAAAACTTACTTCTTCACTCCAGTGGCTAAATTTCAAATGCAAACGTAGTTAAGATTATTTAGAAACTAATACGACTAGTTTTGTGCCAGAAACATTTATATACTTCCAGAAACAGGTACAAGCATTGCCACCTATTCCAAAGTGTGGAAGGGGTTTGCATAAAGAATTGGTTTACTCCATAAAGAGTTACAGAACTTGTACTATTAAATTTATAATGCTACTGCATACTTTCAGTATTTTAATTACTGTTGGAGTTGCATGGTAGATCTGGAGATGATACTTAGTCTACGTGATAGATAACTCCTCCAGGGATGTGAGAAAATGTGAATTTGAACATCACGGAATTATTTGACGAATTTAAAGTAGAGTAGATCTCTCAGCAGGATTTAATCTATTATATAATTAAAACAACAAACAAACAACGGCTCGGATTGAGCACCAAGCAAGAAACGCTGCGTTTTCCACGCGTTGTTCAACAACCCATTGCAACCCAGGTTCTAGGGTTTTCATTAAGAAAAAAAATCTAGGGTTTCCGATGTTAACGATATTCCTCCCAGGCGGTTGCTCCTCACCACCTGCCGCTGCATCTTTTTGTGCGCCCGTCGATGGCCGGCCGGGCTGACAGGCCATGACGTACAGAATCTGCTACTGCTTGGCCACCATGCTTGGCCAAATCGGAGATTGGATTGGATTGTTGATGTTTGGATCCTACAAATATCGATAGAGATTGGCAAGGAAAGGAAGAAGGAGCAGGTCGCTTAATTTGTTTACCCTGGGAACCACAAACTGTGTCTCTTCGGATCGGTGCTGCCCAGACAGATATCGACATACTAATGGTACGTGCGACAGCTGATCTCCACATCGATCAATTTCCGTGTCAGACTGAGAACATCAACTCCAAGCCCAGACATAGGAATCACGACGGACATGTAGTATATTTCGACAACAACCGTTGTGTGGATCTGGAGACGAAGTAAAAATGTCGATCAGCTCAAAGCAACAAGGTCAATCTTGCTGTGATGAATCTACGTCGATGGGACGATGGTGTTCTCACTACAACAAAGCTGAAGAACAAACAAGGTGACCTGAATCTTGCAGGCAACAGTCACTCAAGTTCGCATCTCCAACTCCAAGCTCTTGCAGCCATCCAATGCAGCGCGTGTTAGACAGGACATCCTCCCGGGAGGGCTCAGAGCTTCCCAATGAAATTGAGATGTATGTGTTTATCAGCTACACAAAAGCAATTGTTTTGTTTCTTTGTTCATGTGACCACCAGTGGTTCATCGTGTGTCTGGCTGCTGCCTTCATGTGGACGAAATAAGGTTGAAAGCTTGAGAGCCGTCCATGCCATGAAAGAAGTCAACCGATCAAAACATTGGAGAGGAATTTGGGGTGAAAAACAACAGTAAGTTATTCCCATATCTTGCTTTGTATAACAACTGAATCTCTTATATAATTTGTCTGCAGGTCTCTGTTAATATTTATATAGATGATAATTCTCAACAATGTGATGCCAGATTTTGATTCATTACCAAGGCTCTGGCTTTTGATTGGTTTGATATTTTTCAGCAAACAGGATTTTATTCGAGGGGTATTAGCAATTTAGCTATGTCTCCTGAAATCACAAACCAGGCAGCAGAACCAATACACGTCCGTGCAGCTCGACGCTGGCGAATATCCAGGTTGGCGTATATTCAACTCCGAGGGAGATTCAAGTTATCACGCAGATGGAAATCGAAGCCATCAGAGTCAGTTTTGAACTGAATCATCGTGTTTGGTAATTAGAATCGACAACTCACTTATTTCAGATGAAATCTTCATATGTGCGCTACCAATTGACAACTACTTCCAATCAGGCCAAAGCACTAAGAACCAAAATGGACAAAGAGATGCAGCACTACAGAGGGAACATGAAAGACAAAAAGGAAGGATGCCGCGTTGAAGAGAAAGTAACAAATAGAAGAGATGGCTGGCCCCAAACCACGACACTATCTGAAAGTTCTAATGGCTTTGATGCAGAATTTCAGAAAGCTAACATACAAGTGCCAGTATTTCAATGCAATACTATTGTGCGAAGAATCATTGAATACTCTTAAAGAGACCAAAAGGCCTTCTTTTGGAATTTACGCTGCACACAAGGAAAACTCGACCTGCCAAGGTAGCAGAGCCTGGCGATATTCCTGATAGGAGAAGAAAGCGGTACAGCAAATTTCAAAGAAAATATCAAGTCGGCCAGATGTTCTCATTCACATTAACTGGAGTTCCAGACAAGGGAATGAAAAAAATCTAAATTACCATATATGGTTTTAGACTACATGGCCAGAACTGCCATAGGAGTTCTTTTACCTGAAGAAGTTAACATACCCCGATTCGATAGTGTACATCTTCTAATATTTTTACTATTTAGGTAATTCATATGATTGCCCAATCATGATTGAACATAAAATGCCGGGATGGAAAGTAGGACATCCATGTTAATATATACCCAGAAAGACTGTATAAAACCACATTATAGATTGGATTCATTACTGAGTGATGTATTCTGTCTGCAACTCGCTCTCTATAAATCCAAAGAGACCAAGCACATGATAATTCAGAATATTATTTGCAGAGACTACTTTCATGTACATTTATATGGGTTAAAACAGCCGTAGGCAAGAATATAAACTAAGAAAAAAGATATTGTAGTGTTACACATAATGGATGGATACAAATTTTGCTGTATTAAGCTGCATATATTTTCTATTGATGTGTTTAGGAAACAATACTTAAGATATATTGTTAGGAGAAGAAAATCATAGCACCAAAAAAATTAAGGCAGTGATCGGTAGCTGAGTAATGTACCAAGATGTGATTTTCTTGGGGTGAAAACTACACATCATACTTTTTCCTTTTAAACAGGGTGCCGCACGTCATATCATAGACGAAAATAATACAAAAAACAACAAGAAAACGGTAATAAATATTGTTAGATTCAAAAGTGTATTGAAAATGATTTTACTCTGTTTTTGGAACAAGTTGACTGATTTCCTATGAAGTCAATTATTCAATTTTATTTTTCGTATCCAACTGCACATTTTATAAAGATAAAACAAAAAAAATAAGATGCAACTTTATTTATTCTAATTTCTTATTATACTCATTTATCTTTTAATGATCAAACTAATTGGTTTTCTATTCTTTCGTTAAAAAATATGCAGAGGGAAATAATAGGAAAAGGATATTTATGTGGGAAGACAAAAATAGAAATCTAATAACCAAAAATATCAAAATAAATATCATAAAATCTTCAAAAATAAAAATCATAAGGCAAATCTAACGCTAAAACATATATTCTCAAAATAATAAAATTCTAGCCGCGCGAATGCGCGGGTACACCTGCTAGTTTCAGAATAAAGGAAAGTGACTATGTGCCGGTTTGAACAGATCGGACCAGGTCTAGAGCGGACCGAAACTGACAAGCAACCCAATACTGCGACAGGCCGGCCAAAGAAAAAAAAAAGAACTGCTGATGAGAGGAGGCATGCATAGCTGCATGCAATCATCGGAAGGAAATCGAGCAGCCCTGGGCAAGCTCTTCCGCGACAACCCACAACGAGCGGCTCGGCCGCGACCTAGCAATGGACAGGAAACAAACAGGAGCTCACCGTGGGGTGCAGAGGCGGCGGAGACGACGTGGAGGATGGTGCTGAGGGAAACGGTCGCTCCTCCCGTCGCCCTGGACGCGCGGTCGACCTCCAGGTTGTCCACAACTCCACATGGACGGAAACGAGTGCCGTGTCTCCGACGAGAGGTGAACGGCGATGAAAGAAACGCAACTGGACAACGGCGACGCCGATAGTGCATGATTCCTCGGGGCTCGATGGCGGAGATGCAGCTGAGGACAGGCGACGCTGGACGAGGCCGTGCTCTGCGTCGGGGACGGCAGCGAGACGGAGCTCGACGACGGTGATCATCCGGCGAGTTCCTGGCAAGAGGAAACAATGTGGGGTGGGAGAGGCTGCAGGGACGTGCAAGGGCGAGTATAAGGACAGAGAGTGACGACAATGACATGCACGACGAAGTACAGAGCGACGAGCATGGCCCCGTCTCGTGAATGTTGGCGAGGTCGTGCGCGAGTGCGACGTGGTTCAAGGAGGCGGCGGCGAACGTGGTGACGGCGGCTCCCACGAGTTCTCCGAAGTGGGGCCTGTAATGGCGGTGGTGAGGAGGCGCTGCAGAGGGTTGGGGAGACGCAGGGGCTTGAGCGGTCGGTGCAGGAGATCGTGCCCGCAGCATCCCTGGTGGCGGTGCGAGCGACAGAGGCCTTCCGGCGGCCCTGGTAGCGGAAACAGAGGCGTTAGCATTGCCAGGTTCAGGGAGAGGAAGAGAAAAACGGAGGAAGAGAACGGTGAGGATGCAACAGAGGACGCCAGCACGGCCATGTCGTGCGCTGCGACATGCACGACGACGTGCATCAAGGCGAGCTCGGCTCGTCCTAGAACCTGGCCGAGAGGGAGAGGAGGCAAGGCTCCATTTCTTCTGCTTCTGAAGGCGCATAGAGGAGAGTGGGGCGCTGCAAGGTTTTTGGGAGGGCTCGGGTGACTTAAAACTGGAGGGGGGTGGCCGCGTCGGACGAGCTCATGGGCGATGCGTGCAAGGAAGCGATTGGACGGATGGGCGGTGGCAAGAAGCATGAGGTGCTACGAGGAGTAGAACGCTCTTATCACCAGAATTTAACCGGATCAAGAGGTGGGCCGCAATTTAAATGGGCTTGGAAGCCATGGATGTAAAACGGGCACGAATCGGCCTCGTGCAAGTATTTTTGGGCCAAGTGGCCCGTGCATATGTAAACTAGTAGGATACGTGTCGGTTAGGAAGTAAAAGATAGAGTTTAACTCGTACACGGTTGGGATTATTCCCGAATTAGACAGTCTACGGACTATAAATATGTATCTAGGTTTATTTGAGAAGGAGGACGAACACGTTCACAAAAAACCAATCTAGGCGCATCGCTACCCCTTGTTTCGAGGGTTTCTCCCGGGTAAGCGTCATGCTGCCTAGATCGTATCTTGCGATCTAGGCAGTATCTGTTTATTCGTTACGTGATGTTGCTCGTACTGAAGCGCTTTTGATGGCGAGCAACGTCTTTATCATTAGATGTTTTAGGGTTGACATAGATGCTTTTCTGATATCTTGTTTAGCTATGCTACCCTTCAACGTCTAGCTACCCTTACGCCTATCTTAGGTGTAAGGGTAGCATCTTGCTTAATCTTTGCTCGATAGATCTGATTTGTTATAGTTGCTCCTTGTCCTTCAAGGATTGGTTTAATATCTGCATAGTTAGGCCTTGCAAACGGGTTGGATGATCCGGTAGTGCATAAGGTGTAGTTTTGTTGTGCCTAGAGGGATTGTTCCGGGGATCGACTTCATGTTGGTTTTTAGGCCTCTTTAGGACTAGCTTTCCTATTATCTTACGTGTCTGCTAGGCCCAGTTATGCGTAGGATGTTCCGGTTATGCGGTGAAAACCCTAAACTATCGTAGATTGGTCCATCTTGACATTGATTAAGCAAGATTCCCATGTTTATTGTAAATCTAATACGAACCATGGGACAATCGGCTCTTTGAGCCGATCCACATAACAACTTAAGAGCCGATCGGGGCTCGTATTTAATGTTTACGTGTTTTTGCCATGCAGGAAGCTAATCGAAGCAATCCAACACCTCCCTGACCAGGTATAGGTCAGGTGGCACGCCCTTGCGCTTAGCTGGGACGTGTGCCAGAAGGCATTGCGGGCCGTCGCCCGAGGGACCAGGGCCAACCGCAGTCCTGGGAGCCTCCCGGCTCTACGGTGTTGATCGTCGCCAAGCTCGCCGGTGGGTTTTGGCAGGCAACACATTCTGGCACGCCCGGTGGGACACTCTTCAGCAACCATGTCGACGTCTACAGCTGAGGTAGCTGGCGGCCCAGTCACGTACGCCGAGCTGCCTGACGAGCACAAGAAGAATTACGATGAGCTCAAGGCTCTCTTTGAAGCCAATCTAATCGGCTCTTTCTCAAAGACCCGTTCTCATGGCATCAAGTGGAAAGGTTTTACAGCCGAGGGTGCCCTCGATCAAGTAGATCTCTCCACCCCTTCAGAGGAACGCACTAGGGCCCTGCACCAGGAAGTTAACTACATGGTGGCTCACTCTGTACACCGCCATTCTGAGAGTTTGGTAAATGCCTTCGAGCGCATTGCGGTTCGCGTGGTCCAGGAGATCATGAAGCATCAGTATTCCCCATCGGGGCCTACCCTAGGTACTCACCACGGGGAGCTCCCGTTGCACACCAGACCGCCGCTGCCCTTCGCACTTGCAGCTCCAGAGCCGCCGGCTTCACCGGCGTACGTCGTCTACAAAATCGGAGGCGATCCTGGCGACTACCAGTTCCTGTACGAGCCACCTAAAGAGATCCCACATGGATACGTGTGCACGTACGTGCCGGATTCTAACTCCTTCGTGCGCACAAACCAGGTTTCAACAGGAGGAGTTTCTGGAGCACTAGCTGTGGTTCCTGGAGCGGATGCAGAAAAACAGGCGTGGCTCGCTAAATACGCCACCGGAACAACTCACAACAGCACAGCTCCTACAGCCAATACGGTGGAGCAGGTCAGCATAATCTTGAGAGAACAGTTTGGCTTACTGCCAAAGAGGAGAACAATCGGCTATTCCAAGCCGTATCCTGACGACTATGACCTGATTCCACTGCCACCCAAATATCGGCTCCCAGAATTCTCAAAGTTCAGCGGGTCAGAAGGATCCAGCTCAATAGAACACGTGAGCCGATACTTGGCACAATTGGGCATGATTTCAGCATCGGACCAGCTACGCGTAAGATTCTTTGCGCAATCTCTCACAGGACCAGCCTTCGGGTGGTACACTGCATTGCCACCAGATTCCATCCGGACGTGGAAGCAGCTGGAGGACCAGTTTTATGTACAGTATCAAACGGAAGCTACCGAAGCTGGCATTGCCGATCTGGCCCAGGTACGACAGAGGCGTGGAGAAATGGTGTGTGAATATGTCCAGCGCTTTAGGACTGTCAAGAACCGATGTTATTCGGCTCGTATAACTGAGAAAGAAGCAGTCGAGCTGGCAGTACATGGCCTCGCAACACCATTCAAGGATTTGGTGTTCCAAGTAGAGTACAACTCGCTGGCACAAATGGCTCAGAAGTTGACAGCATATGAGCAGCGTCATCCTGAGTTGTACCAAGATAAGTTCAAACGCCCGGTGGCCTTGGTCGAGACGGACGAATTTGGAGACTCTGCAGAAGACCAGGAGGTGGCCGTAGCTAAATGGGCTCGGGGGGCATCCCCCGTGACTTGTACATGGGTAAAACCACAAGGGATTCGACTTTGATGTGAGCAAAGCTGAGCAGATTTTTGACCTGCTGCTCAAAGGGAAACAGCTGAAGTTACCTGAAGGCCACAAGATCCCTACGACGCAAGAGCTAAACGGGAAGCCATACTGCAAGTGGCACCATTCGTTTACCCATGTCACCAGCGAGTGCAAGGTGTTGCGCCAGCAGATTCAAATGGCAATAGAACAAGGCCGTCTGATCTTCGGTCAGTTTGCCATGAAGGTGGACACGCAGCCGTTCCCTGGCGTCAACATGGTAGAACTTAGCCGATCCGCAAGGCGCCGGCTAGACTTTTCGTTCGATGTCAACATGGCAGGATGCGTATACCGCCATGGCAAGGACAAAGAAGAGAGCAGTCACGCTAGTGGCAAGGACAAAGAGGAGGCCGGTTCAAGCGATCGGCTTCAACGTGACGGTAAAAAGTACATTACTGAAAAACAAGTCAGGAGTGTGCGGTACCAGCGGCCACTCTCAGACCATGTCCTTAAAAAGTATGAACGCCAGTATGATCAACGTCGGCGGTATGACAGTGATGACCAGAAGTATCATTGGTCTGACGTCGACAACATAAGAATTCGTCGGCACGATCGGGACGACGAAAGATACGAGCGTCACGCAAGGGAGACGTCACGAGAACAGAGGGACATGGACAGGCACTGGGACTGCCCCTTCTTTAAACATTGCTGGGATTCAGGGATGAGCCGATTGCCCACATTCGACAATTGCCCAGAGTGTAGGCAGAAAAGGAAAGACACTGGCGACGTGTCGGTGTTCAAACGTCTAGGACCGCTCCCCTCCCATAACAGGCGAGCTGAGCCACCCCAGGAGGAAGATCTTGAGGAGTCAGAAGACGAGGAAGAAGACCGATACCATCGGCCAAGGTGGTGCCCAGACGGACATAGCCACTCCCAGAAACGTAGGGTCCAGCGACTACGTAGCTTGGAAGAAGCTGAGGCGCAGTACCTGCACACATTAAGGAAGGCACGGCCCGATCTGGCCGAGAAGATCCAGCAAACCTTGGACGCAGACGATCGACCACCAAAGAAAGAATGGCGCCCCAAACAGACGAAAGCCGATGCGAAGGCATCGGCTGGCACGAATATGGTGTTCATGCTTCCCTCAGAGTTCTGCGCTCCAAGAAACGGAGAGGTGCCGATAGCGCAGTTCGACTTCGGCCCACGACCCGTCATTTTTGAAAAGCCACGGGAGAAAAGCTACATGCATCTGAAGGCCCTGTACCTGCAAGGTTATATCAATGGGCAACCCGTCGGCAGGATGATGGTTGACACAGGAGCGGCAGTCAACATCATGCCATACTCCATGCTGCGGCGTTTGGGACACTCCAGCTCGGATCTGATCAAGACCAACATCACGTTAAGCGATTTCAACGGCCAAGCGTCAGAGACTCAAGGCGTTCTGAACGTAGACCTAACTGTGGGCCGGAAAACTATCCCTACGTCGTTCTTCATCTTCGACAGTAAAAGCACCTATGCTGTCTTGCTAGGGAGAGACTGGATCCACGCCAACTGCTGCATTCCATCCACGATGCACCAATGCTTGATACAATGGGATGGAGATGAAGTAGAAGTCGTCCACTTCATATTTTTTGCCTGTGTATAGCATTGATCTTACAGGTGATGGAAAGCTAGGGTATGGGTTTACATCAGCTGACGAGCTAGAAGAGATCGACATTGGTCCTGGGGATAAGCCACGACCAACATTTATCAGCAAGAAGTTGGATCCACATCTGAGGAGTCTGATGATAGCTCTGTTAAAAGAGTACCCAGATTGTTTTGCCTGGGATTACACGGAAATGCCCGGGTTAGACAGGAGTATCGTCGAGCATCGGCTCCCTCTCAAGAAAGGATTTCGGCCGTTCCAGCAACGAGCACGACAAATGAAGGCCGAAGTCTTAGAAGCAGTCAAGAAAGAAATCGAGAAGATGTTGGCTGCAGGGTTCATCAGGCCATGCAGGTATGCCGATTGGATTTCCAGTGTCGTGCCTGTGGAGAAGAAGGACGGCCGAATGCGCGTCGCCATAGATTTTCGAGATCTCAACAGAGCCACTCCAAAGGATGAGTATCCAATGCCGGTAGCAGAAACTTTGATCAACGCTGCTGCTGGTCATAAAGTGTTAAGTTTCATGGATGGCAACGCCGGCTACAACCAGATTTTCATGGCTCCAGAGGATATAAACAAGACCGCATTCAGAGTACCAGGTGCAGTGGGCTTGTTTGAGTACGTGGTCATGACATTCGGATTGAAAAACGCCGGCGCAACATATCAACGAGCCATGAATTACATCTTCCATGATCTGATTGGCAAATTGGTAGAAATATACATCGACGACGTGGTAGTCAAATCTGTCTCGGTGGAAGGACACTTGGAAGATGTGCGACGTGTTTTGGACCGAACTAGGAAGTTCGGACTAAGGATGAATCCAAAGAAGTGTGCCTTTGGTGTAACGGCCGGTCAATTCCTGGGTTTCTTAGTTCATGAACGTGGAATCGAGATCGGCCTGAAGAGTCAGGAGGCAGTGCACACAATGAAGCCGCCTACCACAAAGAAGGAACTGCAGTGTCTCATCGGCAAAATCAACTTTGTCAGAAGATTCATCTCCAACTTGTCAGGGCGAATCGAGCCGTTCATGGGGTTGGTGAAGATTAAAGCCGATGAAGAGTTTCGCTGGGGGGCAGAACAACAGCAAGCTTTCGACGATATCAAAGAGTATCTATCAAAGCCGCCTGTGTTAGTTCCGCCCCAGCAGGACAGGCCATTCTATATTTATTTGTCGGTTGCTGACACCTTGATACGTCCAAAACGTATCTACTTTCCCGAACACTTTTGCTATTGTTTTGCCTCTAATTTGTGTATTTTGGATACAACTAACACGGGCTAACGCTGTTTTCAGCAGAACTGTTCTGGTGTCTCGTTTTTGTGCAGAAATCCAACTTTCGGGAAAATCCTCGGAATTTATGCAGAAGGCCCTATTTTCCCAGAATACTGACGGAGCCAGAAGGTCAAGTAAGGTGGAGGCCCGAGGGCCCCACACCATAAGGCGGCGCGGCCTAGGGGGGGCCCGCGCGGCCCTATGGTGTGGCCCCCTCGGCCGGCCTCCGACGCCCTCCTTCGGACTATTTATTGGCCTCGACCTAAAAACGCACGGGGAGGAAGTGGAAGTCGCCAGAAACCCTCCAGAACGCCGCCACATCGCGAAACTCCGTCGCGGGAGCCAGAAGTCTCCGTTCTGGCACTCCGCCGGGACGGGGAATTGGAGGAGATCATCGCCGCCATCACCGCCAATGCCTCTACATCAACCAGCCATGTTTCCCCCATCCATGTGTGAGTAATTCCCCCGCTGTAGGCCGAAGGGGATGGTAGGGATTGGATGAGATTGGTCATGTAATAGCATAAGATTGATAGGGCATAGTGCCTAGTGTCCGTAATTGGTACTTTGATGATATTGTTGCAACTTGTTATGCTTAATGCTTGTCACTAGGGCCCGAGTGCCATGATCTCAGATCTGAACATGTTATTGTTTCATCATGATATTCATTGTTTATGGTCTTACCTATAAGTTGTATACACATGTCGCTGTCCGGAACCAATGGCGCCGAAGTGACAAGAATTGGGACAACCGGAGGGGATGGTAGCGATGTGAGGATCACATGTGTTCACGGAGTGTTAATGCTTTGCTCCGGTACTCTATTAAAAGGAGTACCTTAATATCCAGTAGTTTCCCTTGAGGCCCGGCTGCCACCGGCTGGTAGGACAAAAGATGTTGTGCAAGTTTCTCATTGCGAGCACGCACGACTATATATGGAACACATGCCTATTGATTGCTTTGTACTTGGACACCGTTTTATTATTATCTGCAAATGCCCTGCTATGATTGTTACATGAGTTTCTGTCATCCATGCAACGCCCGTCATCCGTCCCCGTGCCTACAGTATTTTAATCCTGCTGTTTACTATAATCACTACTGCTGTCTTTGTTACTCTGCTTGTTATTTCACTATCTATCGCTATAAATCACATTACTGATAAACTCTTGCGAGCACGTCTGTTTCCAGGTGCAGCTGAATTGACAACTCCGCTGTTAAGGCTTCCAAGTGTTCTTTGTCTCCCCTTGTGTCGAATCAATAAATTGGGTTTTACTTCCCTCGAAGACTGTTGCGATCCCCTATACTTGTGGGTCATCAAGACTATTTTCTGGCGCCGTTGCCGGAGCATAGCTTTATTTGGAAGTTCACTTGGATTAATATTGTTCGCTGCAAATTCTCCATCATGGGTAAACCTCGCGATACTAAGATCGCCATATTACCATCCACTACAAGAAAAGGTACAATTCTGAATACCTCTGCTGCTCTTGATTCGCCATCTGTGATTGATAAACTTGTTTCACAGCCGCATGCTTCAAATGCGGGTACTTCTGCTGAATCTGAAAACTCTCATAATATTGATAATATTTCTGCTGTGCTTGATGATAGTGGTTCATTGGGATCCTTTCTAGATGCTACAATTGCTAGGTCTAGACAAATTGAAAATACTGAAACTCCTAATGCTACTACACTTGTTAGTTCACCTGAACTTGATTATTTTAGTGATGATCCTGAGGAAGATTATGTGGAGCTTAATGATGATTTTATTGAAAAATTCAATGCTACTACTGATGCAAGAAAAATTAAAAAGTTGCTTGCAGAACATGCTGTTAGATATAAACTGTCTCCTGATCCTAAATTTGCCACATCTCCTATAAACATTAGGGATAAAGATTATGATTTTTCTCTTGATCTATCTCATATAGCTATTGTTGAGAAAACACCCTTTTGTGGTACTGAAAAAGAAAGTGCTGTTGAACACATGACTGAGTTATCTACTCTAAGTAGCTTGTTTTCTGATGATGTCAAGATGCGTACTTACTTTGTTGCTAAAATCTTTCCATTCTCATTAAAGGATGACGCTAAAACTTGGTATAATAATTTGCCACCTAATTCTATAAGAAGTACAAAAGAATTGCTTGATGTTTTCTTCCGCAAATACTTTCCTGCTAGTGCTCAACATATTGCTTTGCAGAGAATTTATAATTTTGACCAGGGAGATGAAGAGAAATTGCCTGAGGCTTGGGCGAGATTTTGCTCTCTTATTAGAGCTCGGCCTGAGCATGATCTGGAAAAGCATGATTTACTTGATATATTTTATAGTGGACTAACCATTGAGTCTAGGGCATACCTGGATAGTTGTGCTGGTTGTGTTTTCAGGAAAAGAACTCCAGATGACGCTGAAGAATTATTGGCTAAAATAAGCCGGAATCATGATGATTGGACTACACCTGAACCAACTCCAACGCCAATATTGAAGAAGAGGGGTATGATTAAATTAAATGATGAAGATATGAGGGAAGCCAAGAAGACTCTCAAGGAGAAAGGTATTAAATCTGAAGATGTGAAGAATCTTCCTCCCATAGAAGATATATGTGAGATAATTCCCCCTTCATCCATGATTGAGGTAAACTCCCTTCAACGCTTTACTAGGGAAGATATTCCGTATTCGAAACCTCCTGCACAATGCTTAGATGAGTTTGATAATTATATTGTTAAGCAAGAAAATTTTAATATGAGAGTAGAGAATCATTTAATGGAAAATTCTCGAGCTATTAGTGAATTGCATGATATTGTGAAGAGAACCTCCAATGATGTTAAGATGCTTGTTAAACATTTCCATATGATTCAAACTCAAATTGATCAACTCAGTAAAGTGCAAAATGACTTGTTGGGGAATAATTCTAAAGAGAAACATGCTTATGAAGTAACAACTAGAGGTGGTATCTCTACTCAGGATCCTTTATATCCTGAAGGGCACCCCAAAATAATTGAACAAGATTCTCAACGCATTGAACCTAGTGCTCATTCTAAGAAGAAAAAGAAGAAGAAACATAAAAATGTTGTAGAATCCTCTGAACCTGCTAATGATCCTAATAGTATTTCTATTTCTGATGCTGAAACTGAAAGTGGTAATGAACATGATAATGACAATGATAAGAATGATACTCCTGATAAAGAAGAGGTTGAAGAAGAACCTGAAAAGCATGCTAAAAATAAAAAGTACACTAAAGAAGAGTTTATTGCTGAGAAACATGGTAATGAAAGAGAACCTTGGGTGCAAAAGCAAATGCCTTTTCCTGCTAAGAAACTAAAATCAAAGGAAGAAGAACACTATAATAAATTTTGTGATTGGATGAAACCTTTATTCTTGCAAATCCCTTTGACTGATGCTATTAAATTGCCACCTTATTCGAAGTATATGAAAGATATTGTTACTAACAAAAGGAAAATCCCCAATGAGGAAATTTCCTCCATGCTTGCTAATTACTCTTTCAATGGCAAAATTCCAAAGAAGTTGGGCGACCCAGGTATACCTACTATTCCTTGTTCTACTAAGAATAATTATGTTAAAACTGCTCTATGTGATTTGGGAGCCGGTGTTAGTGTTATGCCTTTTTCTCTTTATAAGCGACTTTATCTAGATAAGTTGATACCTACTGATATATCTTTGCAAATGGCTGATAAATCTACTGCTATTCTTGTTGGTATATGTGAGAATGTTCCTGTTCAAGTTACTACTAACTGCTTGATATTAACTGATTTTGTTGTGTTGGAAATGCCTGAAGATGATAATATGTCTATTATTCTTGGGAGACCTTTTCTTAACACCGCAGGGGCTGTTATTGATTGCAATAAAGGAAAGGTTACTTTTAATGTTGATGATAAGGAGCATACCGTCTATTTCCCCAAGAAGATTGATAAAGTATGTGGAGTCAATACTATTACTAATGTGAGAAGTATTAAAGTGGGAACTATTGATTGTCCTATATATGAGCCTAAAGAAGAATATCAAACTCTCGTGATTGGATCCATATCAATACAATTCAAGGTAACATGATTGATTTGAGGTTTATTTCTTCTTATGCTATGTAAAATTTATTTGGTGGCAAGACTTGATCAACCTTGTTAACAAATACCTTTTACATGCATAGAGAGGGTAAACAACATCTCTTTCTTTCTCCACTTGCTCTAGTTGCTGTAGCATTTTTAATTTGCAAAGTTCCTTAGTTATTTGGAGATTTCAAAAAAAAATTCCTGGCCAGTAATAATAAATTAAATACCCAGAAATGTGCGTTTTTCAAAGTTTTGAAAAATTTACAAAAATTATACCGTTGGTCCTATTTTTCGACGAGGCACCTGGGAGCACCAGAGGATGACCTGTGGGGCACCAGAGGGTGCCACACTACAGGCCGGCGCGGCCTAGGAGGTGGCCGCGCCACCATGTGGTGTGGGCCCCTCCTTGCCCCACTTTGTCATCTCTTTCTCCCAGCACCTTCTCTCTCCCGAAAAAACTCGTACCAAGTTCCTCTCTCTCGCGTTTTTGCTCCAGAGCTCCAGATTTCTCGATCTCTTTGCTCAGCCCAGATTTCCGGCTGAAATTTGGCACATTTGCTCCTTGGTATGTGACTCCTCCACCCATCCAAGTAGAATTTTGTTTGGTTGAGTATATCTTGAATATTTTGCTGCTGTAGGTAACATGTTTAGTGAGCTTGCATGCTTGTTCTAAGTGGTAGAAACTAGTTTTGATGCATGATTAGTACTCTAGCAAGTTCCTATGGTAGTTTCCCTCAATTATATGTCACCAAATCAAATTTTATATCATTTGTTAAAAATTTCAGAGAAGCTATGAAGAAGTTCAACTTTGGAGAGTTGTTCAAGAAAGGGACAACCAGCACCGGGAGGCCTTCTAGGGCCGCCACCAGGATTAGGCGATCATACAATGAAGACATCATCGCGCCTAGCTTCGCGCCCGAAGAGGACAACGGGGCTCCTAATGCTTCGTCTTTTCCATGCTATGATTTTCTTAGGAATGCAGGGATATTGCAGGATTTCTTCGCCCTTGTCAACAGGGCAGGGTTAACCACCTATGTGGGAGATGAAAGGGAGCAATACTACATGCTCACCAAAATCTTCGTCGAGAGTTTCCATTTCAACAACAAACAATATGAGCCGACGGTTGCATTCAGGATCTATGGTAATCCTGTTACTATGAAATTGGAGGATTTCTGTCGTGCATTGGATATTGTCCCTGTAGGTACAGCAAGCAGGATTGATGACAACCCCTGGGACTTGTTGGAGCTCTATCGAGGGATTACCGATGATGATTGTCGCACCATTCAGCGTGGCAAGATAAGGAACATTCAACTCCCCGCCATTAAGTATTTTGCATACTACATTGCTACTAGCATTCTTGGTAGGGAGAACACTAGCAACATTTCTAGTTACCATCTTGCTTTCTTGAATATTGCACTTACTGGTCAGACAACTTATCACCTTGGTGCTCTTATTGCTCGCCGCCTGACTACCAGGGGGCCTATTTTTGGAGGAACTATTGCACTGCGTGTTTTAACATATCTAAATCTTCCTATTGATCCTAATGATGTGCCATTGGCCCCTAGGAGACTCGATATTGCTGCTATGAAGAGTCATCATTTTGTTACCACTGATTCTACTTTAGATAATATGGTTTATAGAATGTTGTTTTCTGACGGGGATGAGAAGGAAATTCCTCTTCCCCAACCAGGTTTGTTCAGTATTGATAGGCAATCGTGGTCGTGCACTAGGGAGGAAGTGGACGAACATTTGAAGATAAAAGACTTCCACCAGCAACATGATTCCGAGGACGCCGGGGCCTCCTACGACCACACCGTCACGTATCCGGGTGCTTCTTCTAGCACATACCCGGAGTACGATCCATCTTCGTCATACTACGGAGACACTACCTCATGGGATCGATGGGATTGAACTCCACTTAGGCCAAAAGCCTAAGGTTGGGGGGAGGTATACCTGCATCACTCATTCTTTGCATATTATGGTTGCTGGATACTTGTACATACTTGTTTTGTTCGTTTGAATGGTTTTCTAATGAGAGAAAGATGATATTTGGGGAAGTGCTGCCTGAAAACAGAATCTGGAATGTTACCGTAAAAATTCTCAGAAATAGCCAGGGCGTCATTTTGAGCTGCCAATTTTTGTGCAGATTCCCCAGGTTGTTATCTAACTTTCATTAGTTGAACACTTTTCGAGCTGAGCAACGTAAGATTTTTGTAAAAATCGATTTCTGTACTGCTGTCAGGTTTTGGCAGATTTCTGCCATCTCGCTTTTCTGTGTTTCTTTTAGTTTGCTATTTCTTGTTTTTGCTTTGTTTCCTTTCCAAAACACAAAAAGACCAAAAATATTTCTGTTGTTTCTATTCACCATTTGTTTGCTTTGGTTTCTTGCATTTGCTTCACTTTGTTTGCTATTGCTAGTTTGCTATAAGAAAACCCAAAAAGATTTTGCTTTGTTTGCTTGTTTCCTCTTGTTCTTATTCTCAAATTCGAAAACACCAAAAACATTTGCTGTTCTTCTCTGGTTTGTAAAGTTCTTTATGAGTTCAATGGTCTTCGGTGGCTGGAGCGTGGTTTTCATTTCATATTATCCAAGCTACACAAGTGAAAAGGCAATAATGACAATCTACGACAATCTGATTGTGGTGAGAGGCTGGTATGAACTCTATTTGTTTTTATTTTTGTACATATACTCATCCATGTGAGCGTGCTTAATTGGTTCATGTGAGGTATATGTTATTTGAGAAAGTCTAGTAGTTTATGATCTCTCATGTTTAGCTCCAATCTATTAATATGAGTAGCATGTCATGGATGTTTGCTTGCATTGTTTTATTCATAAGTAAGTATGGCATTGTGGTATCCTCCTCTGAATAATTCATTTATATCGACTTGGCACATGCTCACGCATGCATATGACTGAACAAAAAGTCAATTAAGCCTCGATGATCTATATTGCTTCAGAGTTCTTGTATCACTTTTATGCCTCCGTTAATTTATTTTGCCGCAAGCATGATTATGACAGTTACTGCTCTCTTGATTTGTCGCTCCCTAGTCTTTTGCTAGCCTTCACTTGTACTGAGCGGGAACGCTGCTCGTGCTTCCAACCACATGAAAACCAAGTTATTCCAGCGTGTCCACCATAAATACCTATGCATGGCATTTCAAACCATTCCAAGTAAATTCTCATGCGCTACCTTTAAAACCTTCAAAATGCTTCTCAATTTGTGTTTATGTTTCATAGCTCATGAGGAAGTATGTGGTGTTTAGCTTTCAACCTTGTCATTTACTTTTGACGGACTCTCATATGGACTAGTGGCACATCCGCTTATCCAATAACTTTGCAAAAAGAGCTGGCAATGGGATTCCCAGTCCCAAATTAATTAATTTAAATAGACACTCCTCCATGGTTTGTGATTGTTGGACGGCACCCGAAGGATTCGGTTAGCCATGGCTTGTGTAAGCAAAGGTTGGGGGAGTGTCATCATCATAATAAAAATAAAATAAAAAGGCACTCCTTCATGGTATGAGATTGTTGGCAGGCACCCGAGGATTCGGTTAGCCATGGTTTGTGTAAGAAAGGTTGGAAGGAGTGCCAAATAAATATGCAATAATTCATGGGAGCCGCTCTTGAAAGTCCAGTTGGCGAGGTAGTTAGTGTACCCATTACCATTCATTGACAACAACAAACACTTCTCAAAATAATTTTACTCCTGATTTATAAAAATGAAAAGCTCTAGCGCATGTTAATCCCTGCTTCCCTCTGCGAAGGGTCAATCTTTTACTTTTATGTTGTGTCTCCATTATTTCTTTGAGCACTATCTTGAGAGCACAACTGTCATTCTTAGTATAATATGCTTGTCTCAAAATATGATTGATTGTGGTATAACTTTGATGCATTTATCTTTTGACAATCACTACTTCTAGTCTTTCTATGAACTCCAGAGGTGCCCGGGCATTTATGTTTTGCCAATCAAATACAGGCAAGCGAGATACCACTCTATCATACTCTCTTATGAACATTGCAATCCTGCTTATATACATGATTCGTGATGCTTATTATTAATTGTTGGTACCTCTTCATGATTGACATGGCTGTTAGATGATCTTATTTGCATGTATCTCATTATGAACTGCTTAAGTATTAGCCATAGCATGAGAATATATACATCATATGAGCAAATGTGTTCGTGAAAGTTCTTTTATCGCTCAGTTGTTAACTGAATTGCTTGAGGACAAGCAATAAGCTAAGCTTGGGGGGAGTTGATACGTCCAAAACGTATCTACTTTCCCGAACACGTTTGCTATTGTTTTGCCTCTAATTTGTGTATTTTGGATACAACTAACACGGGCTAACGCTGTTTTCAGCAGAACTGTTCTGGTGTCTCGTTTTTGTGCAGAAATCCAACTTTCGGAAAAATCCTCGGAATTTATGCAGAAGGCCCTATTTTCCCAGAATACTGACGGAGCCAGAAGGTCAAGTAAGGTGGAGGCCCGAGGGCCCCACACCATAAGGCGGCGCGGCCTAGGGGGGGCCCGCGCGGCCCTATGGTGTGGCCCCCTCGACCGGCCTCCGACGCCCTCCTTCGCACTATTTATCGGCCTCGACCTAAAAACGCACGGGGAGGAAGTGGAAGTCGCCAGAAACCCTCCAGAACGCCGCCACATCGCGAAACTCCGTCGCGGGAGCCAGAAGTCTCCGTTCTGGCACTCCGCCGGGACGGGGAATTGGAGGAGATCATCGCCGCCATCACCGCCAACGCCTCTACATCAACCAGCCATGTTTCCCCCATCCATGTGTGAGTAATTCCCCCGCTGTAGGCCGAAGGGGATGGTAGGGATTGGATGAGATTGGTCATGTAATAGCATAAGATTGATAGGGCATAGTGCCTAGTGTCCGTAATTGGTACTTTGATGATATTGTTGCAACTTGTTATGCTTAATGCTTGCCACTAGGGCCCGAGTGCCATGATCTCAGATCTGAACATGTTATTGTTTCATCATGATATTCATTGTTTATGGTCTTACCTATAAGTTGTATACACATGTCGCTGTCCGGAACCAATGGCCCCGAAGTGACAAGAATTGGGACAACCGGAGGGGATGGTAGCGATGTGAGGATCACATGTGTTCACGGAGTGTTAATGCTTTGCTCCGGTACTCTATTAAAAGGAGTACCTTAATATCCAGTAGTTTCCCTTGAGGCCCGGCTGCCACCGGCTGGTAGGACAAAAGATGTTGTGCAAGTTTCTCATTGCGAGCACGCACGACTATATATGGAACACATGCCTATTGATTGCTTTGTACTTGGACACCGTTTTATTATTATCTGCAAATGCCCTGCTATGATTGTTACATGAGTTTCTCTCATCCATGCAACGCCCGTCATCCGTCCCCGTGCCTACAGTATTTTAATCCTGCTGTTTACTATAATCACTACTGCTGTCTTTGTTACTCTGCTGCTGTTATTTCACTACTGCTACTGCTATAAAACTGTTACTACTGATAAACTCTTGCGAGCAAGTCTGTTTCCAGGTGCAGCTGAATTGACAACTCCGCTGTTAAGGCTTCCAAGTGTTCTTTGTCTCCCCTTGTGTCGAATCAATAAATTGGGTTTTACTTCCCTCGAAGACTGTTGCGATCCCCTATACTTGTGGGTCATCACACCTCCATTGCTTCAGTGGTGGTACAAGTCTGTGATGGTCTGGAAAGAGTTGTGTTTTACCTCAGCAGAAGGATGTTGGATGCAGAGACTAGGTACCCTGAAGTCGAAAAGTTGTGCCTTTGCCTATTCTTTACCTGCACCAAGCTTCGACACATCCTGATCACCGCGGAAATCGTCATCATCTGCAAATCGGATGTGGTCAAACATATGCTGTCGGCTCCTGTGTTGAAAGGCCGACTTGGCAAGTGGATGTTTGCGCTTTCGGAATTCGATCTCCGGTATCAGCCAGCGAAAGCAGTCAAGGGACAAGCGTTAGTCGATCTTATTGCTGAGCGAATCAACACGGACATTGCAGCACTGTCGGTACGTGCATGGGCCATGTTCTTCGATGGATCGGTTTGTGAAGATGGTTGTGGCATCGGGATTCTGCTTGTGTCGCCTCGGGGGGCAACATATTCCTTCTCCATCAGGTTACCTACCCCTTGCACCAATAATGTCGCCGAGTATGAAGCAATATACAAGGGTATGGAGTTGCTTATAGAAGCCGGTGCAGAAGCAGTGGAAGTTTTTGGGGATTCCAAGTTAGTAATTTCCCAGCTCGCAGAGGAATATAAATGCGAGAGCGAGTCACTCTTCCCACTATGGATGCAATGCCGCGAGCTGATGACACAATTCAGGTACATAAACTTCAGTTGGATCCCGAGGTCGCAAAATACTGAGGCCAACGATCTAGCCCACACGGCATCAGGCTACAAGGAAGTCGCAGAAGAAGCCGATGTCCAGATATATGCCTTGGAACCAGATGACTGGAGAGCCGATATCTTTAATTACTTGAAAGATCCGGCTCGGGGGGCACCTAAACGGATAAGGTACAAAGCCATGAAGTATGTCCTCATAGGAGATGATATGTTTTACAGGACTCTGGAAGGATTGCTTCTCAAGTGTTTGGGAACAGCCGAGTCGAATCGGCTCTTACACGAGGTACATGAAGGTGCCTGTGGAACCCACCAATCGGCTCATAAAATGAAGTGGCTGATCAGGCGATCAGGATTTTACTGGCCCACTATGCTTGAGGACTGCTTCACGTACTATAAAGGTTGCCAACCATGCCAGATGTTTGGGAAAATTCAGATGGTGCCTGCATCAGCAATGAACCCCATCATCAAACCTTGGCCATTCCGAGGATGGGGCATGGATATGATTGGTAAAATCCATCCTGCATCGAGCAAGGGCCACGAATGGATTCTGGCCATCACAGACTACTTCACTAAATGGGTGGAGGCCGTCCCTATGAAGAAGGTAAAATCGGAAGATGTTATCAATTTCGTGAAGGAGCACGTCATTCATAGGTTCGGGATTCCCCAGACCATTACAACCGATGGAGGTTCAGTTTTTATTTCTAAGGAGTTCAGAAAGTTCTGTGATGACATGGGAATTAAATTGATCCGATCGTCTCCATACTATGCTCAAGCAAATGGGCAAGCTGAAGCATCCAACCAGAGCCTCATCAAGCTGATTAAAAGAAAAGTTGACGAACACCCTAGACGTTGGCATGAAGTACTGCTAGAAGCTTTGTGGGCCTATCGTATGTCATGTCATGGGGCTATCAAAACTTCGCCATATCAGCTGGTTTATGGTCAAGAAGCCATATTGCCTTGGGAAATTACGGCTGGATCGAGGCGTGTTACGTTTCAGAGTGATCTAACATCTGAAGAATATGCGGCCCTAATGAGTGATAGTATTGAGGATCTGACGGAACTTAGACTTTGGTCATTGGAGAAGATTAAAGAGAATAAAGCCAAGGTGGCTCGCGCATACAACAAGAAAGTGAGACCAAAGGAGTTCCAAGTTGGTGATCTGGTATGGGAAGCTGTGTTGCCATTAGGAACTAAGGATAAAGCATATGGCAAATGGTCTCCTAATTGGCACGGACCATACAGAGTCGATCAGGCCTTGAAGGGTAATGCATACATGCTCGAGCAGTTGGACGGGGTTAAATTCCCAGTAGCTGTCAATGGGCAACATCTCAAGAAGTATTTCCCAAGCATGTGGGATAACAGACAGTGAAAGATGGAGGCCGATCATAAAATCGGCCAGTAAAAAAAAATATTTTTACATACAAGTAAAAGCCGATGCACAGACATCGACTCCAGACTTCATAGCCGATGCACAGCCATCGACTCTAGAGGAACAAGCGCGGCGGATTACTTTTGGGATATGTGCGTTTGAGATTTAAAGTTTGCATGGTCGCGAATTGGACCTGTTCGAACGGCGTTGTGAGGGATCTAAATTCGTTTTCTCAGACGGAAGTTGCAATTGTCATTTGAATAGGCAACTGAATCGGCATATTTGAGCCTGACTTGCGTTTTGGAAGAAAAGCCGATACACTGCCATCGGCTCGTGGCGCATTAACCTACTTCGACAATCGGCGAAATTGATGCGAAAGCAAAATCAATGGAGGAACATTTTCTTCATTAATAGGAGGAATTTCTTACAAAGAAAGAGCTGGTTGCTCGAGGGAGGAAGAACAAAAGGAAAGTTCTATTGACCAGTCTACTACTACTACTAGCCCTATACTAGTGGGAGCTAATCTACAGGCCGTCGTCGTCCTCGTCGTCGTCGGCGAAGCTCTCGTCGGCGCTGCTACCGGCGGGCTCCTCGTCGCTGCTTTAGCCCTTGGCGGGGGCTCCGTACTCCTCCTCGTCGTCGTCATCGTCGGTGTCGTCGTACGACCCGACGCGGAAGCGCTTCTCCGGAGGGTAGTCCTCGAGGGAGTAGTCGTCGTCCTCCTCCTCTTCATCCTCCTCGTCGGAGGAGGTGAAATCGTCCCAGGAGAAGCGATCGTCCTCGCTCTCCGCCTCCAACTCCCCATCAGCGAGGAACTGGAGGTCGTCCTCGCCGTCGGTCAAGGATTTGTTATCCTCGGACCAGACGGAGGAGTCATGGGACTCTTGGTCCCATTCCTCAATGGCTTCGATGTTGTGCGCCGCCGTCTGATCCCATTCCGGCGTGGGCGCGCGGGAGGAGGAAGAAGAGGACTGGAAGGAGAGTCCCGATGAAGCGGGGGAAGATGAGGAGGAAGACATGGTTGCAGAGGAAAAGGGGGTTTTTTGGGCCGATGGCTAGTGCAGAGCAAGGAGATGAAGAAGCAGGCTATTCGGCGCGGTTAAATAAAGGGATATAGGCTGGGTTTAATGCCACAGCAGTTTCCGAGGAGGTGGTGCCCCAGAACTGTCAAATCGTGCAGAGAAGTTGAGTGGGCAAGGCGTCATGATGAAGATTCTGCGACGGTTCTGCCCTGCCACGACATGACCCAACGAAGGAAAATATGGAGTGGTTTTGGAATTACCATTGCCAAAACCAGGGGGGCATGTGTTATCACCAGAATTTAACCGGATCAAGAGGTGGGCCGCAATTTAAATGGGCTTGGAAGCCATGGATGTAAAACGGGCACGAATCGGCCTCGTGCAAGTATTTTTGGGCCAAGTGGCCCGTGCATATGTAAACTAGTAGGATACGTGTCGGTTAGGAAGTAAAAGATAGAGTTTAACTCGTACACGGTTGGGATTATTCCCGAATTAGACAGTCTACGGACTATAAATATGTATCTAGGTTTATTTGAGAAGGAGGACGAACACGTTCACAAAAAACCAATCTAGGCGCATCGCTACCCCTTGTTTCGAGGGTTTCTCCCGGGTAAGCGTCATGCTGCCTAGATCGTATCTTGCGATCTAGGCAGTATCTGTTTATTCATTACGTGATGTTGCTCGTACTGAAGCGCTTTTGATGGCGAGCAACGTCTTTATCATTAGATGTTTTAGGGTTGACATAGATGCTTTTCTGATATCTTGTTTAGCTATGCTACCCTTCAACGTCTAGCTACCCTTACGCCTATCTTAGGTGTAAGGGTAGCATCTTGCTTAGTCTTTGCTCGATAGATCTGATTTGTTATAGTTGCTCCTTGTCCTTCAAGGATTGGTTTAATATCTGCATAGTTAGGCCTTGCAAACGGGTTGGATGATCCGGTAGTGCATAAGGTGTAGTTTTGCTGTGCCTAGAGGGATTGTTCCGGGGATCGACTTCATGTTGGTTTTTAGGCCTCTTTAGGACTAGCTTTCCTATTATCTTACGTGTCTGCTAGGCCCAATTACGCGTAGGATGTTCCGGTTATGCGGTGAAAACCCTAAACTATCGTAGATTGGTCCATCTTGACATTGATTAAGCAAGATTCCCATGTTTATTGTAAATCTAATTCGAACCATGGGACAATCGGCTCTTTGAGCCGATCCACAGAACAACTTAAGAGCCGATCGGGGCTCGTATTTAATGTTTACGTGTTTTTGCCATGCAGGAAGCTAATCGAAGCAATCCAACACCTCCCTGACCAGGTATAGGTCAGGTGGCACGCCCTTGCGCTTAGCTGGGACGTGTGCCAGAAGGCATTGCGGGCCGTCGCCCGAGGGACCAGGGCCAACCGCAGTCCTGGGAGCCTCCCGGCTCTACGGTGTTGATCGTCGCCAAGCTCGCCGGTGGGTTTTGGCTGGCAACAAACGCACAAGCCAAACAGCGCTAGGGACGTCTGGTGTGACTAGAGAGATGTGGGGTACGAGGATGGATGCAGGTGTTCGATACATCGAACGAGTCCGCTGAGTGCACGAGGGTGACTTCTGGTGGTTCCAACGTAGTTTTGGCAGGATGCCTTTGGTTTGAAGGGCTTGGAGAGGCATCTGGTACACCATATGCCCGGAAACGTAAATGGCGTCCTCAGTCGTGGTGACCACACGAGCTTGGCAAGCACGGGCGAGAGACTGTGGTGCAAGGGCGGCCTCAGGACAGCGCGGGTTAGAGAGAGTACGGGCATGACATTTCCCTGGCGCAGCTGTGGGAGATGGGGTGGTCAGGTCATCGATGTCCATCTCTTGTGTGTCCACCGGGGAGAGATAAAGAATGGAGGGGCTAGGGTTGGCTAGAGTTGCTAGGTTTGCTTCCAGGACGAGTCATAGGTCGAGTAGGGTCCTGGATATCGTGCTGGTACTAAGCAAGGAAAGAAGAGGGGTGGCAGCAAGGATTCTCATGTCCCAATCGAGACATGCATGAGGGTCTTCTTTTCTCTCTTCCAAACGAGATCAGACAAAAAGGAGCACTGTAGCTATGCTGGTTGGTTCAGAGAGAGCTGAGAGAGTTGGAGAGGTTCGGGTAGTAGCCTGTTGCTGCTCCAAAGGAATTAATAGATTAGGAGATTTGGCAATCCACGCCATGAGCTAGACATGTCCGGTTCTCCTCCTTGCAAAGCACAAGTGAGCAAGATGACATGCCCAAATGGCCATGTAAGACGTCCAAGATATAGTGCTGAAGGGTGTGGCTCAGTTTGGTGAGGATTTGAATGAAAAGGAAAGATGGAGAGAGGGAAGAGAAAAGGAAGGAGATGGTGCAAGAATGCATGCCTAGAATGGCATGGCCAGCTCAATACTTGTGCCGTGCCGAGATGGCATGAGCATTGTCCAAAGGACCATCTAGATTAGCTAGGTGATTTAACTAATGAATATTGGCCTAAGATGGAGTTTGGGAAAGATTTGAAGAGATTTGTCCAAGAGAAAGGGGAAGCGGAGATTAATATCTAAGATGAGCTAGTTGACAAATGGTCCAAAGAGGTGTATTTGCAGATCATGGGGAGGTGCCATCCAAAATTAGAAATAAATTTGAATTTTGCTTAGTCCACTAATTTTAGTACATGCCAAATTTTGTTGAGATAGGGATCGAAAGAGATTTTGAAATTTTTGAAAAGAGCAAGAGAATATTTTGAGTTCAAATAAGCTCTACTTGAAAAGAAAAGGCAAAGTAGGCTTTTCTCATATTTAAAATATGCAAGAAAAGGTGCAAGTGTCAAAACATGCATTCTTTTAAAATAAAATAGAATAATGAAAATAATTTTATATAAAAATAATTTTGAAAGGAAATGATATGATAAAACTTCTCACTACCATTTCCTATCTTTATTTGATGAAAGCATTTGCAAATAGTTTGACAAAATCTAGAAACATGCTAGAGGTCAAAAATAGAGAAGAAGAGGGTTGGATGATAGGGATGGAAATTGAGTATACATTTGTTGGACAAATATTATCTACCAAGATTGTGTATAGATGGAGTGATGAAGTTAAATGATGGATCAGGGAGATGTATTGATGGCAAGACAATGCCATGGATATTTGATCATAGATCAAATAGTCTAAGAATTTAGCTTTGGGTGTCTATGGACTTTACTTGATTTAAACTAAATATATAAGAAATTTCATTTGAAGTAGTGAAAGTGGGAGACAGTTTTGGAAAGAGTTGAATGACCCAAGGTTTTAGTAAAAAGGAAATATGGATCCTTCTATTTTATTTTAGGCAACCAAAATGCATATAAAAGCTTTTATAAAATTTTGAAGGTACACAAAGTAAGGGTAAAACATTTGGCAAATAGTTTATCTCAGAACAAAATAAATTCAGAAACTCTTTTTGTGATACTATGATCTGAGGTGACCACAACCACTTTAAAATAAAAGGTTTTTGACAAGATCTTTTGAAATCAAAATTTGAGTCATAAGACAAAACAAAAGAGATTTTGTTAATTGACATAAGGTTCAGATATTTTTGAAGAGAGGAGATTAAGGTGATACAAGAGTGTCCATAGCATGAGTGTTTCCTCGAGATAAGAAGATGTGGGTTGAGGTAGTTCACTGAACATTATACAACAAACATCACACATCAAACAAAGTCAGACACATCTCAACCAAACACATGACAACACAAGCAAGACTTAAAAAAAATTTGTTCCCCCTGATTTTAGCACTTTGGACAAATAAAGAAGGTTGTAAAAGTTGGGGTGTTACAGACCTTCCACCCTTAAAATAATCTCGTCCCGAGATTACTAAGCGTAGGACAAGAAAGGTTTTATAGGTCAATCTAAGTTAGACTCCAACTTCTGGTAGACGTGCCGTTGTTGGATGATCACAACTTCAGCTTCTGAGAGACATGGTAGATTTCCGCCGAGGACAAGCTTCGTTAAGAGGTTGACTTGTTTCTGCCGGTGTTAGATCTAAAGCTTCCTGACAATCTCCGAGGGTTCCAAGACTGTTGGAGGGTTAGATTGTCCAAATGGTGCTTTAGAAAGGTTGAAAGTTTTCAAAAGTCAGCTTAAAAATTTAGTGGAAGACAAAGTCTTCCACCCTTAAGATTGTTCACCGGGGGTTCGGTAAAACTCAAGAGTTACAGCCATGGGATCCTGCCGGGCGCTTTCGAAGAAGTCCTCGATCTCCTGTCTTGAGTTGAAGACTCTTCAGGGGCGAAGTGCAGTACACCGCTTCAAGAGGCACGCACGATGTTTACTGCTCTGTAAGGTGCTCGTTAAGTTAGTAAGTTAGCAGAACTTCTGGCGGGTCTTCACATAAAGCAGCAACAACAGTCATCGAAATAGCCTTCACCCTTAGGGGTTGTGTTGACGTAAGTGCACCAAATCTTGAGTCCTGAATTGTCTTCAAAGGCTTTCACTTGAAGAGGACCAGATGGACCTGGTAGAATAACTTGGCTTCAGTGCTATAGCTCACTTAGCTTGTTAGAAGGTGAGTCGGGCTGAGGTGTTAGGAAGATAACCTCAATGTTAGCGCAATTATGCTCTACGGTTAGGCAAAATTAGTATGGCTTCATCTTCTCGTGGGGTTGCAGTCGATCTTGAAGGCACTAGCTTCTGCTTCGTTGGCGTCGCAGGGTGTCTTGATTTTGAATATCGTGCTGAACTTGGCATTTTAGGAAAACACGGTGGCATCTAGCTGTTACCCAAGTTAGAGTTAGAGTTTTCCGTGAAGTTTGTAAACTAACAGTTAGAATTTCTACTAGAATTTTGACCGGGTGCGAGAAAAACATCTAAGGAAGGGTTTCCTAGACTGGGTTATCACACAAAAAGTGTTTTTTCAGGCCGAAAGGCTAGAGCAAGCATACACACAACAAGCAGTCACAAGCACTCAAGCAGCAATTTCACAATACCACAATCAATCATGAAAACCACACGAGGTATTTCAAGTACCCAAGGATACCTAATACGCAGGGGCAGCTCAATCAAAACAACTGAGTTTGTCCTATCCATCCTATAGGTTTGGATTGGTCATAGATGTTGACGTCTTCATTTTGCTGACATCGACTTCATCATGAATTCTCGGAGCAGTTGATGGTGAAGTAGATCTGATGTTGAGCAGTCGATGTTGAGTCGGGGGTGAAATCTGCATAGGATCTTCTGGTCTCAATTCAGAGGGGCAATTGTTGAAGAGCTCCATGAAGGACAGCTTCTTGTGACGGGCCTAAAAATTACTAGTCAAGAAGTGAGGACTTGATCCTTGACGACTGCAAAAGTGCGAGTCCAAATAGGAACAAGGTCAACTCGTTGACAGACTTTGGTGACAACCAAAGACATGCTCTTATTATCCCTATACGCATACTACTAAGTCGACGTTCATCTTCAATAGCTGCAGCCGGAGATACTTGAGACTTCCTGAAGGATTGATCCATCTTCGACTTTGAATCTCCAAGTCTGAGTAGGGGCATCGTCCAATATGTTGATTTGGAAGAGGATGAGAAAGTAGAATCATAAATTTTTGAAATCAGAGAGCAAGGTAAGAATAAGAAGTTTTTGAAAGGATAAGAAGATAGAAGCTAAGGTTCTAGTTACTTAGGAAAATAAGTTCCGTAAATAGTTTTACCAAAGTAGTATTGTCGTATCTAACGTCCATGCTAACTAAGGTATCCTACAGTCAGGATGGATCTGATACCAGCTCTGTGGGGCCCCGGACTAGCTGTCCGAAACACCCATTATGCATACATATTCACGATCCCATGATCAGTGTGTCGTGAAAGCATAACCGAACTGGTATCGAATACATCATCCATTACAGTACCGAATAAAAGGATTACAACAGGTCTCATGACCAATACTTACATAAGAGCCATAATGGCAGGAGATCAACAATCACACAGCGGAAATACTTCAGACGAAAGCGTTCGCATGGCCCAAGTCATGCCATAACCCTACAGGCAACTGACTGGGAAGACGTTCCTAGCTCGCATAGACGTCGTCGACTCCTTCTTCATCTGTCGGATTCCACCAAGTCTGGCCAAGTAAATAGCTAGGGATAAAGTCATGAGTACATTATGAATTGTACTCGCAAACCACCTTAGAGAGAAGTAAAGGATATGCAATTTGGCAGTAGCAAGGAACAAACACTATTCTAAGGTTACAAGGAGTGAGAGATAGTTTCTCTCGAGAGTATAACATCTCTATATCTTTGTTGAAAAGCTTTTTGAAAACAAGTTTCTTTTGAAGACTAATAGGTAAGGGTGACCCATTTTTCCTTCCCGGACATCTCATATGGCCAAAACAACTTTTCCAACTTTCCACCGTACCTCCCAGGTACTTTTCCACCAGTCCCACTGGCATCATTTTCCCGAAACATTTTTGAGAAAAAAAACTTTTATAAACCAAAACTCTTCAGGCTAAGCAACAGCCTTCCCAACCGTCCATAACCGCGGACACGGCTATTCGAATAGTTTTCACTCTGCAGAGGTCATACACTTTCCCCACAAGATCCGATAAATCCGCCTGGATCATCCCTGGTTCACCAAGCGTCAAAACGCGAGGCTCGGATAACCGATCGTAGTTTTTCGCTTGCTCGCCTTAGCCTAAGACATGCCGAATGAGTTGTACCTCCCAACACCAGAGTCCGGGATGCCGTTTACCCAGGAGTTGCAAAGTGCCCGACACCCGACCCTCCGGAATGCCATCCAACCACCTCGGCATCTTTCAATGGGAGCTCATAAGTTGTACCCCGCGTACCTAAAAAGGCAAATGGGTTGCGTCCCTTCTCATGGGAAGAACCCCGGTCGAAGCGTCCATGGTCGGACTGCCACTACACTTGCAGGACTCAAACTAAGGCGAGACAAACTACTACGCTACGCCCCGTGCCCACTTTGGGGTAATGTGGTTGCACTGTCTTTTAGTCCGGGTGAGTACTTAGACGCTAAAGTTTTCGAAAGCATTTTCATTCCTCCACTTGCCTCCAGCAAATCTTCTTTCCATAAACCTTTTTCCTTTCATAAACTCACACTTGGGCAGGGCTACCCCATTCCAAGGTTTAAAAAAAAACTTATTTTCTTTGAAACAATTTCACAACCATTTTTCCAGGGCTCCAAACCTATAGTCTAACTTCTCTTGAAAATTGGCGACAAGGATGACAAGGTGGTAAGCACCATATCACTAATAGGGGTTTGATTAGTAGGTACCAACGAGGGCTGCACCCTAAGTGTGGAATAATAAAACTCCGGGTGGCAATAACCACTCACATAAATAAATAAAATCATGCAATTTATAAAACTGCTAATAATGCAAGAGTAAGATAATTAGGATGAGATATGCATCAAGAGGTGGCTTGCCTTGGTCAGTAAAGTGTCCCTGATCTTTCTCTTCGAAACCCTCAGAATGATCCTCCTCTTCTTCACCGGTGGTGTTCGCAACTATCATCGCAAAAATAAAAGAACACACAATCACCATACAAGACTCAACCATACAAGAAAACATACTCGCGACACTTAGGCTACTGCAATCAGTGGGTATTTCAAGCAATAATAAGTGCACAACACACCTAGTATTTACCTAGAACTTTTTTTTATTTGAGAGAAATATTTTATTTCCACTAGATCAAATCTAGAATCCTAATAATTATAAGCCAAAAACTTACTTCTTCACTCAAGCGGCTAAATTTCAAATGCAAACGTAGTTAAGATTATTTAGAAACTAATACGACTGGTTTTATGCCAGAAACATTTATATACTTCCAGAAACAGGTACAAGCATTGCCACCTATTCCAAAGTGTGGAAGGGGTTTGCATAAAGAATTGGTTTACTCCATTTAAGAGTTACAGAACTTGTACTATAAAATTTATAATGCTACTGCATACTTTCAGTATTTTAATTACTGTTGGAGTTGCATGGTAGATCTGGAGATGATACTTAGTCTACGTCCTCCAGGGATGTGAGAAAATGTGAATCAACACATGTTGAACATCACGGAATTATTTGACGAATTTAAAGTAGAGTAGATCTCTCAGCAGGATTTAATTTCAGAATAAAGGAAAGTGACTATGTGCCGGTTGGAACAGATCGGACCAGGTCTAGAGCGGACCGAAACTGACAAGCAACCCAATACTGCGACAGGCCGGCCAAAGAAAAAAAAAGAACTGCTGATGAGAGGAGGCATGCATAGCTGCATGCAATCATCGGAAGGAAATCGAGCAGCCCTGGGCAAGCTCTTCCGCGACAACCCACAACGAGCGGCTCGGCCGCGACCTAGCAATGGACAGGAAACAAACAGGAGCTCACCGTGGGGTGCAGAGGCGGCGGAGACGACGTGGAGGATGGTGCTGAGGGAAACGGTCGCTCCTCCCGTCGCCCTGGACGCGCGGTCGACCTCCAGGTTGTCCACAACTCCACATGGACGGAAACGAGTGCCGTGTCTCCGACGAGAGGTGAACGGCGATGAAAGAAACGCAACTGGACAACGGCGACGCCGATAGTGCATGATTCCACGGGGCTCGATGGCGGAGATGCAGCTGAGGACAGGCGACGCTGGACGAGGCCGTGCTCTGCGTCGGGGACGGCAGCGAGACGGAGCTCGACGACGGTGATCATCCGGCGAGTTCCTGGCAAGAGGAAACAATGTGGGGTGGGAGAGGCTGCAGGGACGTGCAAGGGCGAGTATAAGGACAGAGAGCGACGACAATGACATGCACGACGACGTACAGAGCGACGGGCATGGCCCCGTCTCGTGAATGTTGGCGAGGTCGTGCGCGAGTGCGACGTGGTTCAAGGAGGCGGCGGCGAACGTGGGGACGGCGGCTCCCACGAGTTCTCCGAAGTGGGGCCTATAACGGCGGTGGTGAGGAGGCGCTGCAGAGGGTTGAGGAGACGCAGGGGCTTGAGCGGTCGGTGCAGGAGATCGTGCCCGCAGCATCCCTGGTGGCGGTGCGAGCGACGGAGGCCTTCCGGCGGCCCTGGTAGCGGAAACAGAGGCGTTAGCATTGCCAGGTTCAGGGAGAGGAAGAGAAAAACGGAGGAAGAGAACGGTGAGGATGGAACAGAGGACGCCAGCACGGCCATGTCGTGCGCTGCGACATGCACGACGACGTGCATCAAGGCGAGCTCGGCTCGTCCTAGAACCTGGCCGAGAGGGAGAGGAGGCAAGGCTCCGTTTCTTCTGTTTCTGAAGGCGCATAGAGGAGAGTGGGGCGCTGCAAGGTTTTTGGGAGGGCTCGGGTGACTTAAAACTGGAGGGGGGTGGCCGCGTCGGACGAGCTCATGGGCGATGCGTGCAAGGAAGCGATTGGACGGATGGGCGGTGGCAAGGAGCATGAGGTGCTACGAGGAGTAGAACGCACAAGCCAAACATCGCTAGGGACGTCTGGTGTGACTAGAGAGATGTGGGGTACGAGGATGGATGCAGGTGTTCGATACATCGAGCGAGTCCGCTGAGTGCACGAGGGTGACTTCTGGTGGTTCCAACGTAGTTTTGGCAGGATGCCTTTGGTTTGAAGGGCTTGGAGAGGCATCTGGTACACCAAATGCCCGGAAACGTAAATGGCGTCCTCAGTCGTGGTGACCACACGAGCTTGGCAAGCACGGGCGAGAGACTGTGGTGCAAGGGCGGCCTCAGGACAGCGCGGGTTAGAGAGAGTACGGACATGACATTTCCCTGGCGCAGCTGTGGGAGATGGGGTGGTCAGGTCATCGCTGTCCATCTCTTGTGTGTCCATCGGGGAGAGATAAAGAATGGAGGGGCTAGGGTTGGCTAGAGTTGCTAGGTTTGCTTCCAGGACGAGTCATAGGTCGAGTAGGGTCCTGGCTATCGTGCTGGTACTAAGCAAGGAAAGAAGAGGGGTGGCAGCAAGGATTCTCATGTCCCAGTCGAGACATGCATGAGGGTCTTCTTTTCTCTCTTCCAAACGAGATCAGACAAAAAGGAGCACTGTAGCTATGCTGGTTGGTTCAGAGAGAGCTGAGAGAGTTGGAGAGGTTCGGGTAGTAGCCTGTTGCTGCTCCAAAGGAATTAATAGAGTAGGAGATTTGGCAATCTACGCCATGAGCTAGACATGTCCGGTTCTCCTCCTTGCAAAGCACAAGTGAGCAAGATGACATGCCCAAATGGCCATGCAAGACGTCCAAGATATAGTGCTGAAGGGTATGGCTCAGTTTGGTGAGGATTTGAATGAAAAGGAAAGATGGAGAGAGGGAAGAGAAAAGGAAGGAGATGGTGCAAGAATGCATGCCTAGAATGGCATGGCCGGCTCAATACTTGTGTCGTGCCGAGATGGCATGAGCATTGTCCAAAGGACCATCTAGATTAGCTAGGTGATTTAACTAATGAATATTGGCCTAAGATGGAGTTTGGGAAAGATTTGAAGAGATTTGTCCAAGAGAAAGGGGAAGCGGAGATTAATATCTAAGATGAGCTAGTTGACAAATGGTCCAAAGAGGTATTTGCAGATCATGGGGAGGTGGCATCCAAAATTAGAAATAAATTTGAATTTTGCTTAGCCCACTAATTTTAGTACATGCCAAATTTTGTTGAGATAGGGATCGAAAGAGATTTTGAAATTTTTGAAAAGAGCAAGAGAATATTTTGAGTTCAAATAAGCTCTACTTGAAAAGAAAAGGCATAGTAGGCTTTTCTCATATTTAAAATATGCAAGAAAAGGTACAAGTGTCAAAACATGCATTCTTTTAAAATAAAATAGAATAATGAAAATAATTTTATATAAAAATAATTTTGAAAGGAAATGATATGATAAAACTTCTCACTACCATTTCCTATCTTTATTTGATGAAAGCATTTGCAAATAGTTTGACAAAATCTAGAAACATGCTAGAGGTCAAAAATAGAGAAGAAGAGGGTTGGATGATAGGGATGGAAATTGAGTATACATTTGTTGGACAAATATTATCTACCAAGATTGTGTATAGATGGAGTGATGAAGTTAAATGATGGATCAAGGAGATGTATTGATGGCAAGACAATGCCATGGATATTTGATCACAGATCAAATAGTCTAAGAATTTAGCTTTGGGTGTCTACGGACTTTACTTGATTTAAACTAAATATATAAGAAATTTCATTTGAAGTAGTGAAAGTGGGAGACAGTTTTGGAAAGAGTTGAATGACCCAAGGTTTTAGTAAAAAGGAAATATGGATCCTTCTATTTTATTTTAGGCAACCAAAATGCATATAAAAGCTTTTATAAAATTTTGAAGGTACAGAAAGTAAGGGTAAAACATTTGGCAAATAGTTTATCTCAGAACAAAATAAATTCAGAAACTCTTTTTGTGATACTATGATCTGAGGTGACCACAACCACTTTAAAATAAAAGGTTTTTGACAAGATCTTTTGAAATCAAAATTTGAGTCATAAGACAAAACAAAAGAGATTTTGTTAATTGACACAAGGTTCAGATATTTTTGAAGAGAGGAGATTAAGGTGATACAAGAGTGTCCATAGCATGAGTGTTTCCTCGAGATAAGAAGATGTGGGTTGAGGTAGTTCACTGAACATTATACAACAAACATCACACATCAAACAAAGTCAGACACATCTCAACCAAACACATGACAACACAAGCAAGACTTAAAAAGTTTTTGTTCCCCCTGATTTTAGCACTTTGGACAAATAAAGAAGGTTGTAAAAGTTGGGGTGTTACATTGGTGAAACAGAGTTTAGGGTTAGGGGTAGATACATGATTTTTCTTGTTTGAATATGTCTAGACCTTGTTTATCATCTTAATTGAATGCTTACTATATGACATAAGAAGACCTTGGTTTTTCATTTTTTTGTTTTTTTTTTTTAATTTTTATGCCCATTTGAATCTTGGTAAAATCCTAGGTTTGAGCAATATTTAAACAAGTTTAAGACATGAAAATGAAAAGGGAAGCCTGCATCCTTCTTAGTCACTCGATCTAAAATGAATTTTTTAAGAGGTTTTTGAATTTTCCATGTTTGAAACCAAAAACCACTTCTCTTCATGCATGCTTGACTTCATAAGACAGAGTTTACGGTTTTAGGGGTAGATATATACATGATTTTCTGGTTTGAATATGTCTAGACCTTGTTTATCAACTTGAATGCTTACTATATATATGACATAAGAATGCTATGTCCTTTGTTTTTTCATTCTTTTGACTTTTTCTGAATTTTTATGCCCATTTGAATCTTTTGGTCAAATCCTAGGTTTGACCAAGATTTAAACAAGTTTAAAACATGAAAATGAAAATGGAAGCTTGTATCCTTCTTAGTCACTCTAAAATGAAGTTTTTGAGAGGTTTTTGAAATTACCATGTTTGAAACCCAAAACCACTTCTCTTCATGCTTGACTTCATAAGACAGAGTTTAGGGTTAGGGGTAGATACATGATTTTGTATGGTTTGAATATGTCTAGACCTTGTTTATGAACTTGAATGCTTACGATATGACATAAGAAGACTATGTACTTTGGTTTTCATTTTTCTGATTTTTTAAAATTTTGTGTCCATTTGAATCTTGGTCAAATCCTAAGTTTGACCAAGATTTAAGCAAGTTTAAAACATGAAAATGAAAAGGTAATCATAGATACTTCTTAGTCACTCTAAAATGAAGCTTTTGGGATGTTCTTGAAATTTCCATGTTTGAAACCCAAAACGATTTCTCTACATATATGCATGCTTGACTTAAGACATAGTTTAGCTAGGGTTAGGGGGTAGATACATGATTTTCCTAGTTTGAATATGTCTAGACCTTGTTTATCAACTTAGTTGAATGCTTACTATATGACATAAGAAGACTGTGTGCCTTGGTTTTTCATTTTTTGATTTTATTAAAATTCTTATGCCCATTTGAATCTTGGTCAAATCCTAGGTTTGACCATGGTTTTAACAAATTTAAATCATGAATATAAAAATTAAGCATCTATCCTTTTAGTCACTCCAAAATGTAAATCTTGGGAGGGTTCTTGAAATATGCATGTTTGAAACCAAAAACCACTTCTCTTCATGCATGCTTGACTTCATAAGACAGAGTTTAGCTAGGGGTATGGGGTAGATACATGATTTTCTTGGTTTGAATATGTCTAGAACTTGTTTATAAACTTAATTGAATGCTTACTATATGACATAAGAAGACTATGTGCCTTGGTTTTTCATTTTTTTGATTTTTTCTAAAATTTGTATGCCCATTTGAATCTTGGTCAAATCCTAGGTTTCACCAAGATTTGAAAAGTTTAAAACATGAATATGAAAAAGTAAGCATGTATGCTTCTTGGTCACTTCAAAATGAAGCTCTTGGGAGGGTTTTTGAAATTTCCATGTTCGAAACCAAAAACCACATATCTTCATGCTTGACTTGGTGAAACAGAGTTTAGGGTTAGGGGTAGATACATGATTTTTCTTGTTTGAATATGTCTAGACCTTGTTTATCATCTTAATTGAATGCTTACTATATGACATAAGAAGACCTTGGTTTTTCATTTTTTTGTTTTTTTTTTAATTTTTATGCCCATTTGAATCTTGGTCAAATCCTAGGTTTGACCAATATTTAAACAAGTTTAAGACATGAAAATGAAAAGGGAAGCCTGCATCCTTCTTAGTCACTCGATCTAAAATGAATTTTTTAAGAGGTTTTTGAATTTTCCATGTTTGAAACCAAAAACCACTTCTCTTCATGCATGCTTGACTTCATAAGACAGAGTTTACGGTTTTAGGGGTAGATATATACATGATTTTCTGGTTTGAATATGTCTAGACCTTGTTTATCAACTTGAATGCTTACTATATATATGACATAAGAATGCTATGTCCTTTGTTTTTTCATTCTTTTGACTTTTTCTGAATTTTTATGCCCATTTGAATCTTTTGGTCAAATCCTAGGTTTGACCAAGATTTAAACAAGTTTAAAACATGAAAATGAAAATGGAAGCTTGTATCCTTCTTAGTCACTCTAAAATGAAGTTTTTGAGAGGTTTTTGAAATTACCATGTTTGAAACCCAAAACCACTTCTCTTCATGCTTGACTTCATAAGACAGAGTTTAGGGTTAGGGGTAGATACATGATTTTGTATGGTTTGAATATGTCTAGACCTTGTTTATGAACTTGAATGCTTACGATATGACATAAGAAGACTATGTACTTTGGTTTTCATTTTTCTGATTTTTTAAAATTTTGTGTCCATTTGAATCTTGGTCAAATCCTAAGTTTGACCAAGATTTAAGCAAGTTTAAAACATGAAAATGAAAAGGTAATCATAGATACTTCTTAGTCACTCTAAAATGAAGCTTTTGGGATGTTCTTGAAATTTCCATGTTTGAAACCCAAAACGACTTCTCTACATATATGCATGCTTGACTTAAGACATAGTTTAGCTAGGGTTAGGGGGTAGATACATGATTTTCCTAGTTTGAATATGTCTAGACCTTGTTTATCAACTTAGTTGAATGCTTACTATATGACATAAGAAGACTGTGTGCCTTGGTTTTTCATTTTTTGATTTTATTAAAATTCTTATGCCCATTTGAATCTTGGTCAAATCCTAGGTTTGACCATGGTTTTAACAAATTTAAATCATGAATATAAAAATTAAGCATCTATCCTTTTAGTCACTCCAAAATGTAAATCTTGGGAGGGTTCTTGAAATATGCATGTTTGAAACCAAAAACCACTTCTCTTCATGCATGCTTGACTTCATAAGACAGAGTTTAGCTAGGGGTATGGGGTAGATACATGATTTTCCTGGTTTGAATATGTCTAGAACTTGTTTATAAACTTAATTGAATGCTTACTATATGACATAAGAAGACTATGTGCCTTGGTTTTTCATTTTTTTGATTTTTTCTAAAATTTGTATGCCCATTTGAATCTTGGTCAAATCCTAGGTTTCACCAAGATTTGAAAAGTTTAAAACATGAATATGAAAAAGTAAGCATGTATGCTTCTTGGTCACTTCAAAATGAAGCTCTTGGGAGGGTTTTGAAATTTCCATGTTGAAACCAAAAACCACATATCTTCATGCTTGACTTGGTGAAACAGAGTTTAGGGTTAGGGGTAGATACATGATTTTTCTTGTTTGAATATGTCTAGACCTTGTTTATCATCTTAATTGAATGCTTACTATATGACATAAGAAGACCTTGGTTTTTCATTTTTTTGTTTTTTTTTAATTTTTATGCCCATTTGAATCTTGGTCAAATCCTAGGTTTGACCAATATTTAAACAAGTTTAAGACATGAAAATGAAAAGGGAAGCCTGCATCCTTCTTAGTCACTCGATCTAAAATGAATTTTTTAAGAGGTTTTTGAATTTCCCATGTTTGAAACCAAAAACCACTTCTCTTCATGCATGCTTGACTTCATAAGACAGAGTTTACGGTTTTAGGGGTAGATATATACATGATTTTCTGGTTTGAATATGTCTAGACCTTGTTTATCAACTTGAATGCTTACTATATATATGACATAAGAATGCTATGTCCTTTGTTTTTTCATTCTTTTGACTTTTTCTGAATTTTTATGCCCATTTGAATCTTTTGGTCAAATCCTAGGTTTGACCAAGATTTAAACAAGTTTAAAACATGAAAATGAAAATGGAAGCTTGTATCCTTCTTAGTCACTCTAAAATGAAGTTTTTGAGAGGTTTTTGAAATTACCATGTTTGAAACCCAAAACCACTTCTCTTCATGCTTGACTTCATAAGACAGAGTTTAGGGTTAGGGGTAGATACATGATTTTGTATGGTTTGAATATGTCTAGACCTTGTTTATGAACTTGAATGCTTACGATATGACATAAGAAGACTATGTACTTTGGTTTTCATTTTTCTGATTTTTTAAAATTTTGTGTCCATTTGAATCTTGGTCAAATCCTAAGTTTGACCAAGATTTAAGCAAGTTTAAAACATGAAAATGAAAAGGTAATCATAGATACTTCTTAGTCACTCTAAAATGAAGCTTTTGGGATGTTCTTGAAATTTCCATGTTTGAAACCCAAAACGACTTCTCTACATATATGCATGCTTGACTTAAGACATAGTTTAGCTAGGGTTAGGGGGTAGATACATGATTTTCCTAGTTTGAATATGTCTAGACCTTGTTTATCAACTTAGTTGAATGCTTACTATATGACATAAGAAGACTGTGTGCCTTGGTTTTTCATTTTTTGATTTTATTAAAATTCTTATGCCCATTTGAATCTTGGTCAAATCCTAGGTTTGACCATGGTTTTAACAAATTTAAATCATGAATATAAAAATTAAGCATCTATCCTTTTAGTCACTCCAAAATGTAAATCTTGGGAGGGTTCTTGAAATATGCATGTTTGAAACCAAAAACCACTTCTCTTCATGCATGCTTGACTTCATAAGACAGAGTTTAGCTAGGGGTATGGGGTAGATACATGATTTTCCTGGTTTGAATATGTCTAGAACTTGTTTATAAACTTAATTGAATGCTTACTATATGACATAAGAAGACTATGTGCCTTGGTTTTTCATTTTTTTGATTTTTTCTAAAATTTGTATGCCCATTTGAATCTTGGTCAAATCCTAGGTTTCACCAAGATTTGAAAAGTTTAAAACATGAATATGAAAAAGTAAGCATGTATGCTTCTTGGTCACTTCAAAATGAAGCTCTTGGGAGGGTTTTTGAAATTTCCATGTTCGAAACCAAAAACCACATATCTTCATGCTTGACTTGGTGAAACAGAGTTTAGGGTTAGGGGTAGATACATGATTTTTCTTGTTTGAATATGTCTAGACCATGTTTATCATCTTAATTGAATGCTTACTATATGACATAAGAAGACCTTGGTTTTTCATTTTTTTTGTTTTTTTTTTTTGAATTTTTATGCCCATTTGAATCTTGGTCAAATCCTAGGTTTGACCAATATTTAAACAAGTTTAAGACATGAAAATGAAAAGGGAAGCCTGCATCCTTCTTAGTCACTCGATCTAAAATGAATTTTTTAAGAGGTTTTTGAATTTTCCATGTTTGAAACCAAAAACCACTTCTCTTCATGCATGCTTGACTTCATAAGACAGAGTTTAGGGTTTTAGGGGTAGATATATACATGATTTTCTGGTTTGAATATGTCTAGACCTTGTTTATCAACTTGAATGCTTACTATATATATGCCATAAGAATGCTATGTCCTTTGTTTTTTCATTCTTTTGACTTTTTCTGAATTTTTATGCCCATTTGAATCTTTTGGTCAAATCCTAGGTTTGACCAAGATTTAAACAAGTTTAAAACATGAAAATGAAAATGGAAGCTTGTATCCTTCTTATTCACTCTAAAATGAAGTTTTTGGGAGGTTTTTGAAATTACCATGTTTGAAACCCAAAACCACTTCTCTTCATGCTTGACTTCATAAGACAGAGTTTAGGGTTAGGGGTAGATACATGATTTTGTATGGTTTGAATATGTCTAGACCTTGTTTATGAACTTGAATGCTTACGATATGACATAAGAAGACTATGTACTTTGGTTTTCATTTTTCTGATTTTTTAAAATTTTGTGTCCATTTGAATCTTGGTCAAATCCTAAGTTTGACCAAGATTTAAACAAGTTTAAAACATGAAAATGAAAAGGTAATCATGGATACTTCTTAGTCACTCTAAAATGAAGCTTTTGGGATGTTCTTGAAATTTCCATGTTTGAAACCCAAAACGACTTCTCTACATATATGCATGCTAGACTTAAGACATAGTTTAGCTAGGGTTAAGGGGTAGATACATGATTTTCCTAGTTTGAATATGTCTAGACCTTGTTTATCAACTTAGTTGAATGCTTACTATATGACATAATAAGACTGTGTGCCTTGGTTTTTCATATTTTCATTTTTTTAAAATTCTTATGCCCATTTGAATCTTGGTCAAATCCTAGGTTTGACCATGGTTTTAACAAATTTAAATCATGAATATAAAAATTAAGCATTGATACGTCCAATTTGCATCACTATTTTATATCATAATTTGCTGTTATTCATTGATATATTTCATATTGGGACACAATACTTATGTTATTTCATTTATTTTGCATGTTTCATCATTATTGGAGGATCAAGCACCGGAGCCAGGATTCTGCTGGAAAAAGCACCGTCAGAACGCAATATTTCGGAAGATCAACTGTGGAAGGAAATTATACCAAAAATCCTATTTTTCAAGATGACGAAGGAAGCCAGAAGGAGGAGCCAGCTGGACCCAGGGTGGGCCCACACCATAGGGCGGCGCGGCCCATGGCCTGGCCGCGCCACCATGTGGTGTGGGGGCCCCACGGCCCCTTTCGCCTCCTTTTCTTCGCGAAATCCTTCGTCCCGAAAACCTAAGCCATAGAGGGTACCTCGCGAAGAGTTACAACCGCCTCTGCGGGGCGGAGAACACCAGAGAGAAAAGAGCTCTCCGGCGAGCAGGAATCCGCCGGGGAAATTCCCTCCGGGAGGGGGAAATCGACGCCATCGTCACCGTCATCGAGCTGGACATCATCTCCATCACCATCATCATCATCTTCATCATCATCACCGCCATCTCCGCCGCAGCACCTCGTCTCCGCCGTAGCAATTTGGGTTTGATCTTGATTGTTTGATAGGGGAAAATCTCCCGGTATCGATCTCTACTTGTTGTTGATGCTATTGAGTGAAACCATTGAACCAAGTTTATGTTCAGATTGTTATTCATCATCATATCACCTCTGATCATGTTCCATATGATGTCTCGTGAGTAGTTCGTTTAGTTCTTGAGGACATGGGTGAAGTCTAAATGTTAGTAGTGAACTATGGTTGAGTAATATTCAATGGTATGATATTTAAGTTGTGGTGTTATTCTTCTAGTGGTGTCATGTGAACGTCGACTACATGACACTTCACCATTTATGGGCCTAGGGGAATGCATCTTGTACTCGTTTGCCAATTGCGGGGTTGTCGGAGTGACAGAAACCTATACCCCCGTTGGTATATCGATGCAGGAGGGATAGCAGGATCTCAGAGTTTAAGGCTGTGGTTAGATTTATTCTTAATTACTTTCTTGTAGTTGCGAATGCTTGCAAGGGGTATAATCACAAGTATGTATTAGTCCTAGGAAGGGCGGTACATTAGCATAGGTTCACCCACACAACACTTATCATAACAATGAAGATTATTTAGCCGTATGTAGCGAAAGCATTAGACTAAAATCCCGTGTGTCCTCGAGAACGTTTGGTCATTATAAGTAAACAAACCGGCTTGTCCTTTGTGCTAAAAAGGATTGGGCCACTCGCTGCAATTGTTACTCTCGCACTTTACTTACTCGTACTTTATTCAACTGTTACATCAAAACCCCCTGAATACTTGTCTGTGAGCATTTACAGTGAATCCTTCATCGAAACTGCTTGTCAACACCTTCTGCTCCTCGTTGGGATCGACATTCTTACTTATCAAAAATACTACGATACACCCCCTATACTTGTGGGTCATCAAGACTATTTTCTGGCGCCGTTGCCGGGGAGTGAAGCGCTATTGGTAAGTGGAATTGGTAAGGAAAACCTTTACTGTTTGTGCTGATTTTATTTCTGCCTGCTGCTATAAGTCATTATGGAGAGATCTTCTCTTCAATTTTTATTTGGGAAATCTACTACTACTGCAACGGTAGTGGATGAGGCGCCAGGTGAGGAAGTGATACCATATAAAATACCTATGAAAATTATTGAACGTGTTATGGATAACCGCTATGAAGGGGATGGAACTGTCCACCCTGGAGATCATTTATTGTTCTTGCATGAATTATGCGGTTTATTCAAGTGTGCAGGTATTGCTATGGATGAAATGAGGAAGAAACTATTCTCTTTATCGCTGTCTGGTAAAGCGGCGCATTGGTATAAATTACTGGATAATGGGGATTCTCTTGAATGGAATGATATTGTGCCCCGGTTTTATTCTAAGTTCTATCCTCCAAGTGAAATTCACAAGGATCGGAATCGCATATATAATTTTTGGCCTCATGATGGAGAGAGTATTGCCCAAGCTTGGGGAGATTGAAGTCTTTAATGCTCAAATGCCCCATTCATGAGCTTCCTGGTAATGTTATTATTGATAATTTCTATGCAAGACTTTCTTTTCAAGACAAGACCTTGCTGGATACTTCTTGTTCTGGATCATTTACACGCAACAAAGAAGAGTTTAAAAGGGACCTTCTTGATCGGATCCAAGAAAATACTGAAGGTTGGGAGAACGACAAGGATAGAGAATCAGGTATAATTTATGATTATAAATGCATTGAAGCTTTTATGGATACTGATAAATTTCGTAATATGAGTGCTACATATGGTCTTGATTCTCAAGTTGCTGCCAATCTTTATAAAGCTTTTGCCTCTCATTATGAATTGCCTAAGAAGAATTTTGATAAGTATCATGAACCGTATAAAGATAAAATTGATTCATCTATTAATAAATGCGTTGTAGTTGAAACTGCTGATCATGTTATTCCTGAAGCTTATATTGAAAAAACTCCTTTCCCTGCTAAAATGAAGGAGTACTCTGTTATAAATAGTGCGGTTCATAAAAGTGAAAAGAAACCTGTAGAACCTGAAGAACAAATAAAAGTTGAACCTCATTGTTGCAATAGTTAAAGATCTTGTGACTGAAAATGTGGAGGATGGTCATATTATTTTCTGTGAAGATGCTTCTAATATTGTTTCACATCCTAATAAACCCAAACAAGTTAGTGTTCCTATGCTATCTGTTAGAATTGGTGATCATTGCTATTATGGTTTATGTGATATTGGTGCAAGTGTTAGTGCTATTCCTTATGAGCTTTACACGGAGATTATGCACGAAATTGATTCTTGTGAACTTGAAGATATTGATGTGGTTATTCAGCTGGCTAATAGAGAAACTATTTCTCCAATTGGTATTGTTCGAGATGTGGAAGTTTTATGCGGTAAGATTAAATATCCTGCTGACTTTTTGGTACTTGGTTCTCACGCTAGTGATTATTGTCCTATTATTTTTGGTAGACCTTTTCTAAATACTTGTGGAGCTATTATAGATTGCAAGAAAGAGAAAATTTTGACTAAATTTGCTGGTGAATCTTATGAGTTTAACTTCTCTAAATTTACCAAAACTCCTTATAAAGCTGATTTGCCTAGTGATGATTTTAAAATGGAGCAAAGTTGTGCATCTATTGTTCTTGTTCCTAATAATCCTTTGCAGCAACATTTGGAGGATAGCGAGAGTGAAGTTTTTAGGAAAGAAAGAGATGAGCTTGAGGAAATTTTTCTTCGCCAACCTATTCTTAAGCATGATTTACCGGTGGAAGATCTGGGTACAACACCGCCGCCAAAGGAAGATCCTGTTTTTGATTTAAAGCCTTTACCTGATAATCTTAAATATGCTCATATTGATGATAAGAAAATATATCCTGTTATTATTAGTTCTAAGCTTTCAGAGATTGAGGAAGAAAGGTTATTGGAAATATTGAAGAAACACCGAGGAGCTATTGGCTATACTCTTGATGATTTGAAAGGGATTTCTCCTTCTATTTGCCAACATGCTATTAATATGGAAGATGATGCAAAGCCTGTTGTTGAACATCAGCGTCGTCTAATTCCAAAGATGAAGGAAGTGGTAAGGAATGAGGTATTAAGACTTCTTGAAGCTGGTATTATATATCGTATTGCTGATAGTAGATGGGTTAGTCCTGTGCATTGCGTTCCCAAGAAAGGAGGAATGACTGTTGTGCCTAATGATAATGATGAGCTCATCCCTCAAAGAGTAGTTGTAGGGTATAGAATGTGCATTGATTTTCGAAAAGTTAATAAAGTTACTAAGAAAGATCAAATGCTAGAAAGATTGTCTAAAAATACTCATTTTTGTTTTCTTGATGGTTATTCTGGGTTTTCACAAATTGCTGTTAAAGCTAAAGATCAAGAGAAAACCACTTTCACTTGTCCCTATGGAACTTATGCTTATAGACGTATGCCTTTTGGTTTATGTAATGCTCCTGCTACTTTTCAAAGATGCATGTCTGCTATTTTTCATGGTTTTTGTGAGAGTATTGTAGAGGTATTCATGGATGATTTTTCCGTCTATGGGAATTCTTTTGATAGTTGCTTGCGAAACCTTGATAAAGTTTTGCAGAGATGTGAAGAAACTAACCTTGTTCTTAATTGGGAGAAATGCCACTTTATGGTTAATGAAGGAATTGTATTGGGACATAAAATTTCCGAGAGAGGTATTGAAGTTGATAGAGCTAAAGTTGAAGCAATTGAGAAGATGCCCTATCCTAGGGATGTTAAAGGTATTCGTAGTGTTCTTGGTCATGCTGGGTTTTATATGAGATTTATTAAAGATTTCTCCAAGATTTCAAAGCCTCTTACTAATCTTCTTCAAAAAGACGTACCTTTTGTTTTTGATGACGATTGTAAGGAAGCTTTTGAAACTCTAAAGAAATCCTTAACAACTGCTCCTATAGTTGAACCTCCTGATTGGAACTTACCATTTGAAATTATGTGTGATGCTAGTGATTTTGCTGTAGGCGCTGTTCTTGGACAGCGAGTAGATAAAAACTGAATGTTATTCATTATGCTAGTAAAACTCTTGATGCTGCTCAAAGAAATTATGCTACAACTGAAAAAGAATTATTAGCTGTAGTCTTTGCTTGCGATAAATTTAGATCTTATATTGTTGATTCAAAAGTTACTATTCATACTGATCATGCTGCAATTAGATACCTTATGACAAAGAAAGATGCTAAGCCGAGGCTTATTAGATGGGTACTTCTTTTGCAAGAATTTGATTTACATATTGTAGATAGGAAAGGTGCTGATAATCCTGTTCTTTGATAATTTGTCTAGATTGGAAAATATTGCTTATGATCCTGTTCCTGTTAATGATAGTTTTCCAAATGAACAATTGGCTGTAATAAAGGTGAGCTCGTGAGACAGTCCTTGGTATGCTGATTATGCTAACTTTATTGTTTCCAAGTACTTGCCTCCAACCTTTTCAGCTCAGCAAAAGAGGAAATTCTTTTATGACTTGAGGCATTATTTCTGGGATGACCCACACTTATACAAAGAAGGAGTGGATGGTATTATGCGAAGATGTGTTCCCGAATATGAACAACAAGAGATATTGAGTAAATGTCATGGTAGTGCTTATGGAGGACATCACGCCGGAGAAAGAACCGCGCAAAAGGTTCTACAATCAGGTTTTTATTGGCCAACTCTCTTCAAGGATGCGAGAAAGTTTATTTTATCTTGTGATGAATGCCAAAGGGTTGGTAATATCTCCAGACGTAATGAAATGCCTATGAATTATACTCTTGTTATTGAACCGTTTGATTGTTGGGGATTTGACTTCATGGGACCTTTTCCGTCTTCAGAAGGTAACACTCATATACTTGTTGCTGTTGATTATGTTACTAAATGGGTGGAAGCCATACCTACAAAAAGTGCTGATGGTGAGACCTCTTTAAGAATGCTTTTAGACGTTATTTTTCCTAGATTTGGAGTGCCTAGATATATTATGACTGATGGAGGTTCTCATTTTATTCATGGAGGTTTTAGAAAAACTCTTGCTAGGTATGGTATTAATCATAGAATTGCTTCCGCTTATCATCCTCAAACTAGTGGTCAAGTAGAATTATCAAATAGAGAGATTAAATCTATTTTGGGAAAGACCGTTAATAAAACTAGAAAGAATTGGGCTAGTAAATTGAAGGATGCACTATGGGCTTATAGAACTGCTTATAAAAATCCCATGGGAATGTCACCTTATAAAATGGTTTATGGGAAAGCTTGTCATTTACCTTTAGAACTAGAGCACAAAGCTTATTGGGCTGTTAGAGAATTAAATAAAGATCCTAAACTTGCCGGTGATAAGAGGTTGTTGCAATTAAGTTCTCTAGATGAATGGAGAAGTGAAGCTTATGAAAATGCTAAACTCTTTAAAGAGAAAGTTAAAAAATGGCATTATAGAAGGATTATCAAAAGAGAATTTAATATTGGGGATAAAGTCCTATTGTATCGGTCTCGTCTCAGATTTTTTGCAGGGAAATTACTCTCGAAATGGGAAGGACCATATGTTGTTGAGGAGGTGTATCGTTCAGGAGCAATCAAAATTAGCTCTCTCCAAGGCAATGCCACGCAAGTGGTGAATGGACAAAGACTCAAGCATTATATCTCAGGTGATTCTTATAATGTTGATGTTGATATTATTCAAGTGGAAACACTGGAGGCTTTCATCAAAGGACAAATTGACAGTCCGCCAGAACTCGACTTTGAATAGGTAACAATACTGGTAATGAAAAGTTCGCAATTTACTTTCCGAACTATATTTTTGCTGTTTTTGGAAAATATGAAAAATTACGAGATCGAAACGGAGTGGAAAAGACGCACGAGGGCGTGCCACCATAGGCCGGCGCGGCCTGACCTGGGCCCGCGCTGACCTATGGTTTGGCCGCCTCGTCGCCCCTTTCCGACTCTAGTTCGATCTGGTACTTTCCTTTTGTCGTGAAATTTTTTGCTATATAATCCCCCGGATCCCTGGAGGTCCGTATATCGTTTTCTCGACGTGTTTTGTTTCAAGCTGTTTCTGCCAGGATCTGTTTTCGGTTTAGAAGCACCATGGCCTCCAACAACAAGGGCAAGGGGCTTTCAGAGGAAGAAGTGAAGAGGGTGCCATCAAGACAAGAGCAGCAAGTCGTTGGGAGCAAGCAAATCTTGGTGGGATCTGTTGACACTCGACGTTCTTTTTCTCATAACTTGCAAGGACCTTTACCACCCGCTCTTAGCCTCAACTCCTTCCCTGTGTTGGAAGAAGCTCTACGAACTACCGATGAGTTTTGTGATCAATATCGGGCTCTAAGAAGAGAAGTGGAGATACTCCAGGAGGAGAATTGCCGTCTCCGAAGAATGCTGGAATACCACTCGATTCACATCACAAGGTCATCATCGCCAACTTCGGATAACAATGAATCTCTTCGAGTCTTAGTGCGGAATTGCCAAGCTGAGAAACTGAAGCTGAAGGAGATCTGTAAAAAGCGCGGGAGGAGTTCATCACCATCATCGCCAAAGGAGTAATTCATCATCGGTATTGGCATCCCCTTGGTTTGTTCCAAGCTTGGGGGAGTGCCGCGGTATCACATCATCACTACCTTTTACTTTTTATTGTCAAGTAGTGTCATATCATGAGTAGGGAAGTTATCATATAAGATGGGTTGCAGTTTGGAAGTATCTCTCCTTTAGTTGGTTATCTATGTATCCCTTGGTGTGAGTTATCGTTATGGAATATTAATGAGAAGTCTTATCATTTACATATTGCACATCTTATTTTAGTTTGCAATCTCTATTATATGATTTACCTTGTTGTTAGTATTGGTATCACTTTGGGAGCATTGAATAAATCTATTTGGTTTTGGCAAACTTAGCATTGGTCAATAGCAACAACACTTTGAGGTTTAAGTAGAAAAAAAAGAGAAACACATGTAGTTGTTTCATTGTCTTTCTTTCTTGTTAGCTCATAGCTTATTATTCTGAAGTTAAAATTGTTTGTGCTTACAAGGAAGATGCATGATTGTTTCTATCCCATGTATATTTGTTTGTTTCCCTCAACTCTTATGCTTGCTAATTAACCTTGCTAGCCAAAAACCTGTACTGAGAGGGAATACTTCTCGTGCATCCAAACTTTAGCCCAAACCTATGTCATTTGTGTCCAACATACCTACCTACTACATGGTATTTTCTGCCATTCCAAGTAAATACTTCATGTGCTACCTTTAAACATGTCAAAATTTAGTATCTCTTATTTGTGTCAATGTTTTATAGCTCATGAGGAAGTATGTGGTGTTTTATCTTTCAATCTTGTTGGGCAACTTTCACCAATGGACTAGTGGCTTCATCCGCTTATCCAATAATTTTGCAAAAAGAGCTGGCAATGGGATTCCCAGTCCCAAATTAATTAAACTAAATAGACACTCCTCCATGGTATGTGATTGATGGACGGCACCCGAAGGATTCGGTTAGCCAGGGCTTGTGTAAGCAAAGGTTGGGGGGAGTGTCATCATCATAATAAAACTAAAATAAAAAGGCACTCCTTCATGGTATGAGATTGTTGGCAGGCACCCGAGGATTCGGTTAGCCATGGTTTGTGAAAGAAAGGTTGGAAGGAGTGCCACATAAAATGAAAATAATATGGGAGCCGCTCTTTGAAGGTTTGTCTGGCAAGGGGGTTAGAGTACCCGCTACCAGTCGTTGACAACAACAAACACCTCTCAAAATGTTACTTTTATTCTCTTTATATGATTTCAAAACTGAAAAAGCTCTAGCACATGATTTAATCCCTGCTTCCCTCTGCGAAGGGCCTGTCGTTTACTTTATGTTGAGTCAGTAAACCTATTTCCCTCCATCTCAAGCAAGCATTTGAGTAGTTGTGATCAAACCATTATATTGTGATTTGCTTCATCATGTCTTTTATTCTTCCTTGTTTAGTACAAGTTTTATCTGAATGAATATAGCTTTGCAAGTTATCAATGATCATGAAGAGACCATTATGATTGAGTATGCAAGTTGTGCCTTACAAACTTTAACATGAGAGCGCTGCTCAATGACATAAGTATAACCTGTTAATTGTTCTCTGACCAAGAACGAAGTTTGCCATCACCAACTATGATTTCTTATGCACCTTTATTTGTGATTACCTTATACTGGTTTCAAGTTGAGTTATATGAGGAAGTTGTTTACTAGAATGCCTTGTGTGAATGAATATGATGCTTCTTGTCCGTATTTTATTCATCGACTCTTCACTCCATAAACATGTGGTCCTGTTTACCGAGCTCAGTTTCGCTTGGGGACAAGCGAAGTCTAAGCTTGGGGGGGTTGATACGTCCAATTTGCATCACTACTTTATATCATAATTTGCTGTTATTCATTGATATATTTCATATTGGGACACAATACTTATGTTATTTCATTTATTTTGCATGTTTCATCATTATTGGAGGATCAAGCACCGGAGCCAGGATTCCGCTGGAAAAAGCACCGTCAGAACGCAATATTTCCGAAGATCAACTGTGGAAGGAAATTATACCAAAAATCCTATTTTTCAAGATGACGAAGGAAGCCAGAAGGAGGAGCCAGCTGGACCCAGGGTGGGCCCACACCATAGGGCGGCGCGGCCCATGGCCTGGCCGCGCCACCATGTGGTGTGGGGGCCCCACAGCCCCTTTCGCCTCCTTTTCTTCGCGAAATCCTTCATCCCGAAAACCTAAGCCACAGAGGGTACCTCGCGAAGAGTTACAGCCACCTCTGCGGGGCGGAGAACACCAGAGAGAAAAGAGCTCTCCGGCGGGCAGGAATCCGCCGGGGAAATTCCCTCCGGGAGGGGGAAATCGACGCCATCGTCACCGTCATCGAGCTGGACATCATCTCCATCACCATCATCATCATCATCTTCATCATCATCACCGCCATCTCCGCCGCAGCACCTCGTCTCCGCCGTAGCAATTTGGGTTTGATCTTGATTGTTTGATAGGGGAAACTCTCCCGGTATCGATCTCTACTTGTTGTTGATGCTATTGAGTGAAACCATTGAACCAAGTTTATGTTCAGATTGTTATTCATCATCATATCACCTCTGATCATGTTCCATATGATGTCTCGTGAGTAGTTCGTTTAGTTCTTGAGGACATGGGTGAAGTCTAAATGTTAGTAGTGAACTATGGTTGAGTAATATTCAATGGTATGATATTTAAGTTGTGGTGTTATTCTTCTAGTGGTGTCATGTGAACGTCAACTACATGACACTTCACCATTTATGGGCCTAGGGGAATGCATCTTGTACTCGTTTGCCAATTGCGGGGTTGCCGGAATGACAGAAACCTAAACCCCCGTTGGTATATCGATGCAGGAGGGATAGCAGGATCTCAGAGTTTAAGGCTGTGGTTAGATTTATTCTTAGTTACTTTCTTGTAGTTGCGGATGCTTGCAAGGGGTATAATCACAAGTATGTATTAGTCCTAGGAAGGGCGGTACATTAGCATAGGTTCACCCACACAACACTTATCATAACAATGAAGATTATTTAGCCGTATGTAGCGAAAGCATTAGACTAAAATCCTGTGTGTCCTCGAGAACGTTTGGTCATTATAAGTAAACAAACCGGCTTGTCCTTTGTGCTAAAAAGGATTGGGCCACTCGCTGCAATTGTTACTCTCGCACTTTACTTACTCGTACTTTATTCAACTGTTACATCAAAACCCCCTGAATACTTGTCTGTGAGCATTTACAGTGAATCCTTCATCGAAACTGCTTGTCAACACCTTCTGCTCCTCGTTGGGATCGACATTCTTACTTATCGAAAATACTACGATACACCCCCTATACTTGTGGGTCATCAAGCATCAATCCTTCTTAGTCACTCCAAAATGTAAATCTTGGGAGGGTTCTTGAAATTTGCATGTTTGAAACCAAAAACCACTTCTCTTCATGCATGCTTGACTTCATAAGACAGAGTTTAGGGTTAGGGGTAGATATATACATGATTTTCTAGTTTGAATATGTCTAGACCTTGTTTATCAACTTGAATGCTTACTATATATATGACATAAAAATGCTATGTCCTTTGTTTTTTCATTCTTTTGACTTTTTCTGAATTTTTATGCCCATTTGAATCTTTTGGTCAAATCCTAGGGTTGACCAAGATTTAAACAAGTTTAAAACATGAAAATGAAAAGGGAAGCGTGTATCCTTCTTAGTCACTCTAAAATGAAGTTTTTGGGAGGTTTTTGAAATTACCATGTTTGAAACCCAAAACGACTTCTCTTCATGCTAGACTTCATAAGATCGACCGAGTTTAGGGTTAGGGGTAGATACATGATTTGTATGGTTTGAATATGTCCAAACCTTGTTAATTTATCAACTTGAATGCTTACTATATATGACATAAGAAGACTATATGCTTTTGTTTTTCATTTTTCTGATTTTTTATGAATTTTATGCCCATTTGAATCTTTTGGTCAAATCCTAGGTTTGACAAAGATTTGAACAAGTTTAAAATATTAAAATGAAAAGGTAAGCATGGATCCTTCTTAGTCACTCTAAAATAAAGCTTTTGGGAGGTTCTTGAAATTTCCATGTTTGAAACCCAAAACCACTTCTCTTCATGATTGACTTCATAAGACAGAGTTTAGGTTTAGGGGTAGATATATACATGAGTTGTCTGGTTTGAATATGTCTCTAGACCTTGTTTATCAACTTTAATGCTTACTATGTATATGACATAAGAATGCTATGTGCATTGGTTTTTCATTCTTTTTTTCTGAATTTGTATGCCCATTTGAATCTTGGTCAAATCCTAGGCGGTTTGACCAAGATTTAAACAAGTTTAAAACATGAAAATGAAAAGGGAAGTTTGTATCCTTCTTAGTCACTCTAAAATGAAGCTTTTGGGATGTTCTTGAAATTTCCATGTTTGCAACCCAAAACGACTTCTCTTCATGCTAGACTTCATAAGATCGAAAGGGGGTAGATACATGATTTGTATGGTTTGGATATACCTAGACCTTTTTTATCAACTTGAATACTTACAATATGACATAAGAAGACTATGTGATTTGGTTTTTCATTTTTCTGTTTTTTTTTTGAATTTTTGCCCACCCATTTGTATCTTGGTCAAATCCTAGGTTTGATAATGATTTGAACAAGTTTAAAATATGAAATGCAAAGCTAAGCATGGATCCTTCTTAGTCACTCTAAAATGAAGCTTTTGGGAAGTTTTTGAAATTTCCATGTTTGAAACCCAAAACCACTTCTCTTCATGCTTGACTTCATAAGACAAAGTTTAAGGTTAGGGGGTAGATACATGATTTGTATGGTTTGAATATGTCCAAACCTTGTTTATTAAGTTGAATATGCTTACTATATGACATAAGAAGACTATGTACTTTGGTTTTTCATTTTTCTGATTTTTTAAATTTTCTGCCCATTTGAATCTTGGTCAAATCCTAGGGTTGACCATGATTTAAACAAGTTTATAACATGAAATGAAAAGGTAAGCATGGATCCTTCTTAGTCACTCTAAAATGAAGCTTTTGGGATGTGTTTTTGAAATTTCCATGTTTGAAACCCAAAACGACTTCTCTTCATGCTAGACTTCATAAGATCGACCGAGTTTAGGGTTAGGGGTAGATACATGATTTGTATGGTTTGAATATGTCCAAACCTTGTTAATTTATCAACTTGAATGCTTTCTATATGACATACGAAGACTATATGCTTTGGTTTTCATTTTTCTGATTTTTTATGAATTTTATGCCCATTTGAATCTTTTGGTCAAATCCTAGGTTTGACAAAGATTTAAACAAGTTTAAAATATGAAAATGAAAAGGTAAGCATGGATCCTTCTTAGTCACTATAAAATAAAGCTTTTGGGAGGTTCTTGAAATTTCCATGTTTGAAACCCAAAACCACTTCTCTTCATGATTGACTTCATATATAAGACATAGTTGCGTGGAGGTTCAAACGTAGGACTAAACTATGTAAGATAAAATCAGATGACCGGGGATCGCCAACTACTAGTTTTTATTCCAAATTGTATCCATAGTTAGTGATGTATATGTACAAAAAAAAGTAAAGTGTGCGTTTTGTGCAGCAATCACAACAATAAGTGGTGTGTCGTGCAATTTCCTCGGGCCCTTACTAAGGGCCTGGTTTGCCTTTTCTTTTTTTATATCTTGAGATACTCTGAGCACTCCCTCCATCCCAAAATTACTACTCAGTATTGTACATAGTACTCCCTCTATAGGAATCTGATTCCACGGAACTTTTTCAGTACATATAAGTCTCCTCCTTAATTCTCATGCCGACTTTACTCCCCTAGCGAGAAAAATCTCCTCTTCGCTCTCTAGTCTCTACCAAGCCGGCCGCCTCGCTACTTCCCTAGCTTCCTCCCTACAGCACACCTCGCCCCCGTACGCGAGCTAGGTCCAGCCGGAGATGGGGCACATCCGCCCCCGCTGGAAGAATGCTCAGAGGAAGTCCGGGCAGGAGGACAAGGGTGACGCCATGCCGGATGAACTTCTCGGGCTGGTGTTCCTGCGCCTCACCTCGCCTCTGGATCTCGTCCGCGCCGCGTTCACCTGCAGGAGCTGGCGCAAGGTCATCGCGTCGGAGAACTTCCGTGTCGTCTCCGCTCTCCATGGCGCGCCATACTCCATAGTCGCCGGCCACTACCACATCATCTTCTCCCATTGTCACTATCGTCCGTCTGGCTTGCTGCCCCACTTCGTTCCCTCTTCCTCGTCATGTTGGGCCGGGGTCGCCACAAATAATCTCGCGCTCGACTTCCTCCCACGGGCGCCAAACGGCGACCTCAGCTTGGAGCTCGCCGACTCTCGGGGCGGCCTCCTACTCCTTGCGGACTTCGACCACACCGAACACGGGAAGCCTTTCAAGCAGCCTTCACGTCTTGTCGTCTGCGATCCCCTGGCAGGTCAGTATGTGACGGTCCCTCCACCCCCTGCTGTTTCGAACACAACATTCGCAAGCTTGTTCCTGGGCGCCGCCCTCCATGGCGAGGACGTTGCGGCGCGCATCAGTCTGTCAAATTACAGGGTAACGTGCCTGATCTATCATGACGGCATCTGCAAGACCTGCGTGTTCTCGCCTGGCCCTGGTGGCCACGCTTGGACCTCCTCCGGCGCCACCGTGCCTCTCGACGCCACGCACACATGCCTGTCAGATATCCTCTTTGTGGGGTGCAACGCCCGTTTCTTCCAGTGGTACGTGTTCGGTGCGCTCGGAAACTTCATTCTTGCTCTCGACAGAGAATCCGGCGAGCTCTCACGCTTCGAGAGAGTTCGAGACGAGCATTGGCTTCACACCGTGCTGATTGAGATGCTGGGCGGGCCCTCGCGCGTGCTGAATTGGTACGTGCTAGAGCTGCCTTGGCCACCTACCTTCCGAGCTTGCTTATCCTAGGATTCTGGCTTCCTGGGTTGGATTAGTGTCGGCCATGGTGCTGTCGACACGGTCTGGAGGTTGAAGACGAAGGGCATCTCAAGGATTTTGTTGTAATTTCGTTTTTAAGGTGTTTTGTACTATTTGATGTTTCTCTTAATGCGAGAGGGTTTATTTGCACTAGTCAAACTTGACATAGCTGTACGTTTTGAAGATTACATTTAACTTGTTCATCATGATCCCAACTTCTAACATAATATGGTATAGTACTAGAATAGGAGAAGTAACACTTTTCGCATTTGGGCCAAATATAAAGTAGTACTACTGTACGTCCATTTCAAGGAATAAGGCGCACGCGTACTCCAAGACGTATCTTTTGGTCAGATTACCATGACCATTGAATTGACAAGACAATACACACAGCATTGGGGGCTTTGTGGCGTGCTCGATGGTGCTAGCTGCGGCTATACAGACATGTGATAGGCATCGCGGAAGCGTCGCAAATAGAAAACAAATCATATTTTGTGGGGGAGTGATGTTTTGGCTCCTGGGTGTGTATGCTCTCTTTAGTTTGAACTGCAACATCTATATATTTTGAAATGTCAAAAACTTCCAAACAAAAAATTAATCTTTTCATCTTCACATGCTAAGAGCGCATAAAGTCTTTCCATAAAAAACTAAATTGTCGTTTGGGCTGTGTAAAAAAGATAAAATTTATTGCTAAAAATAAAGCTGTTTGTAATACTTGCTTTTGTCTTCTTACATCAACCACAAAAAGTATCGGCTTTTCACGAAACTACACGAACACACATAGATTATCGAGGAGTACATGCGAATTTTTTGTTAGATTTTTTCGAAAATTAAAACCAGATGTTTTTTTGGGTTGAGGTAGCATATCCGCCCAAGAGCCGAATTAAATTTCCGATTTTTTTGGACCGACAATTTCATCGGGAAGACATGGATGCGCGCAGGCGGCGTGCAAGGCAAGGCATCGATTTGACTGGACGTACTTAGGGCAGGTCAGGCTGCCAGCGTACTTTTTTCGGGCAGGTGAGGTACCAGAACTCAAAGTCCTCTTCATCGTACGTCTCTCTCTCTGTCTTTTTTGAGTGTACTAGCGCGCGTTCATACTGCACTCTATCAAATGTTCACGGTCAGCGAGAAGAGCCGCAGCCCGCTCTACCCGAAGGGGATTCTCTGGCTTGGCCTTTCCTGACTTTGGGTCATTGACAGCCGGGTCCCCCAAATTGTGGGATCTGCATTTCAGGGACTCAAAGTTAGGGAAATGTTTGAGATGCAAAGTAAGAGAATAATTACCAGTATAATTGGTTGATTAGATGATTAAGTTGTGAAATCACAACAGATGGGAGCAGTACATGGTGGAAACCGCAAAATATCCGTCCAAATGTTTTTTTTGTGCAACATACGAAGTATGAGGTGGTGGAACTTGAGGCCAGTGACTTTACTTACTAAAAAATGCAACTTTACGTACATGAGCCATCGGATCAAGATCCAACGGACACCGTTGATCCAGAATTTGAAGTCACAATTTAAGTTGCTCGGAAAAAATCGAAAACATTACAGTAAGATATATATCTTTCCTTAAGTATTCTGGTAAAGTTTTACTTCATTTCAAAATTGAATTTAATTTTAAGTTCAAAATTTGGATCAACAATGTGCGTTAGATCTTCATCGAATGACTCACGTACAAGTCGCAAGTGAAGTCACTGGATCTCTGTCCGTGGTGGAATCTGCAATTCCATCGCCTATATATATACAAGTCGAAGAATACGACCCTCTATCCCCCTCTCCTTCCCATCCTCTAATTTCATATTCCATTTAGAATCGTTGGGCATGGAGGTTCCCCCTGGTAGCTTTAGAGCTTTTTTTGACGATGCTAAATTGAGAAGACTGCTCACCTGCGGTTTGTGCTCTCAATCCGGACAACCTCCATTTTGGCAGGTTAGTACTTTCTTCACTAGGTTCATCCAGTTGTATTTTAATTTGGGCCAACAGTCGTGTTAATTTCCTTGTATTAAGCAGTGTTGTTCGTGCAAGAAGTTTGCATGCGACGGCTTCGCTAGGAACCTGCCCGGTGGCGCGTGCCCGGGATGCCAGGGCGTCTTCCAAGGTGAAAGTCCTCCATCTGAAAGTATGGAATTTTCCCGTGAATGTGTTATGGAAAAGAATGGGGTGAGAAGAACGTTCATCTGCGGTTTGTGCTCTCAAATCGCACGACATCCACTATACCGGGTTAGTACTTTCTTCACTAGGTTGCACCCAGCTATATTTTTTTTGGGCCAACAGTCATGTTAATTTTCTTGTATTAAGCAGTGCATTCGTATGGGGGAGCGAGGGCATATTGCATGCGGATGCTGCTTAAGAAACCTGCCCAGTCTCGTGTGCCCGAACTGCGACGACATCTACGAAGAGGAAGTAGATTTAATTAGATTTGTCTCCTTGTTTAAGGTGGATTGCAGCAACGATGGTTGCGACATGAGCGACGACTTGCTCGCATACTTGCAACACGAGGCGACGTGCCCGCATGCGCCAACGAGACGGTAGGTGGTTGATCTTGCCGGTCTCGATGGAGAAGATGATCACGCTTCGAGGCTAAGATCTGAGCTCGGTGGAGAAGGACCGGATGGAGTTTCCTTTTCTAGATCTAGAGTTCTTTTTGTACTTTTAGATGTCTTGTCCGTAGTTTCCTTTTACTTGGAGGGTCCTCCTTGCAGTATGTAATCCCACCGTCATCATAATATAAAAGCAGTGTCGCCGGGTCCTTTGGGAGTTTTCTGTGTTCAAAAATGTACTGATTTTAGACATGTCGTCTATTTATGTGTGCGATATTGTATCGTCTATTACCGTGATTAGTTTGAGCGTGTCCATGTCCTAGAACAAAACTTCGGCATGATGTACTTGTATGTTTAGTTGAATTCGACCAAGTATAATGTGGAACCGGTCATTGCGAGCATATGGAGATTGCGAACCGGTAATTGACAGGTGGTACATGCTCCTATATTAATCTTGTTTATCTAATGGTAATTGCGATTTATGTAGTAATGAATTAATTAGTTTTAGTTATAAACATGGACTCTTTGGACGGGGGCTCCTTTTCGAACTAGATCGGGGAGATTTATGAAGTGCTAGAAAGGAACAAATTAGTACATGAGTGTTTTCCGTGAAATGGTAAAAATTTGTAGTGGCAGATTGCCGCCAATACAATCTTTTCACGTGGTTGATATGGTAGGATGGACATTTCCAAGATTTTACGAATTATTTTGGTTTGTGACCATATATTAAATTAGTTTTGGGCTCATTTCCATTTAATCTAAAATTTCAACCGAAGTACACGAAGTACAATTAAAAAAGGGGAAACTATATATACATGGTGTGCACTAAAGGTGTGGTACCCCCCAGAAAAATGACCAAACATATGCGTTGCATCCAAGTACGTAATACCCATATGGCAAACAAAAGCATTGAGTAGTTGTTTGTGATGTATGTAATCTACATGTATATAAAAAATACCAAACATGGCACACCAAAATATTTTTTAGAAGAACTTGCCAGATTTTGGCACCATGCATGTTGGAGTTTTTTTTTTGACACAATCCTTCTTGGAGTTCGCATGGCTCTCTTCTGATGTGAGAGGTGAGTTGGTTAATGCTAGAACCATGGCAAACTTTCGAATGTTAGTAATTTAGCATGGACTCATCATTTGTGATGAACTACCTAGGAACAATGCCAAACATGACATACCTATGTTCTTGAGAATATTCCCTTTCACCGATTTTGGCACCATGTGTGTTTTTAAGTATGTTTGCATGCCTTCTTGATTGGTTATTGAAATACCATGTCAAACTGTCGATACATGGAAAATTCCTTTGCTACAATCAAATAAACTTCAGGCTCCTTTGATTCAAAGGAATATGGAGGGTGTAGGAATATGAAAGGTGCATGATTGGAATGTTATGCCAAGTTGAATCCTATAGGAACATGATGTGTCTTTGATTGTGGCAAAGGAACTTTTCCATGAGGTATTAGCTAATGTATTTTTCCTATAGGATTTGCACTACAAGATTTCTATAGGAATAGTTCCTATGAATCAAATGACTTGTATAAGAAATTTTCTCATAAGAACCAAATCCAACATAATTCCTATGTCAATCCTATGAAATGAGCCCGATTCCCATAGGATTCAAGTAGACATGACATCCCAATTCTATGATTTTCCTTTTCCTATACTTTCCATTTCCTATGAACCAAAGGAGGCCTAACTACTTGGCCATACTGAAACAATTGCCAAATAAATGCCAAATAAATGTCGTGCATCCTATGGCACCCGTGAGTTTGACCTAAATTTGAAATCATGGTAAAAGGTGCTTAAAATAGGCAAATAAAAGCATCGAGTCATTTTTTTATGTACTACCTAGGGAAAATACCAAACATGCCATAATGCAAACTGTGTTTTAGTGAGAAGCCCTTCAAAAAAGTTGGCATCCACTTGTTGATTTTGCTATCGACATGACAAAATAACTAATCAGATGACCAAGTGGTGAAATTTGCAACATATTAGACCACCACATGGTGGAAACTGCTAAAAATCGTGAAAACTGCAAAGAAAAAGTTAAAGTGGTGGTTTGTGCAGCATATGGAGGATTGAGTAGTAAAAGTTGGATGTGCACTACCGTGGGGCTGTGGTAATTTTTCGATAAAGGATGCTTTATTACTTTTGGCAATTACATCCAGCCTCTGCACAACCAGGGTGCACACAGCCGTTTTAATAGTCTTAGGATCACAAAAATGTCAAACTAAAGGAGAAAATAGGCGAAATACATATCGAAACGATGAATCATATAACGCCTAAAATGCGGGTGGGGCTTCAATCCGTAGACTATGCTGCCACCCATGTAGGGAAAAAGTATCCCTCGCCATAGCCTCCAGCCGTGTACAGAAATACAACCCATGTGGGCATGTGGTAATGTTCGCCTATTATGATGATGGCAAGAAAAAATGATGTTTTCTCTGCTGAAACTGTCCCGAGCTGATTTGACGAGACAAAATACAGCTACACGGCGTGCAAGGGACAGCTATACAGTACATTAGCTTCTTCTCGGGTCACACGCCTGCACCACAGGTGCAGTAAGTGCAGCAGAGACCAGAGAGAGAAGGAACGCCTGTAGTATTTTTGATTTCAATTGACATTGTTTTTTTCCTTGCCTCTCCGTCTTCTTCACCTCCATCTACTCGGTGTATTCAAGAGTGATTATCAAAAACTCGTGGGGAAGGGAGACGCAAACGCTGCACTGCATCATTAGTAGCAGTATACCTTTCTCTCCTCGCCCCGGCTGGCCGCCCGCCGCAAACATTCCTTCCATAGCGCTTGCCGTCTCCTCCAAAACCCCCCAGCGCACTTGCATCCGCCATCCACCTAAATCCACCGCCGAGTACCTTTCTGTCCTCACCACCGCAGCTGCGCCTATTCCCCTGTCCAGCAGATCCGCTCCGCTACCTGCTACACACTTCGAGCAGACGACTGCGGCGTTGCGTGTGTCGCCGCCGTGTCAGATGGAGGTGGAGCCGCTCAACTCCCGAAGGAGGGTCGAGCCAGATTGGGCAGAGCCTCCGTCGAGCCTCGACCTCGTCAGCCGCCTCACCGACGAGATACTGCACATCATCATCTCCCTCCTGCCCATGATATCCGCTGTAAGGACAACCTTGCTCTCCAAACGGTGGCGCCACCTCTAGCGCTCCGTCCCACTTAACCTCCTCGCCGACGACAACGACCTCATCAGCTGCCTCCCCGACCAGATTCTCCACATCATCATCTCCCACCTGCCCACTATATCCGCTGTAAGCACAACCTTGGTCTCCAAACGGTGGCGCCACCTCTGGCACTCCGTCCCACTTAACCTCGAGATCGACGACCAACTCGCCAAGCAAAACCACAAACGCATCGTCGCGGTCTCCAGTATCCTCGCCGCTCACCCTGGCCCCGCCAGAAGCGTATCAATTGACCCCTTCAGAAGCACTTGCAAGGTCGACACCACGCTCGACAGCTGGTTCCGGTCCAGCACCCTATCTTGCGTCGAGTACCTCAGATTCGATGGTGGAACAGTGATGTGCTCCTTCCCGCTGTCCGCGCTCCACTGCGCACCCACGTTGCGCAATTTCAGCATTTGTACTTGCTACTTGCCTGAGATTTATGCCAACTCCATGCTTCTTTTCCCCCAACTCAAGAAGCTCATGCTCTATGACGTCTACATCTGTAAGGCGGCGAACATCGACCGCCTGTTCACCCGCTGTATTGTGCTCGAGGCACTTCACCTTGAGGGGGTCCACGGGTTCACCCACCTCAACATTCACATGCCAAATCTTTGTACAATTAGTGTGGCTAGCTATTGGAAATGCACCACCACCGAACTTATTCAGTTAGACAAGGTGCAAATTATGGATGCATCTTGCCTCGAGAGATTGGTCATATGTGTTCATGATGTTCCACTACTAATCCAGGTCGCCAACGCACCAAAGTTGATGGTGTTGGGCTTTGCGTCGTACCCTGGCTGCCAACTTGTTATTGGACGCATAAACTTTTTGGTAGAACAGCCTTCTTCTTGTTGAATTAACTCACATTTTTGTTATTTTTTTTGACATATGTACCATTGTCCTGTAGAGGATGATGCCCATAAGCTTGGAACATTCTCTGTGCACAGAGAAGAACTTGGTTCTAAAATCTGACGGCCCTCGTCTGGATCAACTACTTGCATTTGTTAGATGCTTTTCCTGCACGGAGAAGCTATATATCAAGGTAAATTCGTTGTTATTAACTGTTTGCCACTATGAGCAAAAAGTGTAGAGTTACATGGAGTTAACCTGTAATTAGCCTAGATCAGTTGAACAATATTTTGTACTAGAAGAACATCCACAATGGAATTATATTATGTTGGTTCAAAACTAAACTTCTTGTCATACAATGTGTTGTATCTTGTGCATCTGTGAAGTTTCACATAAACACATAATAATATGTGATCTGTGTAAAAAAGATTAGACATATGTAAATAGTGTGACTTACTATTTACACATCATTTGTTCTTTTTTGTGTAGATCACATATTATCATATTTTTGGATGAAACTTCACAGATGCACATGATAGAACACAATGTATGTCCAGACTTTTAGTTTACATTTTTTTTTGGGAAACTTGGAAGTGTCAAAAGAAAAATGGGGTGCACCCGCAACTAGTTGCGGATTGGAATTTCCCATGTTGGTAACCTTTCCCCAACTTTACAATGACAATAACAGATGTAAAAAAGTGCATCTATCAAATTGGAACGTGTCAGGGGATTATGTTGTTCCACGGTCCTCAGTTAACACATGATTCAACTCACCTGAGATATTCATTAGTTGACAGCTATGAAGTACTTTGTTATTGTACTGACTACTTAATTTGACTTCTTTGCAGTTTTATAGAACCGGCGATAAGGTTCATGTGCTGCATAATGAGCCAGCCTGTCCCATTGAATTCCTTGATCTCCATGTCAAAGAAATTTCGTTTTCTGACTACCGAGGAAGGAGAAATGATGTTATTGTCTCCAGGTTCTTTATGCAGAACACTAGAATGCTCAAAGTAATGAAATTTGGTGTAACAAATTATCACAATAAGATCTGGTGGGATACCCAGTTCAAGAGCCTAGACCTGAAGAACACCGCTTCTAGAGATGTTGATTTTCAGTTTGGATATTTACCATCCTTAGATAAGTTCAGCTCGGACGGTGTTCGTAGCTGCTTGATACATGACTTGTCAGTGGCTGATCCCTTTGCTAGAGAGATATATGCAAGATTTGGGCCAATTTCTGCATAGTGTTACTTTAACTCCCTATATTTTGTACTGGTCTGAACAATATACTTTATCACTTAGTTAATGTACTTCAGACTTGATGTTATTCTTGTGAACATGGTCTAATATTCTAATGCTTTCAGGATGTACGTACTACTAGTGATATATATAGAAGCTAGCAATTGGTTGACAGAATCTACTAAAAAAAGCCTGTAACGGATGTTCACATTCAGTTCGTCAATGCTATATCATGTATGCTTGACGAAGGCGATAATAGAACCGCCGCAGAACACCGACTGAACAAAACGAACGATGAACAATGCTTCTGTTTAAATATGTTTGCCAGTAACACCCTATTTGTCCATTTCTAATGTTGCAGCAAACCTGAAGCTGCCGTTTGTAATCCCGCCACCGGTGGTGGATTATCAGCCTTACGAGTGGTTCCTCGCTCGATCTGCTGACGGCAAGCGCTTGATGATCATCCTTACAGTAAACCACATTGTGATTGCCCATGGTGAAGTACCTCCTGACATTCCCTATGTTGCTAATGGCAGGGCTTCAGCTACGGCAGTATCCTCCTATTACCACCTAAGTCTTTGAGCGGGATCCCATATATACTGCACCTCCAGGGGACTTAGTTTCTAGCAGTCAGCTTAACAGCCTCGGCGACCACTCTCTGTTCCTCGGACTCAATTACCCTATCATGGAAAACCTGAAGAAACGTGAAGCAAATGCTCCTGATGGCACATTGGTTCCATTCATGAGGAAAAACTGCGCATACAGGAGGTTTCTTTGTAATCAACACCCTAACATTTTGCGCTGCAACCGGCGCCAGATGGAGGTGAGACTGTGGGAGTAATCAGCCTTCCCGGAGGTGGTTGGGCTTCCGGCTAGTGTCCCACAAGCGTCAATGTGGTTTAAGTCTGGTTTAGACTTTGCCCATTCCGTGTTACCTTTGAAAAAGACTGACACGCATTTTTCTTGTGCTTGAAGTGTTGAGAAATAGTACACAGTTTTTAGTATGTACTATATTGAATCAGTTTATTTGAACACTGCCCTGCTTTTGTATAGCGTGTTGCCTTTAGAGTTTAGATTACAACCCATGTATTGTTGTTTAATGTTTGACTTTATTTCAGCACTATAATTACATTGTGTGTACATCCTTTATAATATAGCCATCTCCTGTTGATCATACTTTGAGAGGACCATTCCTATTTTTTTGCTTAGATAAGCGAACGTACATCCCTGCGGGCAGCTGTTCTTGCTCAAGAAAGTGAAGAGGGTTCACGGCTGTGACTAGGCTTGGTTCTGAATAAAGTGCTCAACAATAATGTCAACATAAGCTTTGATCTTTGCGGCTACTCTTGTGGGAGACACCATCATATGTTCTTCTCTTAGCTTATTACGGGCATCCCAAATGTGCCAACATGTAACCGACAGGACTGTAGCTTAAAGGTCACCACCTCTATCCAGATAATCAAAGATCCACATCTTGGGAGAGGCAAAGTTCTTACAGATTAGGTGAATACCATAGAGGCCATTAACTTCAGACCACACCTCACGTGGATCAGCGTCCTCTTAGACTACCCACAATGGGAGTATTATAGGTAGTATCATGCATTCCATGCATGCAAAATGCTGATGTGGCAGTGCAATTAAGGATGAGAGAGAGGGTACTAGTATCATAGGTAGATACTGTATCATAGCACATAGTACTAGAAAAATTAATGTCAAGTAAATCTTGTACATATATTTGCATTGACATTCTACAAAACAATTAATATATGGAGACTATGATACTAGTATATGATACCATGCATTGTGGAGATAGTAACATGTAGTAGTATCATATGCATGATACTTCTATATGATTTGTCTTCAAAAAAAAAATACTTCTATATGATACTATGCATTGTGACTAGTCTTAGTTTCAAAGGCGGCAGGGGATCGAAAAAATTCAAATAGCCAGTACTGTCAAAAATAAATCCAAGAAAGGAAACTGTTATTGTTCATAGAGGCTGACATGTGGGACCCATGAGCCAGCAGCGTCTCAAGGTTTCAAAGGCGCCATGTGATCGAAAGAAAATGGCAAATAGCCAGAAATTATTGGTCAAAAATAAATCCAACAAAGGAAAGGTTTATTGTTCAAAGAGGCTAACATGTGGGACACATGAGCCAGCAGCGTCCTCGAAGTTTTAAAGGTGGAATGAGATCGAAAGAAAAAATAAGCCAAACATCAGTTGGTAAAAAAACAAGAAAAAACACATTTATCGTTCCGAGAGGATGACATACGGGAATAAGATCGAAAGAAAAAATAAGCCAAACATCGGTTAGTAAAAAAACAAGAAAAAACACATTTATCGTTCTGAGAGGATGACATACGGGACCCATGAGGCAGCAGCATCCTCAACGTTTCCAAGGCGGCATGGGATCCAAAAAAAAGGCAACTAGTCAGAAATTAGTGGTCAAAAATAAATCAAAGAAAGGAAAGGTTTATTGTTCACAGAGGCTGACATGTGGGACCCATGAGCCAGCAGAGTTCTCAACGTTTCAAAGGCGGCAGGGGATGAAAAAAAAGGAAGTAGCCACAAATTAGGGGTAAAAAATAACTCCAAGAAAGTAAAGTATTTTTAGGACGACATGCTGCAGCGGTCCCATTTTGCAGCAGCGGTCTCAGTGTTTCAAAGGTGGCACGGGATCGAAAGAAAAAGGCAAGTGACCAAATATCAGGAGCCAAAAATATCTCCAAGAAAAGAAACTTTACTGTACATAGAGAATGACATGCGGGTCCCAATATGCAGCAGCGGTCTCAACGTTTCCAACGTGGCACGGGATCAAAGGAAAAATAAGTAACCAGAAATTAGGGGTAAAAAATAATACATCCAAGAAAGGCGGAAAGTACCATGTGCACATGAGCATAAGTGCTCCTTGGACTTTTGGATTTTTGAAAATTTTCAAAACCTCGCTCTTTTATGTGTTCAAAAATTATGGCATTAAATATGTAGATAGATTTAGACACGAGGAGTGTAGTCAAAAAAGTCCCATTAAAAAATACTTTGTATTTTGGAAAATACAAAAAAGACAAATTTCTGACTATAAATAGTAGTACAATAGTACGTATATTTTGTCAATGTACTGTCAGAAATTTGTCTTTTTTGCATCTCCAAAAATATAACATATTTTTTGACGAGCCTATTTTGATTCCAATCCTCGTATACACATCTATCTTCATATTTAATGTCATAATTCTTGAAAGCAGAGAAATATGAGAATCTGAAATTTTCAAAAATCCAAAAGTGAAGGGAGCACTGACTCTCATGTGCACAAAATCCTTGTCCAAAGGCGGAAAGGAAACTTTTATGCTACATAGAGGATGACTTGCGGAACCCACAAGCCAGCAGCTTCCTCAACGTTTCAGATGCAGCATGAGATCGAAAGAAAAAAGGCAAGTGACTAAATATCAGGTGCCAAAAATAATCCAAAAAAACTTTTATTGTACATAGAGGATGACATGCGGGTCCCATTTTGCAGTAGCGGTCCCAACGTTTCCAAAGGCGGCACGGGATCAAAAGAAAAAAGAAGTAGCATCTGGCCAAAATAATCCAAGAAAAGAATGATTTCAATTGGGCTGCATCTGGCCATCTGGGCCTATGAACTATCCTGCTCGGCCTTTTGTCTCGTACAATTTCAGCCCACTCGAAAGCATGAAAGTCCTTTTTCTCGATAAAAACATGAAAGTCCTATGTTTCGCAAAAACAAAAAACAAGGAGATTCAACATATAAGTTTGTTTATGTAAAAATAAAGATTTAATTTATCCGTTTGCAAAGCTGAGAGCGAAATACACTGTTTATTGTCTGCAAAATAATCGAGATATCACATGTTTCTTGTACGGGGAGGCTGACATCAGGGACCCATGAGCTAGCAGCGTCGTCAACGTTTTAAAGGCGGCAATAGATCGAAAGAAAAAATAAGCCAAAAATCAGTTGGTAAACAAAATCCAAGAAAAGAAACATTTACCTTTCTGAGAGGATGACATGCGGGACCCATGAGGCAGCAGCATCCTCAACTATTCCAAGGCGGCAGGGGATCAAAAGAAAAAATGAAATAGCCAGAAATTAAGTAGGGTCAAGAATAAATCCATCAATGGAAACTTTTATTGTTCATAGAGGATGACATGTGGGACCGACCTACCAGCTGCGTCGTCATCGTTTCAAAAGGGGCAGGGGATCAAAAGAAAAAGGCAAATAGCCAGAAATTAGGGGTAAAAAATAAATCCAACAAAGGAAACTTTTATTGTTCATAGAGGATGACATGCGGGACCCATGAGCCAGCAGGTTCCTCAACGTTTCACACTCGGCATGAGATCGAACGAAAAAGGCAAGTGACCAAATATCGGGAGCCAAAAATAATCCAAGAAAAGAAACTTTATTGTACATAGAGGATAACATGCGGGTCCCATTTAGCAGCAGCGGTCTCAACGTTTCAAATGCGGCTTGAGATCAAAAGAAAAAGAAAGTTGATTGTACATAGAGGATGACATGCGGGTCCCATGAGTCAGCAGCTTACTCAACGTTTCCAAGGCGGCAGGGGATCAAAAGAAAAAATCCAAGAAAAAAACTTTTATAGTACATAGAGGATCACATGCGGGTCCCATGAGCTAGCAGGTTCCACAACGTTTTCAAAGGCGGCATGAGATCGAAAGAAAAAGGCAAGTGACCAAAAATCAGAGGGTGGAAAATAATCCAAGAAAAGAAACTTTTATTGTTCATAGAGGATGACATGCGGGACCCATTTTGCAGCAGCGGTCCCAATGTTTCAAATGCGACTTGAGATCAAAAGAAAAAGAAAGTAGCCATAAATTAGGGGGTCAAAAAAATCCAAGAAAAAAAGTTGATGGACATAGAGGATGACGTGCGGGTCCCATGAGCCAGCAGGTTCCTCAACGTTTCAAACATGGCATGAGATCGAAAGAAAAAGGCAAGTGACCAAATATCAGGATCCATAATTAATTCAAGAAAAGAAACTTTATTGTTCATTGAGGATGACATGCGGGACCCATGAGCCAGCAGGTTGTTGACTGCCAAAACCCACCGGCGGGCAGCGGCCTGTCAACACTAGTAGAGCCGGGAAGAGCCTAGAGCTGCGGCTGGCTGAGACCCCTCCGAGCGACGGCCCGCAATGCTCTTCTGGTCACACGCAGCGATGCGAAGTGCAAGGGCGTGCCACCTGACCTATACCTGGTCAGGAAGGTGATGGGGATGCCTCGCTTAGTTCCTGCATGGCATACACGTAAACATTAAATACGAGCCTCGATCGGCTCTCAGGTTATCCTGTGAATCGGCTCAAAGAGCCGATTCACCCATGATTCGTACGGGGTGCACGAATACTTGGTGATCCTGCTTGATCAAGATAAAGCTAATGAGATCTACGACGATTTAGGGTTTTCACCGCATAATCGGATCATCCTACTCCAGGTTGGGCCTCGCGGCCACGCACGGTGCTCGTAAGCCGATCCTAAACAAGGCCAAAAAACCAACATGACGTTGATCCTCGGAACATCCTGTTTAGGACTTGCGAACGCCACCCTACGTGCCGCTGGATCCTCCCCCCCTTTGTAAGGCCTAACTATTGCAGATATTAAACTAATCCTTGCAGAGCAAGGAGCAATCGTAACGGATCAGATCTACTAAATAATGAACAAGCAGGGTGCCGCCCCCACACCTGAGATAGGTGTGAGGGCGGCTAGACATGCAAGGGTTGCACTACGTAAGCATGTTATACGAAGAACAATGCTAACCCTAACATATCTATGATAACTACGTTGCGCGCCATCAAAGACGCTTCAGTACGCGCAACGCATGAACAACGTGGGGCTTGTGCTGCCTAGATCGCAAGATGCGATCTAGGCAGCATGTCGCTTATCTGATTGAAACCCTCGAGACGAAGGAGTTGGCGATGCGCCGAGATTGGTTTGTTTGGGGTGAACGTTGTGTTGTTGTTTATTCCATAAACCCTAGATACATATTTATAGTCCAGGGGACTTTCTAACGTGGGAATATCCCACCGTGCACGATACAAACTCTAATCTTGATCTAAGATACAATCTACTATAATTAAAGATACACGGGCAATCTAGCCCAAATTCTCCGTGCAAGGCCGCTTCAGAAATCTTCCACGTGTAGTCTTCCAAGCCCATCTCTCTTACGGCCCACCTCTGGATTTGTCCAAAATCTGGTGATAACACATGCCCCCCTGGTTTTGGAAATAACATTTCCAAAATCATTATGCTTTCCTTTCGAAGGGTCATGTCATGGCAGAACAGAGCCATTTGCAGCATCCGTCATCATTATGCCCTGTCCTCTCAGCTTCTCTGCAAAATTTGACAGCTCTGACATTACCCCTTCGGAAACTGTAATGGCAGTAATTCCCACCAGGTTTCTCTTTATTTAACTGTGCCGACTGATTAGTTATCTTTATCCCCTTCCTCTGTTCCAGCCATCGGCACCCCCAAAAAACCCTTCTGCGCACCATGTCTTCTTCTTCCTCTGCCTCGTCGGGACTTTCCTTCGAGTCCTCCTCTCCCGAGCCGATGCCAGCACCGAGCCCACAAGAGGTCCAAGCGGCCAACATCCGCCGCGCCAATGAGGCCGGGGAGGAGTCAGATCATGACTTCTCCATCTGGTCCGAGGACGACCAGTCCTCGACGGACGGGGAGAGCGACCTCCGCTTCCTCGCCAACGGGGAATCGGAGGAGGAGAGCGATGACGATCGCTTCTCCTGGGATGACTTTACCTCCTCCGAGGTGAAGGAGGAGGAAGAGGAGGAGGATGATGACGACAGCCCCTCCGACGAGCCGCCGGCCAAGCGCCATTGCCCCTGGCCAGGGAATCTCAGTGATTATGATAGCGACGACGACGACGACGACGTGGAGGACGAGGACAACGAAGGTCCTGCCGGCGGCCGCTACAGCAGTGACGACGAGCCCGCCGGGAGCAGCGCCGACAGCGCTGACGACGGTGACGACGAGGGCAGTGACGGCCCGTAGAATAGGACTTCTAGAATAGGATCAGCAACAGTAGACGGGGCAATGTAGCCCCTTAGTACTCTCTTTTGAGAGCAATCAGCTCTTCTATGTAAGAAATCTGGTTTATCAATGAAGAACTTTTCCCCAATTTGATTTTGCCGATTTCTTCAGAGTTTAATTGAGCCGATTCCCTCTTCTGCTGACCCCGCCGATCGTCACTTAGCCAATGCCCAACGAGCCGATGACAACGCACCGGTATCTCAATGCCCCATCCCTTTGAGCTCTGGCGGACAACTAGGCAGATCGACGTTCTCACGAGAGCCCCAGAACCACTGCCGACACGACTTGCTCCTGAAGTCGATACCACAAGTGTGTCACCGTCGGTTCCCAAGTCATGATGCGGAACCAGCCGATTTCAGCAAAATCGGCTCTCCAGAGCAGAGAACCTTCAGGGTGAGCTGCCCCCCGAGCTTCTTCAGTCCACTTTTCGCGCCTTGCAGGTCAGATCGGATCCTTCCCTGTGGTGGATCTGATGCAACCCATCCTTAACCTGATCTGCACATTACTCGCAAAAGGAAACCAGAGGTGTTGAAGAGAAAATCGAAGTCATCAAGCCACTCAACTGAGGAGCTCTTCCATTAGAAACTCTCTTCGTGACTCCCTTCCTGCTCCATTGACCCTTTCCGCTCATAACAGCTGTACCTCTTGAGTCGATGGCCACGTATCTGCATCGGCTAAACTTTTTGTGTTTTTTTTATTTGGCCGATTTTTCCGAATCGGCCCCCAATATTCCACTGCACGCATGTCTGCACATGTTTATCTGCATATGTTCATCTAACTATATGCCCCCCGAGCCGAATCTGCCAAATGACTGCAGATATCGGCTTTCATGGTTAGTCAGGGCACTGCACTTGTACGTCGGCTTCGCAAAGATTCATGCTGACTTTCATCTGCCGACGTGGCCGCTGCCCAGTAGATCGTTGCTGACCACAAACAAAATATGTGCAGAAGATAATTTTGGCCGATTGCTGGAATCGGCCTCCACATTGCTTGTTCGATGAAGGTTTTGTAATGTTCCTCCATAAATTTTTTGGGGCCGATCACAAGGATCAGCCTCACCCGGTTTGCTCATTGTTTTAATCTTGCTACTCGGTTAGGCTGGATAAAACCAACCCAACCTCTGACTTGATGCGCCTGCTGTCATCCACCTTGAGTGCATCGTATAATCGTGGAGCACTAAGCTCTGTCGGCAAGACAAGCACCATGTTTGTGCCAGCCGATGTTTCATCATCGGCTCTCCTTTGTTTGGGGCGCCACTCCATTCTCCGTGGACGGCCCTCTTCACCCAGGGCTCGCTGAACCTTTGCAGCCAGATCAGGCCGTGCCTTCCTTAGCGTATGCAGGTATAACCTTTCGGCTTCCTCCAGGCCGCGCAACCGCTGAACCCTGCGCTTTTGTGAACGGCTGAGTCCGTCAGGGCACCACCTTGGACGGTGGTACCTGTCTTCTTCTTCTAGTCCCTCGTCTTCGGAATCCTCAAGATCTGCCCAACGAAGTGACTCAGCGCGTTTGCTTGGTGGTGGGAGAGGCCCTAAGCACTCAAACACAGACACGTTGGCTGCCTCCTTCTTCTTCTTGTTGCATTCTGGGCAATTGCCGATTGTGGGCAATCGGCTCATTCCTGAATCCCAGCAGTGTCTGAAGAAAGGGCAGTCCCAGTGTCTGGCGTTGTCATCTTGCTCCCTTGACTTGTCTGTGGCACGGCGCTCGTGCTCCTCCTCATCGCGATCCTGCCGACGATGTCTTCTGGCTTCTCTAGCCAGACGATCTCCTTCATTATCATAGTTGGACCGTCGGCGTCGGTCATACTGACTCACATATTTGTTGAGGAGGTGATCAGAGAGAGGTCGTTGATATCTTATGTTCTTCACTTCTCCCTCCGTGACGTAGCGCTTGCCATCATGATGGAGCCGATCGCGTGGAGCGGCCTCCTCTGTATCCTTGCTATGAGAGCAGCTGCCCTCATCTCCATCTTTGCCAGAGTGGTTCCCAGGTCCTACCATGTTGATGCTGAACGTGGGACCTGGCTGGCAACCCTCAGGGTAGATGACTTCTACCATGTTAACGGCGGGGAAGGGCTGGGTGTCTACCTTCATGGCGTACTGGTTGAAAATTAGACGCCCCTTCTCTATCGCCGCTTGGATGTGCTGACGCCACACCCTGCAGTCGTTGGTAGCATGGGAGAGCGAGTTGTGGAATTTGCAGTACGGCTTTCCGTTTAGCTCTTGCGCCGTGGGGAACTTGAGACCTTCAGGAATCGTCAACTGTTTCTCCTTGAGCAGGAGGTCAAAGATTTGTTCAGTCTTGGTCACGTCAAAATCAAATCCCCTGGGCGGCCCTGGTGGCTTTACCCATTTGCAGGACACGGGGGTTCCTCCCCGAGTCCACTCAGCCACTGCTACTTCTTGGTCTCCCGCAGGCACTTCACCTTCCTCTGTATCGACCATGACTACTGCACGCTTGAACTTGTCTTGGTACAGTCCGGTGGCGCTGTTCATATGCTGATAGTTTCTGAACCATGTGCGCCAGCGAGGGATAATCTGCTTGGGAGGCCATGTCCTTGAGCTGTGTTGCAAGGCCAGCTACCGCCAACTCGACTGCTTCCTTTTCAGTTATACGAACCGAATAACATCGGTTCCTAAGATTCCTGAAGCGCTGGATGTACTCTGTCACCGTTTCTCCGCGCTTCTGACGTAGTTGTGCTAGATCGGCAATGCTAGACTCGGAAGCTTCTGAATGGTATTGCATATGGAACTGTTCTTCCAATTGCTTCCAAGACTGGATGGAGTTTGCTGGTAAAGAGGTGTACCATCCAAAAGCCGATCCCGTGAGGGACTGTGAAAAGAGCCTCACGCGTAGCTGATCCGACACTGAAGCCGGTCCTAGTTGCGCCAAATATCGGCCGACGTGCTCGATGGAGCTGGAGCCATCTGATCCACTGAATTTGGAGAAGTCAGGGAGCCGATATTTAGGTGGCAGCGGGATCATCTCGTACTCGTCAGGGTACGGCTTGGAATAGCCGATTGCCCTTCTTTTCGGCACCATGCCGAACTGGTCTCTCAGTATGGTACTGATCTGATCCGATGTGCTGGCTGCAGGAGATGCACTCTGAAGATTCGCCGGGGTGGCGTACTTAGCCAGCCATGTTTGCTTTTCCAGCTCTGAGCCAACTGCAGGAGCTGGGCTCGGGAGTTTCGTCGGGGTGGCGTACTTAGTTAGCCACGTCTCCTTCTCAAGCTCTGTTGCTGACGTTCCTCCTGTTTGCGCCGGAGTCCCTGACGTTGTGGCCTGGTTTGAGAGTGGCCAGTTGCCACAATCTGGCACATACGTGCACGCGTATCCTTGAGGGGTCTCCTTAGGCGCCTCAGCCAAGAACTGGCAGTCACTAGGGTCACCACCGATCCTGTAGACGACGAATGCCGGTGTAGTCGGCACTTCAGCTGGTGCTGCCAACGCATATGGCAGCGGTGGACGGGACTGGAGTGGCAACTCTCCTTGATGCGTCCCGAGAGCTGGTCCTGACGGCGAGTACTGGTGGCTCATGATCTCCTGGATCACGTTGACCAAGTTTTCAGAGTGGCGGTGTAGCGAGTGAGCCACCAAGTAGTTGATCTCCTGCCGTAGGCCCCTGGTGCGTTCCTCCGACGGGGCAGAGAGATCTATCCCATCGAGTGCACCTTGTGGTGAGAATCCCTTCCATCTGATGCCATGGGTACGGGTTCTCTGAAAAGAGCCGATGAGGTCGGCTTCGAGGGTGACCTTGATCTCGTCATATTTCTTCTTGAGCTCGGCAGGTAACTCCTCGTAGGTGACTGGCGTGCCGTCCGCCGCCATCTCAGATGTAGATGGCGATGTGGTTGATGTAGACGATGGTCCCACCGGGCGTGCCGTCCGCCGCCATCTCAGATGTAGATGGCGATGTGGTTGATGTAGACGATTGTCCCACCGGGCGTGCCAGAATGTGTTGACTGCCAAAACCCACCGGCGGGCAGCGGCCTGTCAACACTAGTAGAGCCGGGAAGAGCCTAGAGCTGCGGCTGGCTGAGACCCCTCCGAGCGACGGCCCGCAATGCTCTTCTGGTCACACGCAGCGATGCGAAGTGCAAGGGCGTGCCACCTGACCTATACCTGGTCAGGAAGGTGATGGGGATGCCTCGCTTAGTTCCTGCATGGCATACACGTAAACATTAAATACGAGCCTCGATCGGCTCTCAGGTTATCCTGTGAATCGGCTCAAAGAGCCGATTCACCCATGATTCGTACGGGGTGCACGAATACTTGGTGATCCTGCTTGATCAAGATAAAGCTAATGAGATCTACGACGATTTAGGGTTTTCACCGCATAATCGGATCATCCTACTCCAGGTTGGGCCTCGCGGCCACGCACGGTGCTCGTAAGCCGATCCTAAACAAGGCCAAAAAACCAACATGACGTTGATCCTCGGAACATCCTGTTTAGGACTTGCGAACGCCACCCTACGTGCCGCTGGATCCTCCCCCCCTTTGTAAGGCCTAACTATTGCAGATATTAAACTAATCCTTGCAGAGCAAGGAGCAATCGTAACGGATCAGATCTACTAAATAATGAACAAGCAGGGTGCCGCCCCCACACCTGAGATAGGTGTGAGGGCGGCTAGACATGCAAGGGTTGCACTACGTAAGCATGTTATACGAAGAACAATGCTAACCCTAACATATCTATGATAACTACGTTGCGCGCCATCAAAGACGCTTCAGTACGCGCAACGCATGAACAACGTGGGGCTTGTGCTGCCTAGATCGCAAGATGCGATCTAGGCAGCATGTCGCTTATCTGATTGAAACCCTCGAGACGAAGGAGTTGGCGATGCGCCGAGATTGGTTTGTTTGGGGTGAACGTTGTGTTGTTGTTTATTCCATAAACCCTAGATACATATTTATAGTCCAGGGGACTTTCTAACGTGGGAATATCCCACCGTGCACGATACAAACTCTAATCTTGATCTAAGATACAATCTACTATAATTAAAGATACACGGGCAATCTAGCCCAAATTCTCCGTGCAAGGCCGCTTCAGAAATCTTCCACGTGTAGTCTTCCAAGCCCATCTCTCTTACGGCCCACCTCTGGATTTGTCCAAAATCTGGTGATAACACAGGTTCCTCAATGTTTCGAACTCGGCATGAGATCGAAAGAAAAAGGCAAGTGATCAAATATCAGGAGCCAAAAATAATCCAAGAAAAGAAACTTTATTGTACATAGAGGATGCTATGCGGGTCCCATTTAGCAGCAGCGGTCTCAACTTTTCCAAGTCGGCACAGGACCAAAAGAAAAATGAAGTAACCAGAAATTAGTGGGTGAAAAAAATCCAAGAAAAGAAAGATTTCAATTGGGCTGCATCTGGACATCTGGGCCTTCGAACTATCCTGCTTGGCCTTTTGTCTTGTACAATTTCAGCCCACTCCAAAACAGGAAAGTCGGATTTATCTAAAAAAAACAGGAAAGTCCCATGCTTCGCAAAAAACAAAAAAAAACAAGGAGATTCAACATATAAGTTTGGTTATGAAAAATAAATATTTAATTTATCCATTTGCAATAGCTCAGAGCGAAGTACACTGTTTATTGTCTACAAAATAATCAAGATATCACATGTTTCTAGTACGGGGAGGCTGACATCGGGGACCCATGAGCCAGCAGCGTCGTCAACGTTTTAAAGGCGACAGGAGATCGAAAGAAAAAATAAGCCAAAAATCAGTTGGTAAACAAAATCCAAGAAAAGAAACATTTACCTTTCTGAGAGGATGACATGCGGGACCCATGAGGCAGCAGCATCCTCAACTATTCCAAGGCAGCAAGGGATCAAAAGAAAAAAAGGAAATAGCCAGAACTTAAGTAGGGTCAAAAATAAATCCATCAAAGGAAACTTTTATTGTTCATAGAGGATGACATGTGGGACCCACCTGCCAGCTGCGTCGTCATCGTTTCAAAGGGGGCAGGGGATCAAAAGAAAAAGGCAAATAGCCAGAAATTAGGGGTAAAAAATAAATCCAACAAAGGAAACTTTTATTGTTCATAGAGGATGACATGCGGGACCCATGAGCCAGCAGGTTCCTCAACGTTTCAAACTCGGCATGAGATCGAAAGAAAAAGGCAAATAGCCAGAAATTAGGTGTAAAAAATAAATCCAACAAAGGAAACTTTTATTGTTCATAGAGGATGACATGCAGGACCCATGAGCCAGCAGGTTCCTCAACGTTTCAAACTCGGCATGAGATCGAAAGAAAAAGGCAAGTGACCAAATATCAGGAGCCAAAAATAATCCAAGAAAAGAAACTTTATTGTACATAGAGGATGACATGCGGGTCCCATGTAGCAGCAGCGGTCTCAACGTTTCCAAGGCGGCACAGGACCAAAAGAAAAATGAAGTTTATTGTACATAGAGGATGACATGCGGGTCCCATGAGTCAGCAGCTTACTCAACGTTTCCAAGGCGGCAGGGGATCAAAAGAAAAAAATCCAAGAAAAGAACTTTTATAGTACATAGAGGATGACATGCGGGTCCCATGAGCCGGCAGGTTCCTCAACGTTTTCAAAGGCGGCATAGATCGAAAGAAAAAGGCAAGTGCCAAATATTAGGAGCCAAAAATAATCGAAGAAAAGAAATTTTATTGTACATAGAGGATGACATGCGGGTCCCATTTTGCAGCAGCGGTCTCAACGTTTCCAAGGCGGCACAGGACCAAAAGAAAAATGAAGTAGCCAGAAATCAGGGGGTGAAAAAAATCCAAATAAAGAAAGATTTCAATTGGGCTGCATCTGGACATCTGGGCCTGCGAACTATCCTGCTGGGCCTTTTGACTCGTACAATTTCAGCTGACTCCAAAATAGGAAAGTTCGGATTTTTCTAAAAAAACAGGAAAGTCCTATGCTTCGGAAAAACAGAAAACAAGGAGATTCAACATGTAAATTTGTTTATGTAAAAATAAAGATTTAATTTATCCATTTGAAATAGCTCAGAGCGCAATACATTGTTTATTGTCTGCAAAATAATCAAGATAACACATGTTTCTTGTACGGGGAGGCTGACATCGGGGACCCATGAGCCAGCAGTGTCGTCAACGTTTTAAAGGCGGCAGGGGATGGAAAGAAAAAATAAACCAAAAATCTGTTGGTAAAAAATCCAAGAAAAGAAACATTTTCATTCTGAGAGGATGACATGCGGGACCCATGAGGCAGCAGCATCCTCAGCGTTTATGCTTCATAGGGGCTGACATGTAGGACCCGTGAGACAGCAGCGTCCTCAACGTTTTAAAGGCGGCAAGAGATCAAAAGAAAAATAAGCCAAAAATCATTTGTTAAAAAAATCCAAGAAAAGAAACATTTACCGTTCTGAGAGGATGACATGCGGGACCCATGAGGCAGTAGCATCCTCAACGATTCCAAGGCGGCAGGGGATCAAAGAAAAAAAAGGAAATATCCAGAAATTAATTAGGGGTTCAAAATAAATCCATCAAAGGAAACTTTTATTGTTCATAGAGGATGACATGTGGGACCGACCTGCCAACAGCGTCCTCATCGTTTCAAAGGGGGCAGGAATCAAAAGAAAAAGGCAAATAGCCAGAAATTAGGGGTCAAAAATAACTCCAAGAAAGGAAACTTTTATTGTTCGTAGAGGATGACATGCGGGACCCATGAGCCAGCAGCTTAGTCAACGTTTCAAAGGCGGCATGAGATCGAAAGAAAAAAGGCAAGTGACAAAATATCAGGAGCCAAAGATAATCCAAGAAAAAAACTTTATTGTACATAGAGAATGACATGCGGGTCCCATTTTGCAGCAGCGGTCCCAACGTTTCAAATGCGGCTTGAGATCAAAAGAAAAAAGAAACTAGCCAGAAATTAGGGGGTAAAAAAACTCCAAGAAAGGAAAGTTTTATCGTTCATATAGGCTGACATGTGGGACCTATGAGCCAGCAGAGTCCTCAACGTTTCAAAGGCGGCAGGGGATCAAAAGAAAAAGGAAATAGCCAAAAATCAGAGGGTGAAAAAAAACCAAGAAAATGAACTTTTATAGTACATAGAGGATGACATGCGGGTCCCATGAGCCTGCAGGTTCCTAAACGTTTCAAACGTGGCATGAGATCGAAAGAAAAAGGCAAGTGACCAAATATCAGGATCCAAAAATAATTCAAGAGAAGAAACTTGATTGTACATAGAGGATGACATGCGGGTCCCATTTAGCAGCAGCGGTATCACCGTTTGAGAGGCTGCACGGGATCGAAAGAAAAAGGCAAGTGACCAAATATCAGGATCCAAAAATAATTCAAGAAAAGAAAGTTTTATAGTACAAAGAGGATGACATGCGGGTCCCATTTAGCAGCAGCAGTCTCACCGTTTGAGAGGCGGCATGGGATCGAAAGAAAAAGGTAAGTGACCAAATTTGAGGTGCCAAAAAAAACTCCAAGAAAAGAAAGTTTTATAGTACATAGAGGATGACATGCGGGTCCCATTTAGCAGCAGTGGTATCACCGTTTGAGAGGCGGCAGGGGATCGAAAGAAAAAGGCAAGTGACCAAATTTGAGGTGCCAAAAAAATCCAAGAAAAGAAAGTTTTATAGTACATAGAGGATGACATGCGGGTCCCATTTAGCAGCAGCGGTCTCAACGTTTGCAAGGCGGCAAGGGATCAAAAGAAAAAGGGAAGTGACCAAATATGAGGTGCCAAAAAAATCCAAGAAAAGAAAGTTTTGTAGTACATAGAGGATGACATGCGGGTCCCATTTAGCAGCAGCGGTCTCAACGTTTGCAAGGCGGCAAGGGATCAAAAGAAAAAGGAAGTAGCCAGAAATCAGGGGGTAAAAAAATCCAAGAATAGAAAGAATTTTGGTTCATAGAGGATGACATGCGGGACCCATGATCCTGCATCGTAAACGGCTCGATCGGAGAGCGTTGAACGAGATGGCGCGATCGAGAAAAAAACAATGCCAGAGAGGCTGCCATCTGGGCCCTACATCCCTCGGCGGTGCGGATTTGCGTTGACTCGGCCGGCGAACCCGAGAATTCGATATGCACCACGTCCCGAGACACCATACGCAACGTTTTGGCCGTTTTCGTCGGGCTAGGTGGCCTCAAAAACGAGAAAAAAAACGTTTTGACATGCACAACGGACAGACCCAAAATCGTCGGCCATGGTACACCAGCAACCACGGCGCGACTTCAATTTCGTCGGCCATGGCAACTTTTCTTGTAGTGATAGACATTTTAGTTGATGTGCTTACTCATCGCCTCTAATCATGGCGAGCCGCTTTATTGCGTCTTAAATAATTGGAATGCATTTTTTCCATATTATTTCTTTTTATTTCCATACCTTGTTCAACCTCGTCTCCGATAAGTACTCTTTACTCGTACTGTGGTATATCATCTCTTGTGAACCATTCACATGCTTGCAAGCTAATCAGACGACATTCCACTGAGAGGGCCCATAGTATATCTATCCGTCATCGGGATGGACAAATCCCACTCTTGATCCATATGTCTCAACTCATACTTTCCGAATACTTAATCCCACCTTTATAACCACCCATTTACGCAGTGGCGTTTGATGTAATCAAAGTACCCTTCCGTTATAAGTGATTTACATGATCTCATGATCGAAGGACTAGGTAACTATGTATCGAAAGCTTATAGCAAATTGAACTTAATGACGTGATATTATGCTACGCTTATTTGAGTGTGTGTCCATTATATCATTCACCTAATGACATAACCTTGTTATTAATAACATCCAATGTTCATGATCACAAAACCATGATCATCTATTAATCAACAAGCTAGTTATACAAGAGGCTTACTAGGGACTCCTTGTTGTTCACATAACACACATGTATCAATGTTTCGGTTAATACAATTATAGCATGGTATGCAAACATTTATCATAAACACAAATATATATAATAACCATTTTATTATTGCCTCTTGGGCATATCTCCAACAGTCTCCCACTTGCACTAGAGTCAATAATCTAGTTTACATTTGTAAAGATATAACACCTTGGCCTTCTGGTGCTTATCATGTTTTGCTCACGGGAGAGGTTTCAGTCAACGGATCTGACATGCTCAGAAACTTATGTATTTTGCAATTCATTTGCGTCTCAACACATCACTCATTTTCCAAATGAGTCGGCATTAATTATATATGCTTAGTCCTCTGGTGGAACCTTAATTCCGTGGTCTGAAATAAGTCACTAATATTGTCACAAACAATATAGCTTCAAAGTTCTGACACTATCGGAACTACACCAAGTTCTCAAAGAACTTCTCGACTCAACATCCTCAGTCATTGTCAAAACAATGACATACTCTGCCTATGTATGTAGAATCCGTCACAATATTTAGAACTCATCTAAATCTAGCATAGACTTATTCTAGCTCATTGTGCTACCTTTTAAACAACACTTAGCCTAATTGAGATTGAAATTCATTTTTATATGTGACCAAACTAATATCGGTGTAACACCTTACAACGATTTGTTTGTCATTACTCCATATGAAACTATATATCCTTGGTTCTTCTAAAGCACTCAGGGATATTCTTACTGTTTGTCCAATGATCATCACATGAATCATTCTGGTATATGCTCCTAACTCTTTTAGAGCACAGGACATCTGATTTTGTACATATTATTCGTGATCTAAAATCACTCATGTGTTTTTACTCATCAAGTATCAAATACACTCAATTCTTGTTAAACCTTCACATGGAAAAGAACACCTTCTTAATATTTTTATATTGAACTACTTCTATATTCATTCTATGTACTTTAACTTAAACTTATTATGTGTTTCAATCTATCTTCATAGATCTTGACACTAAATATGTTTCAGTCCATATCCTTTCATTGAAGATAATTCCCAATGAAACCTTTTTAATCAATTATATAATTACATTATTTATAATCAACGATATGTCATCTACATAAAGTATTACAAATATGTCCCAGCGCTCCTGATACGTCCAAAACGTATCTACTTTCCCGAACACTTTTGCTATTATTTTGCCTCTAATTTGTGTATTTTGGATACAACTAACACGGACTAACGCTGTTTTCAGCAGAATTGCTCTGGTGTCCTATTTTTGTGCAGAAACTCAACTTTCAGGAAAATCCCCGGATATAATCGCAATGGGCCTATTTTCACAGAAGATTGATGGAGCCAGAAGACGAGAAGGAGGGGGGCCACGAGGCGCCCACCCCACAAGGCGGAGCGGTGGGCCCCTGGGCCGCGCCGCCCTATGGTGGCGATGCCTCGGGCAGCCCCTGACGCTCCCCTCTGGACTACTTAAGGCTTTCGACCTAAAAACGCACGGGGGTTCGACCATACTACCAGAAGACATCCAGAACTCCGCCGCCATCGCGAAACTCCGTCTCGGGACCAGAAACTCCATTCTGGCACTCCGTCGGGACGGGGAATTGGAGGAGATCATCACCATCATCACCATCGACGCCACTCCATCAACCAGCAATGTTTCCCCCATCCATGTGTGAGTAATTCCCCCACTGTAGGCTGAAGGGGATGGTAGGGATTGGATGAGATTGGTCATGTAATAGAATAAGATTGTTAGGGCATAGTGCCTAGTATCCGTTGTTGGTACTTTTATGATATTGTTGCAACTTGTTATGCTTAATGCTTTTCACTAGGGCCCGAGTGCCATGATTTCAGATCTGAACATGTTATCAATTCATGATGATATTCATTGCTTTATGATCTTACCTGCAAGTTGTATACACATATTGCTGTCCGGAACCCGAGGCCCCAAAGTGACAGAAATTGGGACAACCGGAGGGGAAGGCGGTGATATGAGGATCACATGTGTTCACGGAGTGTTAATGCTTTGCTCCGGTGCTCTATTAAAAGGAGTACCTTAATTACCAGTAGATTCCTAGAGGCCTGGCTGCCACCGGCTGGTAGGACAATAGATGTTGTGCAAGTTTCTCATTGCGAGCACGTACGACTATATACGGAACACGTGCCTATGGTTGTTTAGTACTTGGATACTGTTTTATTACTATCTGCAAATGCCCTACCTTGATTGTTACATGAGTTCTCTCATCCATGCAGCGCCCGTTCATCCATCCATGTGCCTACAGTATTTTAATCCTGATGTTTACTATAATCACTACTGCTGTCTTTGTTACACTGCTGCTGATATTTCACTACTGCTACTGCTATAAAACTGTTGCTACTGATAAACTCTTGCGAGCAAGTCTGTTTCCAGGTGCAGCTGAATTGACAACTCCGCTGTTAAGGCTTACAAATATTTTTTGTCTCCCCTTGTGTTGAATCAATAAATTGGGTTTTACTTCCCTCGAAGACTGTTGCGATCCCTATACTTGTGGGTCATCAAGACTATTTTCTGGCGCCGTTGCCGGGGAGCATAGCTTTATTTGCAAGTTCACAAATTCTCCATCATGGGTAAACCTCGCGATACTAAAGTCGCCATATTACCATCCACTACAAGAAAAGGTACAACTCTGAGTACCTCTGCTGCTCTTGATTCACCATCTGTGATAAGTCAACTTGTTTCACCACCACAAGCTTCACATGCTGGTACTTCTGCTGAATCTGAAAATTCCTCTTATAATTTTAATGATGCTTCTACTGTGCTTGATGATGATGGTTCGTTAGGTCCTTTTCTAGATGCTACAATTGCTAGGTCTAGACAAATTGAAAATGCTGAAATTCCTAATGAAAATACTGTTACACCTGTTAATTCACCTGAGTCTGTTGAATACTCTAGTGATGATCTTGATGAAGATTATGTGGAACTTGATGATGATTTTATTGATAAATGTAATGCTACTACTGGTCCAAGTAATATTAAAAAGCTTCTTGCACAACATACTGTTAGATATAAATTGTCTCCTGATCCTAAATTTGCCAAATCTCCTATAAACATTAAGGATAAGGGTTATGATTTTTCTCTTGATTTGTCTCACATATCTATTGTTGAGAAAACACCTTTTTGTGGTACTAAAAAAGAAAGTGCTGTAGAACACATGAATGAGCTTTCTACTTTGAGTAGCTTGTTCTCTGATGATATCAAGAAGCGTACTTATTTTTTTGCTAAATTTTTTCCTTTCTCATTGAAGGATGATGCTAAAACTTGGTATAATAGTTTGCCTCCTGATTCTATTGATAGTCCAACTGGTTTGCTTGATGTTTTCTTTCGAAAATACTTTCCTGCTAGTGCTCAACATATTGCTTTGCAGAGAATTTATAGTTTTGACCAGGAAGATGGAGATAAATTGCCTGAAGCTTGGGCAAGGTTTTGTTCTCTTATCAGAGCTCGGCCTGGACATGATCTAGAAAAGCATGATTTACTTGATATATTTTTATAGTGGACTAACCATTGAGTCTAGGGCATACCTGGATAGTTGTGCTGGTTGTGTTTTCAGGAAAAGAACTCCAGATGAAGCTGAAGAATTATTGGCTAGAATAGGCCGAAATCATGATGATTGGACTACACCTGAACCAGCCCCAACGCCAATATTGAAGAAGAGGGGTATGATTAAATTAAATGATGAAGATATGAGGGAAGCCAAGAAATCTCTTAAGGAGAAAGGTATTAAATCTGAAGATGTGAAGAATTTACCTCCCATAGAAGATTTATGCAAGATAACTCCCCCTTCATCCTTGATTGAGGTACATTCTCTTCAACGCTTTGGTAAAGAAGATATTCCGTACTCAAAACCTCCTGATCAATGTTTAGATTAGTTTGATAATTATATTGTTAAGCAAGATAATTTTAATATGAGAGTAGAGAATCATTTAATGGAAAATTCTTGAGCTATTAGTGAATTGCATGATATTGTGGAGAGAACCTCCAATGATGTTAAGATGCTTGTTAAACATTTTCATATGGTTCAAACTCAAACTGATCAACTCTAAAGTGCAAAATGACTTATTAAAAAATAGTTCTAAAGAAAAACATGCTTATGAAGTAACAACTAGAGGCAGTGTTTCTACTCAGGATCCTCTATATCCTGAGGGGCATCCCAAAAGAATTGAACAAGATTCTCAACGAACTGAAACTAGTGCTCCTTCTAAGAAAAATAAGAAGAAACATAAAGCTGTTGTAGAATCCTCTGAGCCTGTTAATGATCCTAATAGTATTTCTACTTCTGATGCTGAAACTGAAAGTGGTAGTGAACATGATAAAGATAATGATAAGAATGATGCTTCTGATAAAGAAGAGGTTGAAGATGAACCTGAAAAGCATGCTAAAAATAAAAAGTATACTAAAGAAGATTTATTGCTAAGAAACATGGTAATGAAAGAGAACCTTGGGTCCAAAAGCAAATGGCTTTTCCTGCTAAGAAATTAAAATCAAAGGAAGAAGAACACTATAATAAATTTTGTGATTGGATGAAACCTTTGTTTCTGCAAATCCCTTTGACTGATGTTATTAAATTGCCTCCTTATTCAAAGTATATGAAAGATATTGTCTCTAACAAAAGGAAAATTCCTAATGAGGAGATTTCCACTATGCTTGCTAATTACTCTTTCAATGGCAAAGTTCCAAAGAAGCTGGGAGACCCAGGTATACCGACTATCCCTTGTTCCATCAAGAATAATTATGTTAGAACTGCTCTATGTGATTTGGGAGCTGGAGTAAGTGTTATGCCTTTTTCTCTTTACAAGAGACTTTATTTAGATAAGTTGATACCAACTGATATATCTTTGCAAATGGCTGATAAATCTACTGCTATTCCTGTTGGTATATGTGAGGATGTTCCTGTTCAAGTTACTAATAATTGCTTAATATTAACTGACTTTGTTGTGTTGGAAATGCCTGAAGATGATAATCTGTCTATTATTCTTGGGAGACCTTTTCTTAACACCGCAGGGGCTGTTATTGATTGCAATAAAGGCAAAGTTACTTTCAATGTTGATGACAAGGAGCATACAGTTTATTTCCCCAAGAGGATTGATAAAGTATGTGGAGTTAATACAATTTCTAATGTGAGAACTATCAAAGTGGGAGTTATTGATTGTCCTATATATGAGCCTAAAGAAGGTTATCAAAGTATTATGATTGGATCCATATCAATACAATACAAGGTAACATGATTGATTTGAGGTTTATTTCTTCTTATGTCATGTAAAATTTATTTGGTGGCAAACTTGATCAACCTTGTTAACAAGTACATTTTATATGCATGAAAGAGCTAAACAACATTTCTTTCTTCCTCCACTTGCTTTACGTGTTGTAGTACTACTTGTTTTGCAAGATGCTTTAGTTGTTTAGAGGTTTGAAAATCTTTTTCTGCCATGTAATAATAATTTTAACACCCAGAAATGTGCATTTTTCACAGTTTCCAAAAATTTACAAAAATTATAGCGTTGGTCTTATTTTTCGAAAAGCCACCTGGGAGTGCCTAGGGCTGACCAGTGGGGCACCCCAAGGCTGCACCCCACCGGCCGGCGCGGCCAAGGAGGGGGCACGCCACCCTGTGGTGTGGGCCCCTCCTTGCCCCACTAAGTCATCTCTTCCTCCCATTCTACTCTCTCTCCCGAAAAAACTCGTACCAACTTTCTCTCACTCGCGTTTTTTCTCAAGAGCTCAGGATTTTTCGATCTCTTTGCTCAGCCCAGATTTCTGTCTGAAATTTGGCACATTTGCTCTCCGGTATGTGACTCCTCCGATTATCCAAATAGAATTTTGTTTGGTTGAGTATATCTTGAGTATTTTGCTGCTGTAGGTAACATGTTTAGTGAGCTAGTATGCTTGTTCTAAGTTGTAAAAATTAGTTTTGATGCATGATTAGTACTCTACCAAGTTCCTATAGTAGTTTCCCTCATTTATATGTCTCAAAATCAACTTTTATAATGTTTGTTGAAAAATTTCAGAAAATGGAGTGGAATAGGCACCAACTCAACCAACATGAATTGGAGGTGCATGAAGTTATGAGAGTTCACCGCAAAGAGGGAGTATACCCCTCCCACTACCCATGCACCGATTTCATGAGTGCAGGAATCTTTCAAGATGTTCAAAATCTGATTTCCAATGCAGGGTTGGAAGGTTTTGTTGTTGGTGAACCAATATGCAAAACTAACCATGTCAGTGGTGCAGGATTTTGAATTCCATTGGTCCCAATCTAACCCCATGGTTCGATATAAAATCTACAATAAAACTATCAACTTGCCCTTTGATGATTTTTTTGCAGCTATTAAAGTGCCACAATGGGGATCATGTGAGAAGATTAGGGGGCTACCGCATGAACTCTTGAGTCTATACAAGATGATCTGCCAAGGGAGAAGCTTCTCAGATGAGAGTGGTAAAATTCGTAGTATTCAACTCCCAGTTGTTCGCTATTTTGCTTACTTTATCACCAAGTGCGTACTTGCTAGAAAGAATGCAAATAAGTTATCTATCCAGGATTTGGTTTTCCTAGCTACTGCATTGCAACGTGATAGGACTTATAATCTGGGTGCTTTGATAGCCTTTAGACTTGCCACTAACCGTGATAAAGGAGGAATTTGTGGAGGACTCATCGCCTCTCGTTTGCTAGCTATGCATGGTGTAGAACCTCACCCTCTTGATCTTCAGGTCTCCATAGAGAAACTTGATATTGTTTCCATGATAAAACATGACGTTATTTCTGATTGGTCTAATTTGAGTAACCTGTCTTATGAGATAACATTTTACAAGAAAACTTGGAGAACAACTAAAAAACTGAAAGGCTAGTAGGATTGCCTGCACCTGCTTTGATTAACCTTGATTCCAGGAAAAATTGGTCGGTCACAGAAGATGAACTAGATGCATACATAAAGGAAGATGGCCATCATGCAGGGGACGGCACGGAGGAGGCCGAGGAACCCCTCGACTTGTCATCCGATGCAGCGAGTTCTTCACATCAACATTTTGGGCATGTGGAGCCTTCACCCTTTTCTTATGCACAGGGACCTTATTATGACCACGCCATGTATGATCCACCGGCGTGGAACCCTGACCCTCGCTGGGGTTGATCTCCACGTAGGCCAAAAGCCTAAGCTTGGGGGGAGGTATGCCGGCATCACTCATTCATTGCATATTACAATTGTCGGATACTTGTACATACTTGTTTCACTTCTTATGGTGGCCTCTAATAAGAGGGAGATGATATTTGGGGAAGTGCTGTCTAAAAACAGATTCTGGACTGACACAAAAAAATTCCTAAAAACATCCAGAACGCCATTTTGCAAAGCCAATTTTTTTGCATGTTTCCCAGGTTATTATCTAACTTTCATTAGTTGATCACTTTTCGATTTGAGCAGCGGAAGATTTTCGTAAAAAATGATTACTGTACTGCTGTCAAGTTTGACGGATTTCTGCTACTTTGTGTTTATGTGACTCTTTTAGTTTTCATTCTCTTGTTTTTGCTTTGTTTCTTTCCTAAAACACAAAAAGACAAAAAATATTTCTGTTGTTTCTCTTTACCAATTGTTTATTTTGGTTTCTTGTTCCTATTTTGCTTAATTTGCTATCGTTGGTTTGCTATGAGAAAATCCAAAAAGATTTTATTTTGTTTTGTTTGCCTGTTTCCTTTTGTTCTTGTTTCCAATTCGAAAACACCAAAAATATTTGTTGTTCTTCTTTGGTTTTGTAAAGTTCATTATGGAGTTCAGAGGTCTTCGATGGCTGGAGCTTGGTTTTCATTCCATATCATTCAAGCTACACAAGTGAAAGGCAATAATGACGATCTACGACAACTCGACTGTGGTGAAAGGCTGGTATGAAATCTATTTGTTTTCATTTTTGTACATATACTCGTCCATGTGAGCATGCTTAGTTGGTTCATGTGAGGTATATGTTATTTAAGAAAGTCTAGCAGTTCATGATCTCTCATGTTCAGCTCCAATCTATTAATATGAGTAGCATGTCATAAATATTTGCTTGCATTGTTTTATTCATAGATACGTATGACATTGTGGTATCCTCCTCTGAATAATTCACTTGAATCAACTTGGCACATGCTCACGCATGTATATGACTGAACAAAATTCAATTAAGCCTCGATGATTTACTTTGCCTCAGAGTTCTTGTATCACTTTTATGCCTCCGTTAATTTATTTTGTCGCAAGCATGATTATGACGGTTACTGCTCTCTTGATTGTCGCTTCCCAGTCTATTGCTAGCCTTCACTTGTACTGAGCGGGAATACTGCTCGTGCTTCCAAACCCCTGACAACCAAGTTATTCCAAAGTGTCCACCATAAATACCTATGCATGGCATTTCAAACCATTCCAAGTAAATTCTCATGTGCTACCTTTAAACCTTCAAAATACTTCTCAATTTGTGTCGATGTTTTATAGCTCATGAGGAAATATGTGGTGTTTTATCTTTCAACCTTGTCATTTACTCTTGACAGACTTTCATCAATGGACTAGTGGCACATCCGCTTATCCAATAATTTTGAAAAAAGAGCTGGCAACAGGGTTCCCAGCCCCAATTAATTAACTTTCATCAATAATTCTCTTCACATGTTTTGCCCTGATTCATCAGTAAGCAACTTAATTTGCAAATAGACACTCCTCCATGGTATGTGAATGATGGAAGGCACCCGAGGATTCGGTTAGCCATGGCTTGTGTAAGCAAAGGTAGGGGAGAGTGTCATCCATAATAAAACTAAAGTACGTGTGTAAACGAAAGAGAAGAGGGATGATTTACCTTGCTGGTAAAGATAACGTCCTTCATGGGAGCCGCTCTTGAAAGTCTGGTTGATGAGGTAGTTAGAGTGCCCACTACCATTCGTTGACAACAACAAACACCTCTCCAAATAATTTTACTTCTGTTTTAAAAATGAAAAGCTCTAGCACATGTTGATCCCTGCTTCCCTTTGCGAAGGGCCAATCTTTTACTTTTACGTTGAGTCACCATCCTTTCTTTGAGCACCCTCTTGAGAGCACAACTGTCATTCTTAGTATAATATGCTTGTCCCAAAATGTGATTAATTGTGGTATAACTTTGATGCTTTTATCTTTGATAATCTCTACTTCCAGTCTTTACACGAACATCAAAGGTGCCCGGGCATTTATGTTTTGCTGTACAAATACGGGCAAGCGAGATACCACTTTATCATACCCTTTCATGAACATTGCAATCTTGCAGATAGACATGATTCATGATGCTTATCATTAATTTGTTGGTACCTTTTCCATGATTGACATAGCTATTAGATGACTTTATTTGCATGCATCTTATCATGAATTGCTTAAGTACTTGTCCATATCATGAGAATATTTACATCATATGAGCAAATGTGTTCGTGAAAGTTCTTTTATCGCACTCAGTTGTTAACTGAATTGCTTGAGGACAAGCAATAAGCTAAGCTTGGGGGAGTTGATACGTCCAAAACGTATCTACTTTCCTGAACACTTTTGCTATTGTTTTGCCTCTAATTTGTGTATTTTGGATACAACTAACACGGACTAACGCTGTTTTCAGCAGAATTGCTCTGGTGTCCTATTTTTGTGCAAAAACTCAACTTTCAGGAAAATCCCCGGAAATAATCGCAATGGGCCTATTTTCACAGAAGATTGACGGAGCCAGAAGACGAGAAGGAGGGGGGCCACGAGGCGCCCACCCCACAAGGCGGCGCGGTGGGCCCCTGGGTCGTGCCGCCCTATGGTGGCGACGCCTCGGGCAGCCCCTGACGCTTCCCTCTGGACTACTTAAGGCTTTCGACCTAAAAACGCACGGGGGTTCGACCATACTGCCAGAAGACATCCAGAACTCCGCCGCCATCGCGAAACTCCGTCTCGGGACCAGAAACTCCGTTCTGGCACTCCGTCGGGACGGGGAATTGGAGGAGATCATCGCCATCATCACCACCGACGCCACTCCATCAACCAGCCATGTTTCTCCCATCCATGTGTGAGTAATTCCCCCGCTGTAGGCTGAAGGGGATGGTAGGGATTGGATGAGATTGGTCATGTAATAGAATAAGATTGTTAGGGCATAGTGCCTAGTATCCGTTGTTGGTACTTTTATGATATTGTTGCAACTTGTTATGCTTAATTGTAACACCCCTCTTTTTGCTAAACCTAGATTAGGGTTGTTTGTGCATCATTTCATGACCATCATGATTTCCTAAAAAAATGCATAATGGAAATGTTTTGAAAATCCTAAGTGTTGTTTAAATCTCCCTCTCTTTTTCAAATGTTTCAATAATTCAAACAGTTAAAAATGCAAAAGAGTTTGAAAACAAAATGAAAACAGAATTTGAAAAAGAGAGAGAAGAGAAACCCTCTCTATTTGGGCAGCAGCCCAATTCCCCTCCCTTTCTACTCTCCATGCGCAGCCCAGCAAGCGGCCCAGCTCGGCCTAGCCAGAGCCAACTCAGCCCGACAGAAGTTGCAGGGGGTTATCTGCAAAATTTGCTTCTTCCCCGCGCATCCAAGCAGGTGCCTGGCACCTCGCCGGCCCTCCGATCACGCCGCCGCGCTGCGATGCGCGCCGCCGCCCCCGATGGCCTATAAAGCCCCTCCGCCGCCGCCAAGAACCCTAGGCCGCCCAATCCCCCACTCTCTGTCTCTCTTCCGCGCGCGCAGGCCGAACCCTAGCTCGCCGGCCGCCGCTTCTCCCCGCAGCTCCGGCCATCCCCGAGCCCAGACGAGCACGCCATCAGCACCGCCTTGTCCTCTTCCATCTCCTGGCCAAAGGAATCGGCCGGGGATGCCCCCAATCGACGGGGACATCCCCTTCTTCTCCGCAGCCGGCCGCCGGCTACCGGCTCAACGCCGCCGCTACAGCCCTCCTCCGTCCTCCCCGCCGCCTCCATCCTTCTCCTGGTGAGCTCGCAGTGCTAACTCACCTCTCCGCCCTCTCCCTCTTGCCCTGCATCGCCGCCGCACCGAGCACATGTTCGCGCCGCCGCTAGACTGCGTCGCTGGCCTTGGTCCGGCGACAAATAGGTAGCGGCGCTGCCTCCATTTGATTCACCGCGATCTCATGCGTCCAACACGCCTAGTCTTGCGTCCTGGCGCCCCGCTCAATCGTGAAGTCCGTGCTCGACCAGAGAGCTGCAGTAGAGTACAGAGTTCTGTTTCAGTTTGAAGCGTAAGAGAACTCTTTGATCGTTGCTGCTAGTTAACCTGTTAGGTAGAAGTAGAAGTATCGTTCTATTTTGGCTAGAGGCAGCTTGTACGTGATCCCTGCACATAGTACATACACGTTTTCTGAACTGAGGATGTACTGAAGTTCTCGTTCCTGGAAGCCAAGAACCATTCTTGTTCCTGGAGTACATTCTGAATACATCTACTACTCACATGTTTATCTCCACTGAAATTCCTTCCCGTGTTGTGCAAATAGCTGCCAACCTGAGCCATTTCAACAACCAGAGAGAAGCTAACCACTCAGAATACTAGTTGTACATCAACGCCTTTGTTCAGTTTCGTTAGAAGAATTAGACCCAGGGAACCATCAGCACTACCAGGTGTTAAATTAGTTAATGTACCTGTGTTTCCAGTCCAGAAACTACAGTACCTAACTTTTAACTTCTAAACTCGGTGCTTCCTAGCAAATTGGTGAGATCTTTTAGAGAGTTCAAAATAGTAATTCGTATTCTGCTGTTTTTCATTTTCTTTAGAAAATACCGGACCTTGTAAATTTATTAACTAATTCATTTTAGATCATAAAAATATGTATAATATATCAAAGTTTTCAGAAAAATGAGATCTACAATTTTGTTACACAATCATGCATTGTTAAACAACTTAAACCCTAGTTGTTTTAGAAGAACTAAAATGTACCCCTCTGAGGTTCCGGAACTGCTAACCCTAGTCCCGTCGAACCCCAGTTAAATTGATGATCATGTCCTAGGTCTTATTTCAATACCTTTAACATGTCATGTCATCATTCTTGTCTGCGCATTGCATTATGCCATGTGTTGATTGTTGTTTTACCTTTCCGGTATTTGCTTCTTCGCGATCGATAGATCAACTGCCCGTGATGATGAGGATCGACAACGACGCACTTCAATAATTGTCCACTGATGAGCAAGTCAAGTACAAGATCATCAAAGATCCTTATTGGTTTGTCAGGGACAAACGCAAGCCCTAGCCTGGTTCATATTATGATTTCAAAATGCTTTTACTTCTGGTTCCTACATATTGCATTCGTTTCCAATATGTTTTATCGGCAGGGATAGTTATCCTATGTGTGTTGCATTTACCATCCTTGTAGCCTAAATATTCTGATCCACTGCTCCCAGCAAGACTAGGTTTGAGCTCGTGTGCATCGCTAGAGCTGTTATATCGAATATGCTTAGCCATGCTTAGTCGACGAATTCTGATCCATCCGGTTGATGAATCAGAGCTGCGAATGAACCTAGTTTGATAGGATGACGTGGTAAGATCAGTGATGATGTTAATAAACATGTTAAAGGCTTGGATGGGCCGCCACATGGGGATGTGGTGATTTGACTCGTTCTCGCCGATGCTAGGACCTGAGTTCTCGCCTTCGGAACCAAGACTGAGCGTACAGCCACACGGGGCCATGGGAACCCCTTGGCCCGAACTTGTCTAGCTTACCCATGAGTCAATTAGTTTGCGACTTCCATTTGGCATTCTGCATGGCGAAGGCGTGGAAAAGGTTTTCAAAGGTGCATCATACAGGGATGTGGCTAGGGTGAAGGATGCTGGAGGCATTGAACTGGATCCCCTGCGCACAATGACCGGGACCGCCTCGGAGAATGGCTACCTACGATGACGGAGTTCCCCAGTTAGATTGACTCATGGAATAGGCGAAGCAAGGGAAAGGTTTTGGTCGACCACCCTCTGCCGGCACACCAAGGAAGTGTGTAACGTACGGCGCTAAGAGTCGGTCGGCGCGTGTGGGTAAAGTTGTACACCCCTGCAGGGTAAATCTTTTCGAAAAGCCGTGTCCACGGTTATGGACGACTTCGTGATGGATTCTGTGATCATAGACAACATGAACCTAATCGTAAAATTGGAATCAATGTGTGATAAGGATCCCTCCTCAGGGTATCGAGGGGGTGCTCCTAGTTGATAGGTTCAGCAAATGATGAAGTTTTGGTGGATTCAATATGATGATCAGTAGAGCTAGTGATATCGCTCTCTTATCCCTTTTTAAAATGATCTGAATAGGCGAGCTTCTGCTCGCTCTTGTTTATAAAGGAAAACTGGCTTTACGCAAAATAAGCTCTACATAAAGCCTCGCATACCAGCTTTGCTAACAGGTTGTACTAAGTCTTGCTGAGTCCCTGTACTCAGCTTTGCATGCTTTGTTTCAGACGAAGTCGCTCCAACAAATGAAGGTTTCTAGGTCGACATCGACGAGTAGCTTGGGATTCCCAGGTGGCAGCCTGGAATCTATGGGCTGGGACATCGCCGTTATGCTCCTGGCCTCTTAGGCCTTTTGCTATCTTGCTATTTAGAATAGCATAACTTCGCTTCCGTTGATTGATGAAATGTCAGGTCAGTGACCTCTGCTTGTAATACTTTGGTTTTTTGCTCAGTTATGAGCTTGTATTACTCTTTGAGTCGTAGAGTCACTGTTGTGTTACCGATTCTCACCCTGTAGGCCCTAGAGATCTAGGTTAGGCTTATGCCAGATGGAGATCTGGGTTTGTCTAGCCTACGACCCCCGGGGTCGCCCACAGGTTTTGGTATCAGAGCAGGACTGCCTGTAGGAAACCCTTTACTATTGGTCGATGTTGAGTCTAGTGTTTGTGAAAACTATTTGAAAGCTAAAAGTATTTGCGAAAATCTGATTAGGATTCTTTTTATTCCTTATCTGGTATCGCTCTAATTCAGTGTCACACCTTACCTTGTGTTGATTTGAAAAAGTTTTACCATCTCTTCTGGTCTTTCAAAGCTTAGGTGCTCCAAGAGCAGGTCGTTCCTTAACCAGTTGACCTAGCGTTGACTTTTCTAAAGTCCTGTGTGTTCTCTAATCTCTCTTTGTTTTGTTTCGTCAGTGAGATTTCCTTCCATCATGATCTCTCTACTTTGTGGGTTCCACATTATTCTGTTTTAGGCTTCAAAATTTCCTTTCACCTTGGATGCCTCCTTTTCTTTTTATTGGATACTCCTGAAGCTAGGTATGGCTTCTTGAAAGTTATCTTGTGATTGCTACCTCGTAGTGTCCTTTGTGTTACTCAGTTAGTAGTTACTCCTCTCTCTCTGTTTAACCCTTGGACTTGAACCGAAGGTCCCGGATTGTGCTGGGTTCTTTTGAATTCAGTACATGATGCTGACCTTTAACCCAAGATCCATTCCGTTGATCCCTGTTGTCCATGGTCAAACCATACATCAGGTTGGCTAACTTCAAATTCACCTAGCCCTCAAGTCTTTGGTTGTAGTCGTGATTGAATTGCGGCAACAAAAGATCTTTCCTACCATTAGCTATGCCAGAGGTTGTGTAATGGAATCAAATGGATCACGGCAAGAATGCTCTTTGTGAGTCTCACATCTATGACCGTGACTCTGCCACACACACCTCTCTTTTTCCACATAAGTTTTACAAGAGTGTTATCTTGTGCATCTACATCTCAGGATTTCTAATTCTGATCATGTTCCTCCTCTTAGTTACTTTCTGACCTTTGTGTGCTAACTAGCAGCTAAGTTGTAAAGGTGCATTGGTGTTTTCCAGTGCATATTACACCTGTGGTCTTCCAAGACATTTCACTTTGAGATGTCATGAGAAACAAACTCCATCACCTCGTCCATTTCTAGGACCCATTCAAAGTGCTGTAATCCCCAGATTTAAAGGCTTATGTAGCTTCTAGTCTGTTCTACCTTAGAGTATCACACTCTTTTATATCTATAGGTCGTGCTAAGTCTCATGACCTTATCGATGAAGTGATGCTCTTACATATCTTTACTCGCCCTTCCTCCGAGCTACCCGTGCTTGGGAATGTTGGGGTGTTTGTATTGATGTGGCCCTCTGTATTCTTAGCAATTCTCATTTCTTTGAAATCCAAGGACGTTTGTGTCCTTCTTAGCATGATTGTTAACCAATCACTAAGCAAAGTTTGACTGTGTTCCCTAGTCTGTTATCTGGGCACACCTTCTTCGGTCAAAGAGTTAGGTTCATGCCGAAGCTCTCGAGACCACATCATGTGCTTTGTAAAACAAGCTTTCCCCTCGAACTCAGTGACATATTGGTGGTTCGTGATATTCTAGATGTCTTTCTAGAAGTATCTCCATGTTATCACCTAATCGTGTTGTCCAGTTCGTGAGTAAGCAGGTTCTATGAATCGCTAGTTCTCCAAGAAACCGTACTGGATATCCTCGACTAGTTGGTTGAGCTTAAAGAACAACTTGGAGAGTTGTAAGACAAGAGCTCTATCCGACTTGATTCTTCTTAACGGTATGTCTAGTTTTGTTTGTGTTGAAGTCAGGAAGTATCTCCTTTATGGATATGCTATCTTCCCCATGTTTGATTTAAGTTTGGGCTATCGTCAAATCAATCTCAGTTTCAAGGACTATCTTGATGATGTTTATACTCATGGTGTTTTACTTAAATATATCTTCATGTCCTTTGGTCTGACCAATACTTTTGCCTCGTTCATGCAATATATGAGTCTCTCATTGGAGTATCTTGATAAGTTTGTTGTTGAGCCCATCAATGACATTCTTAGTTTCTCCATGTCTAAAGAGGTTCACATTGAACAGTTGGCAGTAATGTTGGAAACGTTTAAGAACCATCTTCGTGATATAACGAAGTATGTGTTCCGGATTTTGGAAGTGATCTTCACTGGTTCACGTGCATTTGCTGAAAGATGTCGCCATGGATTCGAGTAGAGTTTCCTTTGTTTTCCTTGGGAATCATCGCAAGTCAGTCATGCATGTGCAAATTATTCTTGAGAAGTCAGGTTGTTACCTCTATTCCTTGAAAAGTTTCTCTATGCACACCAAGCCACTGATTGGTTTGTTGAAGAATGAGAAGAAGTTTAATAACTTCATTATCCTCTTTGATGTCCCCACCATGACTCAATTGTGTTACATTGCAAGTTCATGTGCACGTAATTGCCTTTGACAGTAGCAACCACATGGTTTTACACAATCTAGCTCAATCTTTTAGAGCTTGACCTTGTAGTCTATATCTTGAGAATCTAGCAGCTTGACCTTGGTGGTAGTTGTTCCAAATTTATATTTGGACATGCGGAGTCTGAAATATATTTACACCTAACCTAAGCTGAATCTCAAGCGGCAAAGATGGTTAGTGTTTCTCAAGGATTCATGACATAGGTCTCTTTGTAAATCTGGCAAGATTGATGTCGTGGTTAACGCAATTAGCCGGAAGATCTAAGGCCATAATCTCTTGAAACAACAAGAATAACCACTCTCCATAAGGATCTTGTGCGACTTATTCTAGACGTTGCCATTATGATGTCTTCTCAGTCCGAAAGTCTGACCTTCACTTGATGACCTACTAAAGGCTATTCAGAAGCCTTCTTTTGGTGTCTAGAACATCAAGGAGAACATTAGAAGCAGAGTTGCTAAGTGTCTCTCGGTCAATCCTTCGAAACCATTTCTCCGGTGAAAACAACTCCGTTAGGAGAAAATTTCACCTCCCGGTGATCCTTGCTACGTCGTTCGACAATGCATTTCCCCTTCCTTTGGATTTTACCTGAAGTTTTCTTTAATTCACACGTTGTGTGAATTCGTCAGCCATATGTGACCCCAGTACTTTTGAGCAAGCTTTAACCGAATGGCAATCCTCTTTTCACATTCAAGGTCAACATCCTGGGAGAAGTATCTTTCCTTAGGGTGCCAAATCTCCGTTGTCTATTCGTTCAAGTAACATGAAGTAATATCATAAACCTTGACCCTTCAGTAGCTAGTGCCTTTCCCTACCTTTGGTTTGTACTTGAAGGTCTAATCAATTCACACGTTGTGTGAATTCATCAGTCATCTAGGCCCTAGGCTTTTGAATACACTTCAATCGTTTCATGTACCCATACCAGAAGAGTGACTAGGATTTTTGAAGTCAAAAGTTTCCCTGGTTGCCTAATCATTTGTGCTTCTACGAGCCACCCTCCCAACGAGTGCCTTGTCATGGAATCAAAAGTAGTATAATCTCCTCGCTACCTTGTCCTTTGTATTCTTTTAAAGCGTGGAGAAATTGCCTACCAAAATTTGAAACTTCTTCAGTCTCCTCCGTTACCTTGACGTGTTTCATGTTTGTCAGCTCAAGAGTTGTTTCTAAGCACTCCTTCCATGAGTTGACCATGAGATACTCGATCTTCATGAAGATCCACCGTCCAGTGTCATTCCCTCTTTCCTTTAGAGTGAAGAAAGCAAAATGAAGATCTCTTCATGGTGTTGTGGATCAACTTCTTCATGATGTCTTGAATCAAGCTCTTCAAAAAGGAAGACCGTCGTGGTATCGACAAGATCGTTGAAGACCGGTGTAGTTCTTGTTACCTTCTCTATTCCTAACTTGGAATCTTGGGACGATTTTCTTTTAAGGGGGATAGATCTGTAACACCCCTCTTTTTGCTAAACCTAGATTAGGGTTGTTTGTGCATCATTTCATGAGCATCATAATTTCCTTAAAAAAATGCATAATGGAAATGTTTTGAAAACCCTAAGTGTCGTTTGAATCTCCCTCTCTTTTTCAAATGTTTCAATAATTCAAACAGTTCAAAATGCAAAGGGTTTGAAAACAAAATGAAAACAGAATTTGAATAAGAGAGAGAAGAGAAACCCTCTCTATTTGGGCAGCAGCCCAATTCCCCTCCCTTTCTCCTCTCCATGCGCAGCCCAGCAAGCGGCCCAGCTCGGCCTAGCCAGAGCCAACTCAGCCCGACAGAAGTTGCAGGGGGTTATCTGCAAAATTTGCTTCTTCCCCGCGCATCCAAGCAGGTGCCTGGCACCTCGCCGGCCCTCCGATCACGCCGCCGCGCTGCGATGCGCGCCGCCGCCCCCGATGGCCTATAAAGCCCCTCCGCCGCCACCAAGAACCCTAGGCCGCCCAATCCCCCACTCTCTGTCTCTCTTCCGCGCGCGCAGGCCGAACCCTAGCTCGCCGGCCGCCGCTTCTCCCCGCAGCTCCGGCCATCCCCGAGCCCCGACGAGCACGCCATCAGCACCGCCTTGTCCTCTTCCATCTCCTGGCCAAAGGAATCGGCCGGGGATGCCCCCAATCGACGGGGACATCCCCTTCTTCTCCGCAGCCGGCCGCCGGCTACCGGCTCAACGCCGCCGCTATAGCCCTCCTCCGTCCTCCCCGCCGCCTCCATCCTTCTCCTGGTGAGCTCGCAGTGCTAACTCACCTCTCCGCCCTCTCCCTCTTGCCCTGCATCGCCGCCGCACCGAGCACATGTTCGCGCCGCCGCTAGACTGCGTCGCTGGCCTTGGTCCGGCGACAAATAGGTAGCGGCGCTGCCTCCATTTGATTCACCGCGATCTCATGCGTCCAACACGCCTAGTCTTGCGTCCTGGCGCCCCGCTCAATCGTGAAGTCCGTGCTCGACCAGAGAGCTGCAGTAGAGTACAGAGTTCTGTTTCAGTTTGAAGCGTAAGAGAACTCTTTGATCGTTGCTGCTAGTTAACCTGTTAGGTAGAAGTAGAAGTATCGTTCTATTTTGGCTATAGGCAGCTTGTACGTGATCCCTGCACATAGTACATACACGTTTTCTGAACTGAGGATGTACTGAAGTTCTCGTTCCTGGAAGCCAAGAACCATTCTTGTTCCTGGAGTACATTCTGAATACATCTACTACTCACATGTTTATCTCCACTGAAATTCCTTCCCGTGTTGTGCAAATAGCTGCCAACCTGAGCCATTTCAACAACGAGAGAAGCTAACCACTCAGAATACTAGTTGTACATCAACGCCTTTGTTCAGTTTCGTTAGAAGAATTAGACCCAGGGAACCATCAGCACTACCAGGTGTTAAATTAGTTAATGTACCTGTGTTTCCAGTCCAGAAACTACAGTACCTAACTTTTAACTTCTAAACTCGGTGCTTCCTAGCAAATTGGTGAGATCTTTTAGAGAGTTCAAAATAGTAATTCGTATTCTGCTGTTTTTCATTTTCTTTAGAAAATACCGGACCTTGTAAATTTATTAACTAATTCATTATAGATCATAAAAATATGTATAATATATCAAAATTTTCAGAAAAATGAGATCTACAATTTTGTTACACAACATGCATTGTTAAACAACTTAAACCCTAGTTGTTTTAGAAGAACTAAAATGTACCCCTCTGAGGTTCCGGAACTGCGAACCCTAGTCCCGTCGAACCCCAGTTAAATTGATGATCATGTCCTAGGTCTTATTTCAATACCTTTAACATGTCATGTCATCATTCTTGTCTGCGCATTGCATTATACCATGTGTTGATTGTTGTTTTACCTTTCCGGTATTTTCTTCTTCGCGATCGATAGATCAACTGCCCGTGATGATGAAGATCGACAACGGCGCACTTCAATAATTGTCCACTGACGAGCAAGTCAAGTACAAGATCATCAAAGATCCATATTGGTTTGTCAGGGACAAAGGCAAGCCCTAGCCTGGTTCATATTATGATTTCAAAATGCTTTTACTTCTGGTTCCTACATATTGCATTCGTTTTCAATATGTTTTATCGGCAGGGATAGTTATCCTATGTGTGTTGCATTTACCATCCTTGTAGCCTAAATACTCTGATCCACTGCTCCCAGCAAGACTAGGTTTGAGCTCGTGTGCATCGCTAGAGCTGTTATATCGAATATGCTTAGCCATGCTTAGTCGACGAATTCTGATCCATCCGGTTGATGAATCAGAGCTGCGAATGAACCTAGTTTGACAGGATGACGTGGTAAGATCAGTGATGATGTTAATAAACATGTTAAAGGCTTGGATGGGCCGCCACATGGGGATGTGGTGATTTGACTCGTTCTCGCCGATGCTAGGACCTGAGTTCTAGCCTTCGGAACCAAGACTGAGCGTACAGCCACACGGGGCCCATGGGAACCCCTTGGCCCGAACTTGTCTAGCTTACCCATGAGTCAATTAGTTTGCGACTTCTATTTGGCATTCTGCATCGCGAAGGCGTGGAAAAGGTTTTCAAAGGTGCATCATACAGGGATGTGGCTAGGGTGAAGGATGCTGGAGGCATTGAACTGGATCCCCTGCGCACAATGACCGGGACCGCCTCAGAGAATGGCGACCTACGATGACGGAGTTCCCCAGTTAGATTGACTCATGAAATAGGCGAAGCAAGGGAAAGGTTTTGGTCGACCACCCTCTGCCGGCACACCAAGGAAGTGTGTAACGTACGGCGCTAAGAGTCGGTCGGCGCGTGTGGGTAAAGTTGTACACCCCTGCAGGGTAAATCTTTTCGAAAAGCCGTGTCCACCGTTATGGACGACTTCGTGATGGATTATGTGATCATAGACAACATGAACCTAATCGTAAAATTGGAATCAATGTGTGATAAGGATCCCTCCTCAGGGTATCGAGGGGGTGCTCCTAGTTGATAGGTTCAGCAAATGATGAAGTTTTGGTGGATTCAATATGATGATCAGTAGAGCTAGTGATATCGCTCTCTTATCCATTTTTAAAATGATCTGAATAGACGAGCTTCTGCTCGCTCTTGTTTATAAATGAAAAATGATCTGAATAGACGAACTATTCCGTGACTCTCGGAGAATCATGCTCTATTTCTATCGGCAATACTGCCTCAGCTCCATGGACCAAGAAAAACGGAGTTTCCTGTGTCGCTGTATTTGGTGTTGTTCGAATACTCCATAACACACTGGGCAACTCCTCTGGCCAAGTATGTCGAGCCTTCTCCAACGGTGCTAGCAGGTGCTTCTTGATACCATTGCAGATAATACCATTGGCTTTCTCGACTTGACCGTTGGTTTGCGGGTGCGCAACTGATGCAAAGTGTAGTTTAATGCTTACCTCTGCACAATATGCCTTGAATTACTTGGATGTAAAGTTACTACCATTGTCTGTGACGATGCTATGAGGTACTCCAAACCGAAAGACGATACTTTTCATGAACTTGATTGCCGACGCCCCGTCTGGTGAATTTATCGGCTTTGCTTCTATCCACTTGGTGAATTTATCGACAGCGACGAGCATATACTCGTATCCACCTGGCAAGGCTTTGTGTAATTTTCCCACCATATCGAGACACCACTGAGCAAAGGGCCAAGACAACGGTATTGGCATCAATTCTGCTGCCGGAGAATGAGGTTTTGCGGCAAATCTCTGGCACGCGTCGCAAGTACGAACTATTTCTTTCGCATCCTCGATTGCTGTCAACCAATAAAATCCTCCTCTGAAAACCTTGGCTGCTATAGCTCGGCTGCTTGCATGATGACCACATATTCCTTCGTGCACATCCTTCAGAATTAGCCTTCCTTCTTCGGGTGTGACGCACCTTTGTAACACTCCCGAAATACTTCATTTGTATAACTCCCCTTTGACCACAGTAAAGGCTTTAGAACGTCTAATAACTAGCCTTGCTTCAACTGGATCGTTGGGTATTTCTTTTCTTAGGATGTATGATATGTATGCTTGCATCCATGGAATTTGTACCATCATTATTAGGTCATGTTCCTCTTCTTCTTCCAGTGCCGCTTTTGTAGCCCCCGAGGGTTTCTCATCCTTCTCCTTCTTCTTTGGTTTCTTCGGCTTTGTAGATCGCTCGACTATCTCCTCCCAGAACACGCCTGGTGGAATCGCGAGGCATTGTGAACCAATGTTTGTAAGAACATCGGCTTCATCATTGCTTAGCCTGCTGATGTGATTTACCTCGCACCCGTCAAACAGCTTCTCTAGCTCATTATACACTTCCTTGTATGCTATCATACTATCATTGACTACATCACATTGATTCATGACTTGCTGAGCCACCAATTGTGAGTCGCCGAAGATTTTTAATCGAGTTGCGCCACAAGCCTTCGCCATCTTCATCCTGTGTATGAGAGCTTCGTATTCTGCCTCATTATTAGATGCATTTGGAAACGTCATCCGTAAGACATACTTTAATTTGTCGCCTTCAGGTGATATTAGTATCACGCCTGCTCCAGCTCCCTCTAATCTCTTGGACCCGTCGAAGTTCATAGTCCAGGTTCTCGATAAATCCGGGGGTCCCGTATTTTTGTAACTCCATCCACTCTGCGATGATGTCTGGTAGAATTTGCGACTTTATTGCTTTTCTTTTTTCGTACGTGATGTTCCGAGGGGAAAGCTCTATTCCCCACAGGGAGACACGACCCGTAGCTTCTGGATTGTTTAATATATTGGATAAAGGCGCCTCATTGACCACTATTATCGGATGCGCCGAAAAATAGTGCCGCAATTTTCTTGCGGTTGTAAACACTCCATATGCTAGCTTTTGGTACTGCGGATACCACTGTTTTGAGGGAGATAAAACTTCACTGATGAAGTATACTGGCCTCTGTACTCCATGGAGTTTTCCTTCTTCCTCTCTTTTGACTACGAGTGCTGTGCTGACCACCTGAGGCGTGGCTGCAATGTATAGCAAGAGGGGTTCCTTCTCCTTAGGCGCCACCGGGATTGGTGGTGTCGAAATTGTGCGTTTGAGATCCTCGAAAGCTCTGTCTGCCTCTTCGTTCCATTGAAACTTCTCTCCTTGCTTGATCAAAGCGTAGAATGGCAACGCCTTTTCTCCCAGCCTAGCGACGAATCTGCTTAAAGCTGCGACTCGCCCAGTTAATTGTTGTATTTGTTTCAACTTTGTTGGCTTCCTCATTGTTGCAATAGCTTGAATTTTCTCCGGATTGGCTCCGATCCCTCTTGTTGAAACTAGGAACCCGAGAAGTTCTCCTGCAGGAACGCCAAAGGAGCACTTTGTCGGGTTCAGCTTGAGGCAAAACTTGTCGAGGTTATCGAAAGTTTCCTTTAAGTCCTCGATCAATGTTGATCCCTCTTTTGTTGTTATGACGACATCATCGATGTACACTTGTACATTTTTTCCAATATGTGTTGCAAGACACTTCTGCATCATCCGCTGATATGTTGCTCCCGCGTTTTTCAGACCAAAAGGCATTGGTTTGTAGCAAAACACGCCATAAGGCGTAATGAACGCTGTCTTGACCTCGTCCTCTTCTTTTAATCTGATCTGGTTATAACCAGAATATGCGTCCAAGAAGGAAAGACGTTCACATCCTGCCGTGGAGTCGATGATTTGATCGATCCTTGGGAGGGGAAAGTGATCCTTTGGACAGTGTTTATTGAGACACGTAAAGTCGACACACATGCGAAGGACTTTCGTGTTTTTCTTCGGGACCAGCACTGGATTAGCTACCCACGTGGCCTCTGTATGTAGCTCTTTGATAAAACCAACTTCTCTAAGTCGATCAATCTCTGACAGCATGGCTTTGCGGTTTGGTTTCGAAAAACGCCGCAAAGGTTGTTTAATTGGTCTCGCTATTGGATCCAAGTTTAGGTGGTGCTCGGCAAGTTCCCTGGGTACTCCTGGCATGTCAGCTGGACACCATGCGAAGATTTTTCAGTGCTCACGGAGGAACTCGACGAGCGCGCTTTCCTATGCGAGGTCCATGTCTGTTGCAATGGACGTCGTTTTCTTTGGATCTGTCGGGTGAATCTGCACCTCCTTAGAATCCTTGGTAGTATTAAAGGTTGGCTCCCTCAGTGGCCTTCCTACATCTGGCAACACATCATAATCAGTTGTTAGCCTTGACGCCATATATTCTGCTTGCATCCCGAAAGTTTCCGACAGTCGATGAAAATCCTTGTCGCATTTATCAGCTAACGCGAAACTGCCTCTAACTGTAATTGGTCCTTTAGGTCCAGGTCTCCTCCACAACTGGTACGTGTAGTGTGGTACCGCCATAAACCTGGCATATGCTGGTCGTCCCAACAAGGCGTGATATTGCGACGGGAAATCCACAACTTCGAACTCCAGCCTTTCTATCCTGTAGTTTTCTCGGGTCCCAAACTGAACGTCGAGATTGATCTCCCCCAGCGGATAACTTGGCTTCTCTGGCGTGATACCATGGAAACGCGTGTCAGTTGGTTTTAGGTTTGCCAAGGATATGTTCAGCTTCCTTAGTGTATCTGCATACATAAGGTTTAGACTGCTCCCTCCATCTATGAATACTCGAGATACGTCGAATCCTGCGATCACTGCTGGTAAGATATGCGCCGACTGTCCTGGTCGAGGAACTTGCTGCGGGTGATCCGCTATTGTGAAGCCAATGTCTTGTCCCGACCAATTTAGGTACTCAATCGTTGGTGGAGGCATCTTCTCTGCCATGAACACTTGACGCGAGATTACTTTCTGAGCCCTGTTAGACGGCCTAGCTTTCTGAATCATCGAGACCGCGCCGTTGGAGTTGGGGTCGATATATGGAGGTGGGTGTGGTGATGCCGCTATTCTGAGCTGGTGCCGATTTTCGTCCGTAATTGCGGGAGGAGGTGGCAGGTGGATCCCACTCCTAGCCCCTGGGGGTTTCTATTTGTTGCTTGAGCATTGGCTTGCCCTGCAAACCTCAACATTGCTTGGAAATTTCGACAGTCCTTCTGCAGATGTCCTGACTGCCTCTTCCCATTATTGTCGAGATAGAAATGCATCTGACATGGCCCGTTCATCATATCCTCGGGAGATACATATGGTCTCTGGAACCTTGGTCCACTATTTTGCCTGTTATTCCGGGAGTCATCTCTATTGTCGCCTCGCTGCTTGCTACTCCTTTGATATTCATCTCTATTGTTTCCTCCAGTGCTTCCCCGAAAACCAGCCGATATTTGGCCAGGAGCATCATAACTCGAGAACTGCCGAGGAAATCGTCGTCTGTTTTGAAATTTTCGACTACGGTCCTCCTCCGGTGACCTGTGTCGTTTATTGTGAACAACATCTTCTCCATCTGCCCACCTGTTTGCTATCTCCATTAATGCTGATACTGTCCTTGGGTTGGTTCTCCCCAGGTCCTCGACAAAATCTCCTCGTCGAATTCCTTCCGCGAACGCATCTATTGCTCTCTCGTCAGATATGTTCTCTGCCGAGTTTTTAATGATTTTCCACCTATGGATGTACTTTCTCATTGATTCATCATGCTTTTGTCTACACGACCTCAACTCTTCTAGTGACGCGGGTTTTTTGCAGGTGGACCGAAAATTCTTGACGAATATATCATCAAAAATGTCCCAACTGTCGATGGAACCTGGAGGAAGCTTCTTTATCCAAGATCGTGCGGCTCCACTCAGGTGTACTTGAATGCTCTGCATGGTTGTTGCTCTGGTACCACCTATCAGCTTCACCGTCTCGAGGTAATCGACTAGCCAATCCTCGGGATCTTGCAGGCCATCGAATTTTTTGAAATTATCGGGTAGTTTAAACCCTGAAGGAACTCGAGTTTTCCGGACTCTCCTTGTAAAGCACGCTTACCCACACATATCCTCTTCATCTATTTCTGTAGAATGCCGCTGTTCCCTTCTATTTTGTCGTGCTCTGTCGACCCGTGCTTGAGTTGTTGTGTCTCTTGCCCCACTTGTTCTTTCGGGACCTGGTGCTGCTGCAGTGGGTCGTGGACTATTTTGCCTTGCTGATCCTTCGGGAGGCGAATTTATAAACATCGTTCCCATGGCTTCAACTCCTGCCATGGCCATATTGTACAATTCTTCTCTTGGATCTCCGGGAGGTGGCTTGGATGCGAGGATGAAGGCTTGCGTCGCCATGTACCCAGCCTCTGGTGTTTTAGGGATAATGTTCCCCCTCGTGTCTATCGACATAAAGGACATGTCGAGGTTTTGAACCAGATTCTCCCTATCTGCCTCAGGTATATTTTGCAAGCGAGATCTTGCTCTATTTTGTGCTGCTCTATGACTATCTCCTGACGTGCCAGATTGTTGACTCAAATTTGCTCTTCGCCTGCTTGACGCAGAAGCTGCTTCCTGCCTCCTATCCAGCTCGATTTTCTGCTTTTCGAGCTCTCGCCTGGTACGTGCAAGCCTATATTGATATGCTTGCAACTCCTCATGTGTCGCTGTTATGGTCATTGGCTCCGTACCATCAATATCTCTTGCGACTTGATCCCATACTGCCTGCGGAAATCGCACCATCTCTCGTGTTCCTGGTCCGATATATTTTGTTCCTAAACCTCGCGTGAGATCTGCAGGATCGACATACGGATTTCCCGCATCGTCGAAGTTCTCTGACGTCTCCTCCTGTGGGTGACTTGGTTCTCCAATTACATAGATCTGATGATATTTTGGATTCTAAACTTTGTCGGGTTTGGTGACACCATCATAGAGATTGGTGAAGACCTTTCCAACAATAGTGGATCTATCGATGAAGTTGAAGCTGTCGATGTTGCTCGAGTCATCGCTTATATCGGAGTCCGCAGATGACTCGAAAGACATGTCGCTGAAGATCTTGGCGAGTTTTTCACTTGCCATGGTGCTGATGAAGCGTGGCGGCGAAATCTCCTCGTCGCTTGACTCGATTGACGATGTTGAACCCGAAAAACCGGGATCGACCGCTGATAATCCCGATGAGATCGGAATTTCGAGACGATACGATCCTTCCTTCTCGATGCGGAAGTGGAACTTTCCGAACGTCATCTCCATGGGATCCTCCAGATACACATATGCATCCAAACGGGAGGGCGGGTGAGGAACAAAATCGACTAAACCAGTTTCGATCTGTTTACCTCTGTCCATCGCGTTGCTTGCAGTTGACGAAGTCGACGATCTTGAACGTGCCATCGAGATCAGCTCCTTGACACCTCTAATCCCCACGGTCGGCGCCAATTGACAAGGAATTAACTTATCAATGCCTACAGATTGTAGACTAGGGTTTTAGTCGGAAGTAGAGGGCAAGTAGATCTCGAAGGTTTCAGCCGAAAAGTACTCGACGATTATGAAAACTAGGGTTACGTGAAACAATGATTTGATCCTTTCTTTGTCCCTCAACTCCCCCTTATATAGGAGGCGGAGCCGAGGGATTCGTAATACACAAGTTACAGAGTCCGGGAGGGTTTCTAACCCGTCCCGTAGAATTACAAGTATGTATTTCCTAATACAACTCTAGCTTTCCTTAGTACTAACTTGGGCTTCCAAACTTTATATTCAGCGAGTCGTGGCCTTCAGTAAACCCCGGGTACCATCTTTGGCAGGCCCATTGGGGATGCCTATGTCAGCTATGCATACCAAAAATTTAAGAAAGGACTATTAGGGTTTATACCCATGCCATAACTCGTATGGTGTCATTTCAACGGATTATGATGATGCACTATTTAGTGTAAAAGCGGTAGTCTCTAAAGCATAATCCACAAAAATATAATGGCGTCATTTTTTCTCATCATTAATCCAACAAGGTTTGGATACGTCTCTCGGATACTCCATCATCACTATGATACTCCAAGAAACGTGAGTTGTAGAACAATTTCATAACTCTCTTAGATGTTCTCTAAAACTCGTAATTCAAATATTTCCACCATGATCCAATCATAGATATTTGACTTTTCTATTACGATGATTTCTACTTCATGCTGAAATTTATTTGAATCTATTCAAATGTTTCAAATTTCTTCCTTATCGAATAAATATATCCACATATATATACTCAATTCATTGTTGGAAGTTTTCATGAAGTAGAAGAATCTCCCGCACACAACTATGCCCAGTGAACCACATACATCATCATGTATGTTTCCACTAAGTTAGTTGCCCGTTCAACTCTTGGCCTATGAACGGTATTTCAATCATTCCTTTTAGAAGAGATTTGCAAGCGCCAAACGATTCAAAAATCAAATGACTCCAAAAATCCATTTGCATGGAGTTTCTTCATGCGTTCCTTTCTAACATGACCTAAATGGCGGTTCCACAAATAAGTGGAATTCAAATCATTTGCCTTGTGGCATTTTAGCGTCGGTGTTATGCATGTGTGTTTCACCATTAAGATTGATAATAACTTTTCCATCGTACATGGTGTAAGGTCATAATTTGAACAACTCATTGTTTTCATTTGACCAGAGCAAAATAACAATTATTAAGTTCTTTATTTTAAATTCTAAGGGCTAGGTAGAATGCCAACGACAAACATAATATATAACACATTATTATGTTCGGGGCGTGCATTATTACCATATTCCTTATCAATCACTTAGGCCATCGTATTCTTGTATTGCGTTGTATTGTATGACATCTCATACGAACCAATCTGGTACAAATACCCAAGAATTTCATTATGTGATCAAACAAGGAATACATCCATAACATGTATATCATCTATATACACCTGAGCTAGACTTTCTAGTCTTTTCTTTCTTTCTGCCAAAATATCTTTTGTAGTTTCTCTTTTAGCTTTCCTCATTCTCAGAAAACACTTCACCTTCAATAACTTCTAGGTCCATTGGTCAAATACCAATAACCTTGAGGTTCTTACTTTGAAGTTGATCATCATATGACAAGTGTTCCAGATTTCGTTATTAGTAACTTTGTAATATGACGAACAATTTCACTCATAATTTTATCCATCATATCATGACTACTTTCTGAGACCATGTCTGTACATGCTAGGCTCGTAAAGTTTAACCTCAATATTCGCATGTGCAAATCTGGCTTGCACCCGTTGTATGCACACGTAGAATCTATAACACCCGATCATCACGAGATGCTTCGAAACGATGAGTCTTAGCAACGGTGCATACTAAGAACGATCACTTCATGGATATGCGAATATCTTTAGTGCCCAACTTAGTTGGAGGATTGGGACGCCTGGCGTCTTCAACCTTCGTACATTCCCATAAAACTTATGAGTTCATGTAGTCTCACTAAATTATATTCTATCATCTTGCAATAAGGTCTGAGATATCACATATATCTCATACCTTGCTTATTTCTGAAAACAAAATTTCCAGCTCCTTACTTTTCAAACGGATTTGAACTTCACGGAGACAAGATGATTTTAGGTACTAATTGAAACCATTGCTCTTTAAATCAACAATGTGAGGTTTACTAAAAGTTTGCAATAGGACTTAATCATTTCTTGATTCTTTAACAATATGGTACCAGTCCGTAAAGTTACTTGTCAGACTTAACAGTATTTCCATCTCAATTACAAGACTAGCGCTTGGTAGATAACGGATGCCAATTCTACAAATTTAATTCAAAATACTATTTAGACTATGTTCATGATAATTAGTTCATGTTTTAATCTTATTACTAATGAACTCCCACTTAATACAACATCCCTCATAGTTATTAAGTGGCACACGATCCATATCCACTACACCAAAACTGATCATCACGTGAGATGATGTAGCTTCAACGGTGAACATAAACATGTTGATCATATCATCCATATGACTCGTGTTCAACCTTTCGGTTTCCTGTGTTCCGAGGCCATGTCTGTACATGCTAGGCTCGTCAAGCAAACCCAAGTATTCCATGTGTGCAACATGGCTTACACCCGTTGTATGTGAACGTAGAATCTATCACATCCGATCATCACGAGATGCTTCAAAAAGACGAACTGTAGCAACGGTGCATACGAGGGGAGAACACTTTATTATCTTAATATTAATGTGAGGGATCATCTTATAATGCTACCGTCGCGATCTAAGCAAGATAAGATGCATAAAGGATTAACATCACATGCAATTCATAATGTGATATGATATATCCCTTTAGTCTTTGCGCCTTTGATCTTCATCTCCAAAGCACGGACATGATCTCCATCATCAACGGGCATGATCTCCATCATCGTCGGCGTAGCGTCAAGGTCCATGGCGCCGTCTTCATGGTTGTTCACCACATGTAGCAACTATTACAACTACATTGAAATAATACTACAACATGAAATATAAAGACAACCATAAGGCTCATGCCGGTTGCCACAATACAATAATGATCATCTCATACATATTCATCATCACATCATGGCCATATCACATCACCAAACCCTGCAAAAACAAGTTAGACGCCTCTAATTTGGTTTGCATATTTTACGTGGTTTAGGGTTTTCGAGTAAGATCCAATCTACCTACGAACATGAACCACAACGGTGATACTAGTGTTGTCAATACAAGTTGCATGTCGAGCGTGGAGCAAGTCTCATGAACGCGGTCATGTAAAGTTAGCCCGGGCTGCTTCATCCCACCATCCGGCAAGATGCAAAGTACACGAACTGAAGACAACAAAAACATCAACTCCCACAAAACCATTGTGTTCTACTCGTGCAACCAATCTATGCATAGACATGGCTCTGATACCACTGATGGGATTCGTAGCATAGAAAACAAAAAAATTCCTACCGCAAGAACGAAAACCAAGCCAAGATGCAATCTAGAAGATGGGAGCAATGAGAAGATCATGAGACTAACCCTCGAAGATTTCCAAAGCCTACGAGATTAGATCTCGTTGTTGCAGAAGATGATCACTTGCTGCTTTCAAAAGCGCGTAGAAGATCTTGACGGTGCCACAGTCGGGCAACACCTCCGTACTCGATCACACGTTCTGTGTTGATGACGACGTCCTTCTCCCCGTTCCAGCGGGCAGCGGAAGTAATAGATCCTCTTCGGAATCCCGACAGCACGACGGCGTGGTGGCGATGGTGGTGGAGAACTCCGGCAGGGCTTCGCCTAAGCGCTACGGGAGGTGTATGAGGAGGGAGGTGTGCTAGGGTTTGGGAGAGAGGGGGTAGGGGCGCCGGCCAGGGGCTCCCCTATGGTGGTGCGGCCAAGTACTTGGCTGCCCCTCCCTCTCCTCCTCATTATATAGGTGGAACCCCAAGGGTTTGCCCAAAGTCTTCGAATAAGACCCCAATTCAAAAACTGCCTTATGGACGAAGCCTAGAGGGACAGGGACTCTCCCCTTCCCCCCTTGTTGGCCGGCAAAGGAGGTGGATTCCTCCATGGACTCCACCCTCCCACTTGGTTGTCTGGTTGGGTTTGGTGGAGTCCAACCGAGACTCCACCTTCCATGGTGATTTCATCCGAAAAGTTCTAGAACATTCTAGCGCCTTCCATAAATGCACCGGATCATTTCCAAACTTGGAAAGTGACTTCCTATATATGAATCTTATTCTCCGGACCATTCTGGACCTCCTCGTGATGTCCTGGATCCCATCCGAGACTCCGAACAAAACTTCGAACTCCATTCCATATTTCATATCTACTTAAAACGACATCAAACCTTAAGTGTGTCACCCCACGGTTCGTGAACTATGCAGACATGGTTGAGACTCTTCTCCGACCAATAACCAATAGCGGGATCTGGAGATCCATAATGGCTTCCACATATTCAACGATAACTTAGTGATCGATTGAACCATTTACATACGATACCGATTCCCTTTGTCTCGCGATATTTTACTTGTCCGTGGTTTGATCATCGGTATCTCCATACCTTGTTCAACCTCGTCTCCGACAAGTACTCTTTACTCGTACCGTGGTATATCATCTCTTTTGAACCATTCACATGATTGCAAGCTAATCAGACGACATTCCACCGAGAGGGCCCAAAGTATATCTATCCGTCATCGGGATGGACAAATCCCACTCTTGATCCATATGCCTCAACTCATACTTTCCGAATACTTAATCCCACCTTTATAACCATCCATTTACGCAGTGGCATTTGATGTAATCAAAGTACCCTTCCGTTATAAGTGATTTACATGATCTCATGGTCGAAGGACTAGGTAACTATGTATCGAAAGCTTATAGCAAATTGAACTTAATGACGTGATCTTATGCTACGCTTATTTGGGTGTGTGGCCATTATATCATTCACCTAATGATATAACCTTGTTATTAATAACATCCAATGTTCATGATCATGAAACCATGATCATCTATTAATCAACAAGGTAGTTATACAAGAGGCTTACTAGGGACTCCTTGTTGTTCACATAACACACATGTATCAATGTTTCGGTTAATACAATTATAGCATGGTATGCAAACATTTATCATAAACACAAAGATATATAATAACCATTTTATTATTGCCTCTTGGGCATATCTCCAACAATGTGGTGATGATAGGTGAGAAATGAGAGGTGATAATCCATGGTGGCGGAGTCATGGTGGTGTTCATCTTCATGGTCGGCGACGTGCTGTGACCGACGGTGTCATGGTGATGTTCGTCATCGTGGTCGGCGATGTGCCCATACTTATGACCGGCGTGACCGGCAGTGTCCTCGTGGTGTTCGTCTTCATGGTCGGTGACATGGTGATGCTTGTGACCGGCGTGAACAAAGGTGCTATGGTGGTCTTCATCTTTGTGGTCGGCGATGTGCCCATGCTTCTGACCGGCGTGACCGACGGTGTCATGGTGCTCTTCGTCTTCGTGGTCGGCGTCGTGCCCATGCTTGTGACCGGCATGACCGGCTTGTGGTCGGCGACATGGTGATGCTTGTGACCGGCGTGAACGATGGTGTTATGGTGGTCTTCATCTTCGTGGTCGGCGACGTGCCCATGCTTCTGACCGGCGTGACCGACGGTGTCATGGTGCTCTTCGTCTTTGTGGTCGGCGACATGTCCATGCTTGTGACCGGCATGACCGGTGGTGTCCTGGTGGTGTTCGTATTCGTGGTCGGCGACATGGTGATGCTTGTGACCGATGTGAACGACGGTGCTATGGTAGTTTTCATCTTCGTGGTCGGCGACGTGCCCATGCTTCTGACCGGTGCGGTGTGACCGATGGTGTCATGGTGATCTTCATCTTCGTGGTCGGCAACATGGTGATGGTTTTGACTGGCGTGGTCGGCGGTGCCATTGTGGTGTCTGCCTTCGTGATCGCCGACGTGCCAAAACTTGTGAACGGCGGCATGAGGCTTTTGTGATAGGTGAGGAGGTAATATCAGCATATGGATAAGTGGTGAGGCTATTACTGGGCTTGTATAAAACCAAACAGACTGAGCCATTCATTTCTGCTGGCCAAAAAATTCTGCACTGCCTGCCAAACAATAGGCCAAAACTGCACCGTGACCCGTCCGAAATGAGATGCGGTTTTTTCCCGCTGCGCCAATGATGCAAAAATTCGGTGGTCCTTAATGGGTCTGATCATCTATGCTGCCCAACTCGCGATGCTTCAGCGAAGCATAACGATGGATGACGTGAAATTGTTTGCGGTAGCTGCCGATCGAACCTAGGATGAAACCAACTGTTTTTTTACTAACCGGTTGAAACTGAAAGTAATTTCTATCGAGAAAAAATGAGGAACCTTACTTCTTCCTTTATTAGTGACTAGTTGAATGCCCATGCTTCGTCACGGCTCAAAAAAATTAACTAATCGGTAGAACAAAATTTATCGTATTAAATTTTAGTTCAAGAATCTAAAGATAACATTCTTGCACTCCAAGGCCTCCATCAAGACCACCTGAATCCTGGCCATCCGTTATGGGGACGTGGCACGCTGGCAACCGTCTGTTTATCCGATCGAGTGGCCCTAGCCATTGGATGAGGATCTGGACACTGCTCATATGGTCCCGGCCGTACATTCCTAGCTTTCCCTTTTCACTGTCCGTACCGTACCCTCCCAGCCACAGACTTGTGGGCCTGCTTTCCGTGGGACTCGTCTGTCAGCGATGGTGGGTACGTGGCTACGTGTGTTCAAAGGCCCGAATAGTAACACGCGGTGGCTGGGCTTGTGGTTCTGCTTCCCGCCAGGGGCAAAAAGGTCTCTTCGCGTCTCATTTCGTCCTTCCCTTGGGAGCCCGTAGGTGCGTGGTGGCCGGCGACGCGCCGCCGGGTACGACGGCCACAACGACGCATCAACGGGGGTAGAGAGGCCCCTCTACGCGTCCCTCCGCGTCACCCTGGGAACCCTATCCTCTCCCTTTCTCCTCCTTTCTTCCCCTCCTCACTCCCGTGCTGTGGCGGCAGATGGCTGTCTGCTAGGGTTTCTCACGAGGCGCGACAAGGTGGAGGCGAGCGACGGGGTGAAAGATCGAGATGTCGCCTAGAGGGGGGGTGAATAGGCAATTACAAACTCTTGCGGATTTGTCTTGTAAGAATGCGGAATTAAACTATCGTTTAGTTTACAAGCACAAACCCTAAATATGCTAAGCTCAACTAAGTGTAACAATAGCAACTAGAGCTAAGCAAGATAGGCACAAGATATATGTAGCACAAGTGATAGCAAGATATATGTACTTCAAGCACGATGGCTATCACAAGGAAAGAGAGCTCGGGTATAGAAATAACCGAGGCACGCGGAGACGAGGATGTATTCCCGTGTTCCCTTGCTTTGCAACAAGGTACGTCACGTTTGGAGGAGTGGAGGTCCCACGAAGGATTCCCCGCGCCACGAAGGCTCACCCTATTCTCCGAACCACACCCACGAAGGATAATGACCCTTTCCTTATGGTTAGCTTTTCCTCCGCTCCGGAGATGGCAAGCTCCACAACCACTTCACAAGCTCCACGAAGGAGAAGCCCGGGCCTGTCGTTGCCTAATCGACGGTACCTCGGAGGAGGGATCCTCACGAGGGGGAGAAGAAGTAGGGGCCATAGGGCGGAGTGCACACGGGACGGTGGTACGCGAGTTACCCAGCTTCGGAACACCTGCACGATGACAGGGCCTACTGCTGCTTGTCTGGAATTATCTGGGCGCTTTCGCGTTGTTACAATGAGTTGTGGTTGTTCTGAACGTGCACGTGAACGTGAACGTGAACGTGCCTCTAGGGCTCCCAGGATCCGGCTTATAAAGGCGCACGGATCTAGGGTTTACATGGAGAGTCCTAGCCGGATTACAGGTTGCCTAACTACGGTACAAGGTCTTGCCGTGTACGTCAAGGATCTGCCTTCCTCCCTACGTCGTACTGGATCCGGGTTCCACATGGGCCTCCATGGATCCGGGTTACTCCTGGACCTCCATGGATCCGGGTTACTCCTGGGCCTCCATGGATCCGGGTTACTCCTGGGCCTCCATGGATCCGGGTTACTCCTGGGCCTCCATGGATCCGGGTTCCACATGGACCTTCACGGATCCGACTTCCTCCGATGGTCGGTTGGGATCCGGCTTCCCTATCCTGGGCTGGACTTCATCCTTTAGGATCAACAGCAACTGGGCTGCCCGGTGGGCCATAAGCCATCACCACCATCTGTGGGCCACCCGGGCTTGCCGGAATCGGACCATGTCGATGGTATACCTATGAAGTATATCCACAACAGTAGCCCCCGGAGTTCTCCAAGATTCACCGTTCTTCCATCCAGCTCAGCTTGCGCATGTATCTTCATCCTTTGGCTGGAACGAATAATAGAGAATCTTGAAGGACTCCAAACTTCGTATCTCCAACCAAGTATTGGTCGGAAACTTCATGATCCAATGGTCAGATTCTTCGGAGACACCATCCAACGTAATCTTCGGTATGGATCCGACTAGCCAAATGTAGGTTCGGATCTGACTAGCCAAAATATAGGTGTGGATCCGACTACCCAAAATATAGGTGCGGATCCGACTAACAAAAGATTAGGTGCGGATCCGGCTACCGAAAATTGAGGTGCGGATCCGACTACCAAAAATTAGGTGCGGATCCGGCTACCAAAAATTGAGGTGCGGATCCGACTACCAAAAATTAGGTGCGGATCCGGCTACCAAAAAAATTGAGGTGCGGATCCGCCTACCAAAAGTTAGGTGCGGATCCGGCTACCAAAAAATTGAGGTGCGGATCCGACTACCAAAAGTTAGGTGCGGATCCGGCTACCAAAAAATTAGGTGCGGATCCGGCTACCAGAAAATTAGGTGCGGATCCGGCTACCGAAAATTGAGGTGCGGATCCGACTACCAAAAAATAGGTGCGGATCCGACTACCAAAAAATTAGGTGCGGATCCGACTAGTTAGCCAGATTTTCGCCATCTTTGAAATTTTTCTTGACATAACCATATGTATGTAGCCCCCGAGCGTTGAGTCGGCTTGCTCCAAGGAGACTCGATGCTCAGAAACTTAGCCCCCAAGCGTCAAGGTGGAAAATTTCCGGCCTATTGCTCCAAAGAGAACTTCATCGGTGTAGCCCCCGAGCGCCAAGGTGAATTTACTTGAAAATCCGGCTTGGTGCTCTTAGAGTAGCTTTATCTTTATATGTGACTTAGGAATAGCGTAAATCCCAAGCATCTAGGCGGAAATTTCCAGCACTGATACCCGAAAGGAAACACACTTTTCACCTAAGATCAAACCGCAGCCCCCGAGGGTTGGTTCCGGCAAAGCATAGCGGAATCAAGACTCAAGTTGCTTTTCCAGCTGTGCACGCCATGGATCCGCCTAACCTCGGGAGACTGTTGTACGTCCAAGTGTCATGTACCTGATACATAAACATAAAAACATATTTGTATTAAATTGTTTCTTTGATCATGTTCAACGAACAAATGTAAGGCGGAACAAAAACGGCCTTTGAACAAATGTTTTAAAGCTGAAACTATGCAGCAGTTGAACAACATAAAACTGTCAAGGCGGAAACAACTCGACTATCTTGAACAGTTAATGTAATTTATATGTTTTAAGCAAGTGCTGGTTTATCCGTTCTTCTGGTTTATATGCTTGACTTTTCGCGAGACGGCAAACTTTAAACACAGAACATCTGCTGAGGCGATAGCGCTTAATAGCGAAACAATCAAGAACCTCAAAAACAGAGGCCGGCTTTAAGTACCGAGATGTCACTACTAAGGAATCCACACATAAAACAACAGAAAACGTGTAGGCCAGAAAACTCAAGCTAACGCCCGAAGGCGGAAATTTTGCAGCGTACTGGAGCCTTAAGCGGCAAAAACAGTACAAAGTTTTTCACGAGCGCAAGGCAAATCGTGGGAAAGATATGACCAACAGCGAAAGCGGTAAAAGACTCAGGATATGAGTGAACCAATCTTAATCTCATGATCATAAAATATTAAAATATTAAATATAAATAGGACTTAGCTGTTTGTAGCGGAGTCAACGTCGGTCGTGGCGGTTTTTCTTCGGCGTTCCGTCGAGCCGGTGCGAGATTGATTGTCGCAGTGGTCCTGTAGGTGCGGATCCACCTACCAAAATTTAGGTGTGGATCCGACTTCCAAAAATTTAGGTGCGGATCCACCTACCAAAATTTTGGCATGGATCTGGCTACAAAAATATAGGTGCGGATCCGACTACCAAAATAGGTATGGATCCGACTACCAAAAATTGAGGTGCGGATCCGGCTACCCAAAAATTGAGGTGCGGATCCGGTTACCCAAAAATATAGGTGCGGATCCGAGTACCAAAAACGTAGGCGCGGATCCGGCAACCAAAAACATAGGTGCGGATCCGTCTACCAAAAACGTAGGTGCGGATCCGGCAACCAAAAACATAGGTGCGGATCCGAGTACCAAAAACGTAGGCGCGGATCCGGCAACCAAAAACATAGATGCGGATCCGAGTACCAAAAACGTAGGCGCGGATCCGGCAACCAAAAACATAGGTGCGGATCCGACTACCAAAAACGTAGGCGCGGATCCGGCTACCGAAACCAGAATTTGAAATTTTCAGATCTAAGGCGGAGTCTTCCTTAGGAAGGTCCAGCAACTCAGATCGAATCTTTGCAGCTGCGTCCTGCTCGGCGGCGGTCGTAGCTACATTACTTAACAGTGCGTTTCCGTCGAAATCAACGGTCTCGCAGATGAAGATGTGGAACCCGCCCGGTTCCGGCCTCCAGACGCCGCAGGCCCCACGGTGGGCGCCAACTGTCGTTGCCTAATCGACGGTACCTCGGAGGAGGGATCCTCACGAGGGGGAGAAGAAGTAGGGGCCATAGGGCGGAGTGCACACGGGACGGTGGTACGCGAGTTACCCAGCTTCGGAACACCTGCACGATGACAGGGCCTACTGCTGCTTGTCTGGAATTATCTGGGCGCTTTCGCGTTGTTACAATGAGTTGTGGTTGTTCTGAACGTGCACGTGAACGTGAACGTGAACGTGCCTCTAGGGCTCCCAGGATCCGGCTTATAAAGGCGCACGGATCTAGGGTTTACATGGAGAGTCCTAGCCGGATTACAGGTTGCCTAACTACGGTACAAGGTCTTGCCGTGTACGTCAAGGATCTGCCTTCCTCCCTACGTCGTACTGGATCCGGGTTCCACATGGGCCTCCATGGATCCGGGTTACTCCTGGACCTCCATGGATCCGGGTTACTCCTGGGCCTCCATGGATCCGGGTTACTCCTGGGCCTCCATGGATCCGGGTTACTCCTGGGCCTCCATGGATCCGGGTTCCACATGGACCTTCACGGTTCCGACTTCCTCCGATGGTCGGTTGGGATCCGGCTTCCCTATCCTGGGCTGGACTTCATCCTTTAGGATCAACAGCAACTGGGCTGCCCGGTGGGCCATAAGCCATCACCACCATCTGTGGGCCACCCGGGCTTGCCGGAATCGGACCATGTCGATGGTATACCTATGAAGTATATCCACAACAGGGCCCCTTCACAATCTTCCACGAAGAGATCACCGGGACACCAACCAAGCCAACTAGGAGATCACCCTCCAAGAGTAACAAGCTCACGGTCTCTCACTCGAACAAATCGTGGTGGAGAGCTCAACACTATGCAATGATGCAAAGCAAGAACACCGGAGGTGTTCAAGTCCTTCACACTCAAATCCCACCAAAGCAACGAATGCTAGGATGAGATTGGAGAGGAAGAACAAGGGGGAAAGTCAACCAAAGACTCCAAGATCTAGATCCCAAGAGATTCCCTCACTTAGAGAAGAAACGGTTTGGTGGAAGTGTAGATCTAGATCTCCTCTCTCAAATCCTCAAGTATGAGCAAGAATGGTTGGAGGAATCAAGGGAGAGAGCAACTTCTTCAAATGCAACAATGGAGGTGAGAGAAAAGGGAAGAAGTAAACAGCCCAAGGTGGAAGAAGGGCTATTTATAGCCCAAGGGAGAAAATAACCGTTGGGGAAGGTAGGGCTTCAAGGAATCCGGTCAACCGGGCCTGGGACCGGGCCGTCCGGTCCAGGGCCCGGTCCGACCGGGCCACAGACCGGACCAGCCGGTCCAAACCGGGGTACGGACCGGACCGAGACCGGAACAAGGAATTGATGCTCAGTGTAGGATCCGGTTGGCGCCCGGCCGACCGGTCGGCACGCCGGGCCGGCCTGTTGAAAGGCCGGCTGACCGGGCGGCAGACCGGAACCGACCGGCGCAGGGGCCGGTCCAACCGGGTCCATGACCGGGCAAGCAGGAAAACATGTTATATAAAAACTGTGATAACTTTTGTGTCCGGACCCCGATTGACATGAAACCAATTTTGTTGGAAATATGGAGACTCCTCACAGAATATTTTATATGATTTTAGAGAGGAAGTCTCCCACCGTCAAGAAACGGTGAAGACGTCCAAACTCGAAAACGCAATAGAAGATGCATGCGGATCCCGTTTTCGATGAACTTGGGCTTGTTGTAAAGCTAGCAACAAGCTCAAGAACCTCACATAGAGAAACACAAAGAAGAAATAAGGATATGCAAAGTATGCAAAGGATTGAGCTCCCTAAGACGATGCGATCAAGTTACCCAACCGAAAGCCCCTCTTAATAGTGCGGCTATCTATCCTATAATCCGGTCTCCCATCAACCACCTTGAGACCGGTAAAAGGAAAACCTATCAAGGCCATACCTTTGCCTTGCGCATCCCGCTTGATCTTGATGATAGCTCTTCAAGCTCCACTCAAGCCGGAATGCCTCACTTGATCATCGTTGCTTCGTGAAGACTCACAAATGCTCCCCCATACACCATGATGGGAAAGCTCTATTGATGCACATCTTCACATGTCCATCATCACCAAATGGACGGCAAGCTTCAAGTATGTGATCCACTCAAGATGCTCAACTTGAACTTGCCCAACTCAACCTTGTATCTTCTCATACTCTATCATACTATCTTGAGGTGTATAAAGAATTCTTCACTTGGAATCAAGCTCTCAAGATCTTGATCATTCATTGCTTATCACATAGGATAGAGCATGGCTAATATTGAGTTCCACATAAGAACTCCATCTTCATTTCTTCTTCTTGATCATATCACATATGTATCTTCAAATCGATGATCTTGATGCCAATACACAAGGTATATCTTTATCTTCATGGCATCCATACTTGAATCCAACACATGGAATACAAGTAGAACCTATGGAATATTCCTTCATATAAACTCAATGAAAACATTAGTCCATGGGGGTTGTCATTAATTACCAAAACCACACATAGGGGCAATGTACCCTTACACGGGGGAGTAACCACCGTGGCCTCCTCTTCTACCTTGAGCCCGTCTCGGAGCGCGGTGACGGCCAGGCTCATGGTGTGGTCTCGGCTATCTCGATCCCGAGCGACGACGACAATGGTGGCCTCTTCTTCGACCCTAAGAGCATCTCCACTCGTTTGGCCTCCCCACGCCGAAATCCGGCGTTTTTTCCGTCCGGATTGGGGGAAAATTAGGCCTGGGGAGGCCCATTTTCCCAGCCGCGAGCCCAGGATGGATCCAAGTTCAAACATAAGCTTAAGGTCCTTTGACGTAATTCGGCGAATTCAGACAAATTTGGGCGAAGCTCATTCAAACATAAGCGAAATTTAATAATATTTAATATATAGAGGCGAGTTCGTACATAAATAGGCCGAATTCGTACATATATTTGAATTCGGCAATTGGCAAACTAAAACTTATACGCCTCCTACATGCCGAAATGGCGGTAGAAGGACGTGTAGTCGCCGCCGTCATCGTCGTCGCTCGAGCAGGCGTCGTCCTGGGGCGGCGGCGCCTCGTACCAGCGGCTCGTACCCTGGCCAGCATCGCCGGCGCGTGGCGGTGATGGCCGGTAGATGTCGTCGTCCCTGCTCTCCTCGAGCTTGATCACCTCCCTGGGCGCGGCGTTCCTACCGGCGGATGGTGCGGCGGCGCGAGCGGCGAGTTGACGCGCGGCGTCCAGATCCAGCAGCCGCCGCTGCTGCTCCGCCTCCTGGCGCTCCCAATCACGCCTCGACCACTCCAGTGCGGCGTCCTCGGGGAGGCTGTTGTCGGCGGGCACCAGGTCCGTGAGCGACCTGGCGATCGCCTCCGCCACGGCGGCATCCTCCACGCGCTTCGCCTCCTCCTCGGCGAGCTTGTTTGCGGCGTTGTTGATGGCGGCCGCGGCGGCCTCCTTCTTCGACGACTTCCTCTTCCGCCCGCGCTGCGGAGAGAAAGGCTGGTCGCGGATGACGAGGGCGCCGCTGCTGCGCCCTCTGGTCGGCGGTGGCGACGCCGGTTCCTTCTTGACAGTCGAAGGAGATGCCCACTCCTTCTTGACGGTGGCCGGCGTCGACCCGCCGGACCTGGACGCCGACCGCGAGCCAGACGAGGAGGAGGATGGGTCCATCCTCCTCGGCATCCAGGAACTACCGTGCCGGCACGACACGGTAGCCGCCACCGGCGGCGGCATCCCCAGGACGGGGGAGTTCCTGCCCTCGTTGTGTGCGAGCACATTTTCAAGGGTGCGGCCAGGCGCGCTCCACCATCAGCGGCGGCCGGCGGCGTTGTTCCTTGCCGGAGGAGGAGGAGGGCCGTCGTACGCGGCGAGTTCGCGTTCGTACCTGCGCCGGAAGAACGCGGTCCACGCTTCGTAGTTGTTGGGGAAGAAGCGTGGATCCGCGCGCTGCTCGTCACTGAGAGTGACGAGCACCTCGTCGATCGCCGCTTCGAGTGCGCCCCCACCCGTTGGCCGCGGCGGGATCGGCACGCCGCCTGCGCTCAGCCTCCATCCTCCCAGCGCGCGGAAGTCTGGCGGCGCCGGGTAGCCCGCCATGTGGAGGAGCCGCCCCTCCCATTGGTGGAGAGAGCGGCGGCCGAAACCATTGTTTGCCGCGCCGTCGTTCGCCATTACTGTGGCCGCCGCGGGTTCGTGCGAGATCGGGGAAGATTTGGGGAAGGTGAGCGAGGAGGTGAATGCGGGACGCTGTAGATCGGCGATAAATAGAGGTAGCTGCGCGTGATACCTAGGCGACGGCATTAATTCGCCGCGTGGAAGCTACGCAGCCGGCGAATACTGACCGGCGGCAGGCTTTTACAGCGCGCGGAAGACGATGCGATGAGGACGACGATCGATGTCTCTCGCCGACAATTTGGGGCCACTAGACGCGCGGGAAGTTTCCTCGACGTTTCGCGCGCTTTCGTTTCGTCCGGAGTTCCCGAGCGCTCCCCGGGGGGCGGGGATGGCGTAGGCTCGCCGGATGAATTTAGGCCCAAATCCGGACTAAATCGAGGAACCGGAGTCCCGACTGGGCCGAATAACGCCGTCCGGATTCGAAAAACGTTCATTGAGGGCCTAGTCGGGAGACGAGTGGGGATGCTCTAAGTCTGACCTGGAGCGAGGCGGCTGCGCCAAGTGCGTCGGCGGCGGCAGCCGTGGCGACCAGCCCATCCCTAGTGGAGCCACAACAAAGCCCCTTCATTGTTGTCCCGTCGGAGGAGAACAACGGGAAGAGGGCTAGCTCGCCCTGGTTCTCCTTGTCCAAACTCCTTCTCCACCCACACGACCGCGTCCCTTCATCTGTGTGTCTTGCTCTTGCCGCTGCAGGTGACGTCCATGGCGACATGGTGAGGAGCTGGCCGGGAGATCGCGAGGAGGATGGAGGGGCACGTGACCGGATGTGGAGGACTATAGCAAAATCGACCCCAAATTCTCATCCCTGTCCCTCTGCAGAAACATGGTGCGTGTGCTCTGTCCTACCTCTCCCTCTTTAACGGGGGTGTGTGTGCTGACATTCAAGAGATCAACAATGTCTCGGAATATACTGCCGCAGGCCTGTTCCCTATCGATTTTGTGATCTTGAGCCACTAGAGCTGTTACAAAAACATGAGTAGAGCTTATTTCCTCTCCTTTTTTATGGGTAGGTTATGTTGCAAGGGACAAAGCTGTTAGCGATACAGGAGCTGCTATTGGTCTGGAAAGATCTCTGATCAGGAATTATTTTTGTATGTCTAAATCAAAGATGCATCATTGTGACAGCAAGCAAACTATATATGTTCAACTAAATAAAAGCTGCTTTCTTTACAGTAGACAAATTGTGTATCTTGAACTAAATAAAAGTTGTATTACTGCAGAAGTACACACATTGTATATACCTTTGATACTATCAGTATTGAATTTTGAGAGTAGGTAATCCACTCTGATTTACTTCCATGCAAAATGCAGAAAGGCAATGGAGATGTTCGCAACAACTTGCCCAACAACATTCTGGTCAACATTCTTGACCGACTCTCCTAATAATTGGAGAATTTGATAGGGAGAGAAATTAGAGATTCTTGTCATGCATGGCATATGGCAAGAGAAAAGCAGCACATCAACAAGAGCAGGGCATGGGTGAGATTAATTTGGTTTGGGCGGCGGCCTATCCCCCGGCCACGAGCCCGAGCAGGGCATCCCTGCAACGAGGTTGCTTATCCATCTCAGCTCTTCTCCTATCTGTCTTTTTGGCTTTCACAATTTGTAGATGTTGTATTAGATCTTAAAAAAGCATGCATCTCACCTCTCACGACCCCGGCCTGCCCCATCTCCCTCCAGGCAAAGTTTTCACCCTCTAATGTTTGGTTTAACCCAGTGGATCTATATTGGTGTATTTTTCTTGGCTCTATTTATTGTTGGTTTGTTGTTCACTGGAATATGCTCGATCTATGAGCAGCAACAAATGGACCTATTTGGCTATTTTTCCATATATTTGTTGCCTCCAAGTGGTGTTGGGTGCAAGGTGAGTTCCCTCTTAACTAGCCATTTAATCTCCTAGATGTGCATTCGTTTCACTTGATATGATTGAGATGAGAATGTGCAGATGCTTTTCATTGTGCAATTATTAAGTGCAACTCTGCATTTATTTTCCTTGTTTACTAGCAGTTTGATTAAAGTGCATAGTTTAGAAATGACAAATGAGGTAAACCATTTTACTTGAGAAAAGAAAACAGGAAATCGCATAGTTGTTGTTGCCTGTATACTGGTTATACTACTTATGAAACAGTACAGTTCTAAATATTTTGGGGTGAGGGCCTCATGCTGATCTGATGTGATGCCATGGTAATTTGACTGGCCCTGCAGGTGGTCGACACGCTAGGAGAATCGGTTCTGTGTGCCATGTATGACTCAGTTCTGTGTGCCCTGTATAATAGTGCTAGGCTTATGACTGTTTGAGATTTTCTAGAGTAGTTTGTTTGATATTTAATGTTAACCGATTAATGTAATTCTTGCAGGACTTTACAGACATGTTTGTCTTGATGCAACCTGGGAGTGGCAAAAGCTTCTAGTGAGTTCCCTGTATTCCATATTTAGTTTCTTAGGATAAGTCTTTTAAGTTTTACCTAGATATTGAACTGCTGAAAAGAAACATGGTCCCTGATGGGTAATGCTTTGCTTCTTTGTGTGTTTCTGATAATGTATACAATTTCTATGCCACTCTTGGTCATACAATTCTTTTAGAGTTTCGGTCCTGTGTATCCCTTTTTCCCTTGTTATGACAGTAGGTGAAACTGTTCACTACTAGCTTGGTTGGCTAAATTAGTACTTGGTTAATTGTTGGATTCAAAGAGTACTCAGCTAAATTCCGTTTTTGTAGTCTACTAGAAGATAAGGATAGTTGTTAGAGCTTATAATCAGGGTTTGGTACTGTATTACATGATGCATGCTAAATTCTTTACTACTCTGCTTTTATTCCACTTAACTATGTTGTATACTAAGTATATGAATTTTGGAGTGCTTGTTTGAAATTCTCATGGTGTATCTGCCTAGGTTGGATTTCTGTCCAGGTTATACTCTAGCCATGAGTGAGATGTTTGTCGATGATACTGGTTATGAGTTTGTGGTTGGAGGGTGTTATGTGGCTGCTAGGGTTTGGGAGGGAGAGAGGGGGCTGCGAGGGCGCGAGAAGGCCGGCCGGGGGCCTTTCGCCCACGGCCGGGCAAGAGGGAAGGGATTTCCTTCTTAATTCTTGCTTGCTTAGATTGATACATCTCCTCTCCAGAAGTTTACTTGACTCCCAAGCAAGGCTTACTTGACCCCTAAGCAAACCATAAGACTAACGGGCCCAGGCCCATGACGTACTCTAACACTACACCCCACCTGGACATGCAACTTGTCCTCGAGCTGCAACCTAAACAAACCATGACTCGACGCAACACAACCCTAACACCTAAAAACGAGCATTTTACATCTCAGCTTGTTTTATTACTCTCAACCTGAAATAGACTGGGACGCTTTATTGTTGACCCCTGAAAATAAAGTGGACACCATCCGCCCGTCGGACGTGCACCTGTACAGCCACCTGGATCCCATGGAAACTAACGGGACAAAAGGAGCTCGTGTGGCGGCCGACGGCGGAATGCAGTGGTGCTACGCGGTGCGCTCCTATCGGTGACACCATGCCTTCTTCCCGCCGGATGACTGTCGATGGCGCAGACTTTGAGGTCTCTACCCGCGGGAAAAACAGCATGTCCGCCGCCCGTGGGGGAAACCGCATGCCCAAGATCCCCGACGCAGCGGACGAGATCGAGGTCCGTTGCGCAACGAAGTGCAACTTGTAGGAGCTGCAGCTGCAGATCACGCATCTCCCGCACATGCCGATGCACTAGGAGGCCGCGCGCAACAGCCTGCAGCCTCACCGCCGCCGACACGTGGCTGATAGCGATCCAAGCCGGAAGCGATGACGGCGACGGAGGGAAACGGACCTGGTGGAAGGGCATCCCGGGCGGTGTCGATGTAGAGCCCGGGGCCAAGGTCGCTCCCACACCGCTGAAAGGCAGGTACGGCGTTGGTGGCGGCAGCAGTCGCGGCTGCTGTGCTGGTGGCGACGGCAGTAGCTGCTGTTGCAGCTGCCCACCGAACGGCTGGGACAGCGTCGGTGAGGACAGCAGCTACAGCGGCGGCGTTGGTGGTGGCGGCAGCTGCTGCTGCGGTGTTGGTGGCGACTGCAGCAGCAGCTGCTGTTGCAGCTGCCCACCGAACGGCAGGGACAGCGTCGGTGAGGACAGTAGCTGCAGCGGCAGCGTTGGTGGCGGCGGCAGCAACTGTTGTTGCTGCTTTAGCGTCCCGGTGGGGAAGAAGGCGGCCGGCTGCTGGAGAAGAGGGACCCCCGGCGCCGAGGTAGGGCCCGACCCGGAGATGGTGGACAGCGGCAACGGGGACTGCAGCAGCCCGGCGTCGGGTGGCGGCGACGACAGCAGCAGCGTCGGCTGCAGTGGCCCGACGATCGCGGCGGAGGCCGCCTGGTGCGTCGGCTGCCACGGCAGCAGCGCCGGCGGCGGTGGCGGCCCGTAGGGACCGGCCAGGAAGAGGCGGATCTCCTGGACAGCAGTGGTGAGATCGCGGAGGGCTGCGGTGATCTCCGCCGGGGAGAGAACGGCGGGGACGTCGGAGTGCGGCGGCGGCGGGTGGGAAGAATTCGGTGGAGGGTTGGACATGATCGAACCCGGGAAAGCTGATACCAAGTGTTATGTGGCTGCTAGGGTTTGGGAGGGAGAGAGGGGGCTGCGAGGGCGCGAGAAGGCCGGCCGGGGGCCTTTCTCCCACGGCCGGGCAAGAGGGAAGGGATTTCCTTCTTAATTCTTGCTTGCTTAGATTGATACATCTCCTCTCCAGAGGTTTACTTGATTCCCAAGTAAGACTTACTTGACCCCAGGCCCATGACGTACTCTAACAGAGGGAGAGCAGATTTTCCTTGAGGCATGCCATTATATTCTCCTGTGAGTAGATAGAAATGATGCAGGAACAAAAGGATCTCGACATGTTCGATGATAGGTAACTGACTGTGTTGATCTCTTGCTCATAGGTTTATGGCAATAGCAAGTGGGTTGTCCTCAGCAACAAGCATGTGTGGTAGTTTTTGTCTAAATGGCATGCCCGAGCAACTTTTAGACTGTAGGTGTATACCTATTTAGGATGAAAATGAATGCATTTAGAGCATCTTCAGTCGCGTCCCCCAAACCGTCCCCCAAACCGCGCCGGATCGAGCGTTTGGGGGACGTGTTTTGTTCGTGCCGCCTTTGGGGGACGTCGCTCCCCAGCCGCGTCCCCCAAACGCCGCCCCCAAACATTTAAATTACTTTTTTTAACACATAAACCATTTATCAAATGTAGCATATGAATAAAAATGTTTGCGAGGATTGTTTTCAAATTAAATTACAACAAACAATAAAACAAGTAATCAAATATAATAAATAGGGCTAGATGCTACATCAAGGTGCCACAGTATTTCCTTTGATCCTCCACAAATGCTCAACAAGATCAGCTTGAAGTTGCTCATGCACATTGCTGTCACGGATCTCTGCGTGCATGGCGAGAAAATCAGCAAAATCTGCAGGCAACTCATGATCAACCTCCGCAAGAGGGCCTTGACACTCATAGGGACCAACATGTGACCTAACATGATTCTTGCGGTCATCCTCGATGATCATGTTGTGCATGATCACACAAGCCTGCATCACCTCCCACATTTGGTCGTGAGACCAGCTTAGAGCAGGGTACCGGACAATGGCAAATTGTGCTTGAAGCACACCAAATGCCCACTCGACATCCTTCCTGCAAGCCTCCTGTCGTGTAGCAAAGTGGGAATTCTTCAGACCTGATGGATTCGAGATTGTTTTGACAAAAGTGGCCCATTTTGGATATATACCATCGGCTAGATAATAGCCTTTGGTATATTGGTGGCCATTGATCTCATAGTTGCATGGTGGAGCATGCCCTTCCACTAGTCTGCTGAACACCGGAGACCGCTGCAACACGTTGATGTCTTTGTGTGATCCCGCCATGTCAAAGAAAGAATGCCAAATCCACAGGTCATAATTTGCCACAGCTTCAAGCACCACACTGCAATATCCATGACGGCCTTTGTATATACCTTGCCAAGCAAACGGGCAGTTCTTCCATGTCCAGTGTGTCAACACCCGGATTTTTAAGTCCAGATGCCTGTCATGCCATACATCGCAATCCCAGGAATATTGTTGTTGCGAGACATAACAGCTGAATATCATAAGTCATCATTCATTACATACCATAGTCGTCTTTACAAATAGGGATCACATGATCCCATAGTACACACAGAGTCGATCTAGGGATCAACATTCACCAAGTTCATAGTTTCATAGCGGAAGCGTAACGTAGAAGGGACTCTCTAGTCCACAGGCCAACGTCTGACGTCAGAAGGCTCCCTAGTTGTCGTGGGCGTCCTGCTGGTCATCTTCTTCATACTGCTGTTCTGCTTCATAATCTGGCCATTTGAATAGCCAGGGACACAGCCGTGAGTACTTTAAAGTACTCGCAAACTAATACTAATGTAAGGGCTAACAATTCTAGTGGGGGGGTGCTAAGCTCTAGTTTATTTTGCGTAAAGCTAATTTTATTTCACAAACATTTTTGTAAACCACTCTTCATGTGCTAACTAACTCAAGTGGGAACATTAGTGTCATTCCCACAACCAGGTTGTGATTCCAAGTCAAAGTCTCCATTCAAGTTCAAAATCATAAGTCATCCTTCAGCATTCATAGTTTTCGAAAAGTTCTGATGACGGAACAGTATGGCCTTTCCAACTGTCCATAACCGAGGACGCGGCTATTCGAATAGGTTTAACTCTGCAGAGGTTGTACACTTGTGCCACAACAATTGCAATAGCTCGTCAGTGGGTAATCGGCCCTGATTTATCGTACGCAGTACGCGAACTACCAATCATAACCTTTCATTTACATACCCTAGTATAGGCACCTCTCCCCATGAGCTTGGCCTCCCAGTGAAGACCAACTGTCAACCTGGGAACTGCACAGGGCTTGGGCCGGACATTCACCTCATCGCGCATCATATCGTAACGTTTCTTTTGTGGTAGAGGCAGCTTTCGGCATAACCCCGATGACGCTTGTTTAGAGGGAACCCATACTAAGACACACAAACTTCTAGTTAAGCCCTACCCAGATTCAGGTATTGTGGGGGTACGGTAAAATTGGAATGGTATCGCATCCGAACCCAACCATCAGTATTTTTGAAACATTCACCAAGTCATTCACCAGTCATATTCACCTTCAAAAGAAATCATTCAATGGAATGCATCTTCATCCCAAGGTTTCGAAACTCCTTTAAAAATCTCTCAATAGAATGACTCGTCATTCCAAGGTTTTCGAAATCATTTCAGTTCCCAGTCTCCCACATGGAGTAGCCACTTTCAAATCAGTACTAGCATCTATGCAAGAGGGATGCTAAGTATTTGGTGTGTTTCTAGGCTAAGTTTGATACTCTTGTACTAGTCCAATACTAGCCAAGTGAATCATGAATCAAAAAGTACTTTGATAAAACAAAGGTAAATAAAGTTTGTAAGTATAAACGGGGAATTAAGATCATAAGCCTGAAGTAAAATAGGGGAAGGCTTTGCTCATCGAGAGCTTAGCAAGTGTGCAAGATTATTATCTTGCAACCAAAATGGTTTGCCTCAAGCTAGCTTGCATTGGTGGTAGCTTGCTAACTTTACTACTTTGATCACCAACTTGTACTTTGACCAAAGTTAACTATAAAAGTAACCCATCTAGAAAAAAACAAGTAAGAATTTGAAAAAAAATCAAAACTTAGGATGGGTTCATATAAATAAAGGTAAGAAACATGGTGCCTTGCCCCAAGGGGCGTTGCACCTTGCAAGAATATTAGTTTGCAAACTACATATCTTAGCTTGCAAACAATATCACCTTGCAAAGGTAATTTCTATCAGTGCTAGCCTGCGTTGGTAATAACTTGCAATACTATCAGCTTGCTACAGATTAACTTGCATCGGTATTGGCTTGCCTTGGTATGAAGTGAGGGTCTAAGTTCTCTTCTCCTTTCTCCTTGTTGTAGAAGTCCTCCCCTTCTTGATGGTCTCCGGTACTAGCGTCTAAAATACGAATACGGGATACACAATCATTCCACCAAACGTACATACTAACTACGCACACACAAGCTTCACACAATTTAAACTAGCATCCCACACTACTATTAAGTGGGTGGATGTGTTCCTCTTATTCAAGCAAAAGATACTTCCTCCCATTATCTTATTAAGATTTAATTTCTCTTATGAACAAAATATGACCTAGGTTGACCAAAGTCAACCTCTTCATACTCCTCATTTGAGAAAATGATTTAAATGAGGTTTCATACCTCATACAATTTAATCCTAACAAGGGTAATGATTTAAGGTCACCCAATACTCAATATGAGATTATATAGACCATGGTCCATACCTCATGTTGAAATACTTGGGACCAAGATTTAAATGAGAGAGAAACCTCTCATAAGATTTAGCACATAGTTGTAACTAGGTTAGCAACTACCATTGAGGTGATTGCACCACCTCAACAATACATTGGCTATTCTAACAATACTTGTACTCACACCAATATTCCAATTACACCTATAATACAAAAAAGGGGTGCATTGGTTGTGGGGTTTGAGAAAATAATTTCCTCTCTCTACATGGAAATGATAATTTCCATCTAGGGTTGGAGAAACACTTCTCTCTTATTGAAAACTTCTTAAGATTTAATTTCTCAAACAATCATACATGAAATCATGTTGACCCAAGTCAACCATTCATCATTATCATTTGAGAAATAGATTTAAATGAGGTAGAGTACCTCATGCCATTTATTAACACTACAAATGATTTAAATCTCTAAGGAATTCATATAGGTGAGTTTGGGCCAGGGGTCCAAACATCACATGAATTCATTTGAGACAAGATTTAAATGAAGCATAAGACTTCATATGAATTACTTAATAGTTTTGGACAATATCAACTAGTTAAACTAGCCATATTGCACATTGCTTAAGTTAGGGCATGATCATGCAAAGTGACCACACCATTTTATTTCATAAACAATTAGTGCAAGTCAAAAGTGAGCTAAAGGAGTTGGAATTTACTCAATAGCTATTTTGGTTGATTTTTAGGAATTATTCTAAGGCAGAAAAGTCCCTGACTTGTTATTTTTGTTAGATTAATTCTACAAAGAGATTGACCATGAGGCCAGTGGCATTGGATAGATATTTTCCTAAGCTTTCCAACGGTATAAAATTCACTAGATTTGGTTTAGCCAATTTGAAATGGTTGAATTTCAAAGTGGAGGCAGTATTACAATTATTTGAAAAAGTTTAAAACCAATTTGAACTAGCTGGGCTGGCGGGAAAGCAGAATGGGCTGAAAGATTTAAATATGGCCCAAGCCAGCCCGGTAACGTTTTGGGCCAGCTGACAAAGGGGCCCGCGCGTCAGTGAGTGAAACTCACCGAAACGGTACGGGAGAAGGTGGGCGGTTGGATTAGATGCAGATCGGGCGGCTGTGGATCGTCGTCGTCGTCGACGAGAGGCAGACGCGGGCACGGCGGAGGTAGGGGGTCGGCGGCGAGCTGGGACGTCGGCGAGCGGCGGCGTTGATGCAGGTCGATGTTGTAGACGACGGCGGTCCTCCGGGTAGCAGTGGCGTCTCCGGGGAGGGCTCCAATCGGCGGCGGCGTCTGCGTCGGCTTGCGGGTCTCCGGCGTGCAATTGGAGGGCTCCGGTGAGTAATTGAGGGAGAGAGATGGTCGAGGAGGATCAGAAGAGAGAGGGAAGCAAGTTTGGTGTGGAGATGGAGGCGGGATCGTCCTCCTTTTATAGCGACGCGAGGTGGCCAGAGGTCTACGGCGGAGCCGACATGGTCGCGGTGTTTCTGGCGAGTAATGGGGATGGGCGAGGGCGGCGTTAGGTAGGCGAGATCCAGGCGAAGCTAACGCGCGTGATGGCGAGGTGGGGGACGGTCTGGCGACGACGCATTGCATCCAGGTTTGCGGCGGCGCCCGCGGGAAAATGGCGAAGGTGTCGACGGCGGCAGGTGACGCGAGGACACGGGACCGTGTCAGGCGGGTTCAGGGTGTGGCGGTGATGCTCGACGCGTCGCCAGGGGGTCCGGGGGAGGCGGCGTTCCTCGGCGTCGCACGTGGCCAGAGTTGGCGGTGGACGCGCCCACGACGTCCACGGCATGGTCCTGGGCGGGGCTGGGCGCGTGTCCTCCGGCGAATGTAGTCGTTCATCTCGACCGGGGCAAGGCTAGGGAGGTAGAGGGAGGTGAGGTGGAGCCAGTAGACATGGGGGGCCGAGCTGAGGATGAAGGAGGAGAGGGGGAGCACGGCATGGCCGGCATGCCATTGGCATGGCCATGGCTAGGCCATGTCTTGCCCTTCCCTAGGGTTCCTGTGGTGGTGTGAGGCAAAGAGGGGGCAAGGGGACAATATGGTGTAGGTTGGGGGAGATTATGGGTAGTAGAACACTATTTCAAATAGTGTTGCATTTATGCCATATTGGTAATTTGCAATATTTGCTCAAATTTGGTTGAGTTCAAAAGGTTGACCAAATTGATAAGAGTGGGTTTGGTTTGGTTCTAAATGACCAGAGGCAAGGAGAGGTGGTGGTGGAATTTAGAAATTCAAAATATGTCAATTTTCACTAAGTGGGAGATTGTTCCACTTAATTAAAGGTGCCAACTTTGGAGGAGCAAAGCAATTGATCAAGAAGGATTGGGGCCAGGTGGTCTTTACAAAAAGTGTTCATCTTGATGTCCTCTTGGATGACATGCAAGGAGTTGGGAAAGTTTAGTTTGAAAAACTTGAAATGGAGAGGCTCAAAGTAGGGACCAGAATAATTATGGCAGATTTGACCATTATTGCATGTGATCCCCAATTGAGTTTGAATTTGATCTGAAAAGGGTTTCTTTGATTCCAAAAGTTGTAATATATGTTTAGTAACATTATTCAACTAATGGTGAAGGCCAAAATGGGCTAGGGTCAAGTTTTAGAAAAATGGCATAAGCCATCTGTGAGGGTTTTGTGATTTTCTCACCTTTATCCTTTCTCTTTTTATTGGCTTCAATTTGACAAGAGGGAGGTTTGTTTGATGCTAGGAGAAGTTGGATGCAAGGTTCCAACCATTTTGAGGCAAGGTTGGTGCCTAGGTCAAGAGTTGATAAATTGGCCCTATGTGTGTGTGAGGAAAATGGAATTATCCCACTATTGGGTTTCTCTCCATTTGATTGGACTTGACTTGACTCCAATGTCATTCTTATTAGTTTAGAAGCAATTTCAAACCATTGAAACCATTCCAAGAGGTCTAGCTCAAAGATTTGTAAAATTGGCCAAAACACATGAGAGATGACAAGTCAAGCTTTCTTATTTTTGTAAGGTGCTCCCCTTGCTTTACTTGAGCAAGGGTGAAGGGTCAAATTAGGTTTAGATTAGGTTCAGAGATGGTTTCACACCATTTTGGTAAAGGTAGAAGTGCATAGGACAAGAATTTGTGAAAATGGCTAGGGGTCACATATGCCTCTATGCATATGTGGCATTTGATTTTTAATTGAACTTGGCTTGACCCAAAAGATGTTGTTGAGAGTTGAAATGGTATCTAGGAGTGATCCCACCATTCAACTTCAAGTCTAGGGTCAAGATCCTTAATTTCACGAATTTGATATTTTGCTCTCATATGCCTCTATGGCATTATTACTCTCTTTTTGAAAACCTTGTGTTCCACATTTGGATTGCGTTGAAAAAGCACTAACTGGGGTTCAAGAAGGTTTTCCAATTCTCTACATCAAGTAGAAAGGCCTAGGGAAAGTTTTACAAAAAGGGCCATAGGCATATCTGCCTCTTTTCTTAAATAAGATTTTTCCTTTTTATTTTATTCTTCCAAGATTGGGGACAAGAGGGGTGAGGTTGAGGGTTTAGTAACTTTGGCAAAGGTTCACCACTAGTTAGCAGAAGAAAAGGGGTAAGGTTTCAGATTCACATATTAGGGCTATAGGCCCACATATAGTTTTTCCTTTATTCAGGGTTTCTCAAAATAGATCAAAGGAGTTTTGAAAAGGTTAGGGCTTAGGGTTCTTCTTATTTGATTTCTTTCTCTTTTTGTTTTTATTTGGTTTGTGATCTTTACTTGATCACTCTAGGGTTTTAGGGTGGGTCACATAAGCATACTAACACTCATCAAGGCAAGAACACAAGTAATAGATAGGAGCGATAAGCCTAATACCTTATATAAGAAAAGTTTTTGTTGGTTCTCATTTTTGGAAAAAGTAAATTCCTTTTTGCTTTGTTTTGAAATTTGGGGTGTTACACAGTGCATGCAATCGATGCTTCCAAGCATTCCAGGAAATCCTCTGGCAGCATTTTGTGCCATGATCCTTGCAGTCTCTTCCTCCGTTGGCCCTCTCAAGTAGTATTTGCCAAACTTTCCCACCACAGCTCGGCAAAACTTGTACATGCACTCAATGGCAGTAGACTCACTCATGCGAAGGTAGTCGTCCTGTGTATCGGCAGGTGCTCCGTATGCAAGCATCCTCATGGCGGCGCTGCACTTCTGAATCGACGAGAACCCGAGGACGCCTATAGCGTCGAGCTTGAGCTTGAAGTAGGGGTCGAACTCTCGAACGCCGTGGAGGATATTCATGAACAGCCCCTTGCTCATCCTGTACCGGCGCCGAAAATTGTCGGCATGTGTTGCGTCGTCGGCGAAGTAGTCGTTGTGCAGCATGGCATGCCCCTCCATCCTCTGCCGGGGCTTCGACTTCCTTCTTCCCATCCTTGATCCTCCGCGGCGCGGCCTCTTCCTCTTCTCCGCCTCAGCGTCAAGCATGTCCTGGAGGGACGCGATGATCAGCTAATGCTCCCGCACGTCGTCGTCGAAGGCTTGCTCGTCCTCCAGCAGCAGGGCAACCATCTCATCGTCGCTGTCCATGGCTACAGCAAAATCAATGGTTAAAATTGCGCCGAGGCAGACGACGGAACAAACAACGGCCAATCGCGCCTACCTGGCAAGTCGTCGAGCACTTTCTGTGCGCGGAGGTGGGGCGGATTTGACGGCGCGTTCTGGGACGCGCTGGCGACGCGGCGGCGGTGCCACGACCGGCGGGAGTCCCAGCCGCGACAACGGTGCCGACTCTCAGCAGAGATCAGACGCCCAAACGGCCGGGAAATTCAGCGGCGGCGGTGGGGTGGGAGGCGCGGGAAGGAAGGAGCGACGAGAAAAGAGGCACGAACCAACGGTTTATGCAAATAGTCGCCGACATGTGGGAGCCCGCCTCACTTTTCGTTGTGTCCGGCGTCCCCGGTGCGTCCCCTGTGGGACGGGGACGGGCTCGGGGCGCCGGACACCGTATGGGGGCGCGCCGGACAAAAATGGGCTTTGGGGGACGCGGCTGGAACGGTTTTTTTGTCCGGCGCGCCCCAAATCCCTTTGGGGGACGCTTTGGGGGACGCGACTGGAGATGCTCTTACCGCTGTCGTAGTAAGATCTCGAAAGTCTTAAATTGTTTCATGGAAATTAGTGTAGACTGATGTCCTGCATCTAGGTGAGATCTGTATTTGATGATGAGTTGTCCAAGCACAACCATCATATGGTTATGCTTAGGTCTTTTAAGTCATGTTGTTAGTATTGTTTCAAAGATTTGTGTGCCGGAATCCTTGGTTTGTTGTGTTTAAAGATTGTTTGGGCTGATCACATATGGCTTGTGGCTTGTGTCACTTGTACATGTTTGTCAATGTTGAGGAACATGGGAGTCACTCTACGTGCATGTAAATGACAGTCAGAGGATTCACATCTTTTAGTCTTCACCGGAAATGCATTTGTACACGCATGGATGGGTGCACGAGGTATCTTGTCCATCCACAGGCAGAGTTTGCTTTGAGATCAGAAAAAAGTATAAGTCGTTGAAAGTTCTAAAATATTGATGTGACTAGGAGGAGACATGACATAAAGTGACTGCTCGTGGACTGGAAAGATCACTGTGGCGCGTAATGTTTTCACCCATTCTTCCCGTCCATGGGCAAAAGCTGCTGCTGCTAATGGCCGAGCGGGTTGACTCTGCCTTCACCACGACATGCAGGAAGGAGCAGCTGCCGCCCGCATCTCGACCTGCCGAAACTAGCGCTGGACAGCGTGCTCGACGAGCTGTTGCCGGCAGGAGGAGGGCGCCTCGCTCGCTCGACCTCCACTTCCTAGCGCGCGACATGTGGTGCCGAAACTCGTGCTTGACTAGCACTGGCCTCCAACATCGCTCGCTGCACCTCCTCCCGCTCCTACCGGTCCAAGACCAAGCCGCCGCCACCTCGTCACCTTCGCACACGCGCTCCTCCCTGTTGCCTGCTCCTCACCGACCCCCCTCGTTCGTCACCCGCCCCAGCACGCCTTGGCTCAGCTGCCCGTGCCTCGCTTCGACGCTCCTGCTCGTGGTCGCCCCCGACCGCCCCGACCAACAGCTCCGCCTGTCACCTCGCGTGTGGCCCATCGCACCCACGCGCCGCCGGCACACCACATAGCGGCGCTCGCGACTCCCGCCTCGCTCGGCCACCTTACGCTCACGCGCTTGCGCACCGCGCGTCGTTGTCTCCCTGTTCGGCCGGCAAGTCCCGCCTCCCCGCGCGGCCTCAGGCCGCGTGCCGCCGCCTCCCATCAGATTACCGTCGGCAATACCGCTGCTCGTCCAAGCCGTGGAGACGTGGAGTCATGGGCGCGGCCGTGGCGGGGAGTCACGGGTACGACTGGGGGCACGGCCTGCGGGCTGCACGAGCGTCGCTAGGCCGGAGCGATGGTCAGCCATGTTGGTGGAGCAGCCGCGCCAGCGTAGCAAGCTGGCGGCGCATGCTGGGGCGGACAGAATGGTGGCGAGTCTGAGGATGCGGTCAATAATTTGGGGAGAGGGGAAATTGCGAGACGGTTCTCTTCTTTCCCTCTTCTTTTCGGTGCAGAGACGAAATCTCCGTGTCGGGCGGAGCAAAGGATGGGACCAGCAGATTGGCCGTGACACGTACGGGTGAGGAATCTATCTATACCGTTCAGACTACCACGGATGGTACAGATTGCTCACACACACTAGTGGAGAAGAGGCCTTTGGTCCCAAGCAAATGTCCCACTGCTGAACCAAACCGGGTCCAATGGGGGCATTGGTCCCGGTTCGTTTCTGCCCAGGACGACCCCACCCGCTGGCGCCTGTCCTGTAGTGGCCTTTGGACCCGGTTTGTAATACAAACCGGGACTAAAGGGTCCACCGCAGGCGCGGCAAAGCCGTGTCGAGCGTGGGAACCCTTTTGTCCCGGTTTGTAATACAAACCGGGTCCAAAGGCCCCCCTCTGGCTATATAACCTTGCCCCTGCCCAAGTGTGAGCCACACTTAGCCATTTTTTCACTATCTTCACAAGAGGGGTGTATTGCTTTCCTCTCTTCTTCACATGCACAAGAGGTGTTCGATGAAATGCTTAAGAGGATTTGCCACTTGAGTTTACACAAATCAAGCCACACTTAACTTGCTTTTTTCTTCTTCATCGAGGTTAACAACTTTATCCTTTTCATCTGCAATTAATAAAATGCATGTGTATATATACATCGTGATGTTCTGTAATGGTTTTGATCAGCTTAATTATATCATGCAGATGAATCGGCAATGGATGTACATTGACCGACGGTTTGACGAGTTCACTGCGGGCCTGGATAATTTTATGGCCGTGGCGGAGGCAAACAAACATGGTGGCTTCATGTATTGTCCATGTGTGGACTGCAAGAATACCGTAAATTACGCTCACTCGAGTCTCATTCACAGCCACCTTCTGCGATCCGGTTTCATGCCCAGTTACTATTGTTGGACCAAGCACGAGAGAAAGAGGGGAAATGATCGAATACAATCACGAAGAAGAACAGGATGATGACGGTTATCCCAATTTCCACAGAATACGATGATACCGCAGAAGGCAATGAAGACAATGAAGTAGAAGATCAAGAGGCACCAGATGAGCCTGCGATGATGATCTTGGCCGGGCCATTCTTGATGCAAGGAGAGAATGTGAAACTGAAAAGGAAAGGTTGGCCTTCGACAAGATGATATAAGATCACAACAAATGGTTATACCCAACTTGCGAAGATGGCCATAAAAAGCTAGGGCAAAGACACTGGAATTGTTGCAATGGAAGGCGAGAACGGTGTCACCGACTCGGGATTTGGAAAGTTGCTTGACAATAATTAAGAGGAAGCTTCCAAGGGGTAACGAATTGCCCGCCAGTACGTACGAAGCGAAGAAGATTGTCTGCCCTCTAGGATTAGATGTGCAAAAGATACATGCATGCATTAATGACTGCATCCTCTACCGCGATGAGTACGAGAATTTGGATGCATGTCCGGTGTGCACTGCATTGCGGTATAAGATCAGACGAGATGACCCTGGTGATGTTGAGGGCGAGCGCCCCAGGAAGAGGGTTCCTGCCAAGGTTATGTGGTATGCTCCTATAATACCACGGCTGAAACGCTTGTTCAGAAATAAAGAGCATGCTAGGTTGTTGCGATGGCACAAAGAAGACCGTAAGAAAGACGTGATGTTGAGGCACCCTGCTGATGGCTCCCAATGGAGAAAAATCGATAGAGAGTTCCCAAACTTTGCACAGGATGCAAGGAACTTACGGTTTGGTCTAAGTACAGATGGCATGAATCCTTTTGGAGAGCAGAGCTGCAGCCATAGCACCTGGCCTGTGACTCTTTGTATATATAACCTTCCTCCTTGGTTGTGCATGAAGCGGAAGTTCATTATGATGCCAGTGCTCATACAAGGCCCGAAGCAACCCGGGAACGACATTGATGTGTACCTGAAGCCATTAGTCGAAGAACTTCTACAGCTGTGGTCCCTAGCAGGTGTACGTGTGTGGGACGAGCACAAGCAGGAGGAATTTGACCTAAGAGCGATGCTTTTCGTAACCATCAATGACTGGCCTGCTCTTGGTAACATTTCAGGACAGTCAAACAAGGGATACAATGCATGCACACACTGTTTACATGAGCTCGAAGGTGATTATTTGGAAAAAGGTCAGAAGGTCGTGTACCTGGGGCATCGTCGATTTCTTAGGCTTACCCATCTCGTAAGAAAGAAAGGCAAGCATTACAACGGTGAGGCTGATCATCGGAGGAAGCCTCCCCATCGTGATGGTGTTGATATATTTGGTATGGTCAAGGATCTAGATGTAATATTTGGAAAGGGTCCTGGCGGACGGTGCATTCCGAATGACGATGCCGGACACGCGCCCATGTGGAAGAAGAACTCTATATTTTGGGATCTACCCTATTGGGAAGTCTTAGAGGTCCGCTCTTCAATCGATGTGATGCACGTGACGAAGAATCTTTGCGTGAACCTGCTAGGCTTTCTGGGTGTGTACGGGAAGACAAAAGAGACACCTGAAGCACTGGAGGACCAGCAACGTTGGAAAGAGCGCAAAAAGCTGCATGTGAGAGTTAAAGGACGTCATATAACCAGCTACGCGCTGACACAAGCAGAGAAGGAAATATTTTTTGACAGTCTTAGCAGTATCAAGGTCCCGTCGGCTTCTCCTCCAATATAAAGGGAATACTACATAGGGAGAACAAAACATTCCAGAACTTGAAGTCTCATGACCGTCACGTGATAATGACACGATTGCTTCCGATTGCATTGAGGGGCTTCTACCGGAACATGTTCGACTGCCCATTGTGAAGCTATGTGCATTCCTCACTGCAAGTTCTCAGAAGGTAATACAGCCAGAAATTCTCCCGAGGTTGCATAATGATGTGGTCCAATGTCTCGTTAGTTTTGAGCTGGTGTTCCCACCATCCTTCTTCAATATTATGACACATCTCCTCGTTCACCTGGTCGATGAGATTTCCATTCTCGGTCCTGTGTTTCTACACAATATGTTCCCCTTCGAGAGGTTCATGGGAGTCTTGAAGAAATATGTTCATAACCGTGCTAGGCCAGAAGGAAGCATCTCCAAGGGCTATGGAACAGAGGAGGTCATTGAATTCTCGTGTTGACTTTATTCCTGACCTTAAGCCGATTGGTGTTCCTGAATCGCGGCATGAAGGGAGACTAAGTGGAAAAGGCACGCTAGGAAGGAAATCAATGATATGTAGGGACGGGATTTCTTTGACTCAAGCACACTACACAGTTCTACAATGTTCCACCTTGGTGGCTCCGTATATCGGTGACCACAAGAACTTTCTATGCTCCCAGAACCCGGGGCAGTCGAACGATTGGATTAGACGTGAACACATGTCGACTTTCGGCGGTTGGTTGCAAAAACATCTCCTGAATAACAAACATATTGAAGATCAGTTGTACTTGCTGGCCCCGGACACCATCTTCGACTGTAGTGACTTTCCAAGGGTACGAGATAAATGGGAATACATTTTACACGATCGCCCAAGATAAAAAGAGCACCAACCAAAACAGTGGTGTCCGGTTTGATGCAATAATGAATGAAGGCCCAAATGACACATATTATGGTTACATAGAGGATATATGGGAACTTGACTATGGACCTTCTTTTAAGGTCCCTTTGTTTAGGTGCAAATGGGTCAACAAAACAGGAGGCGGGGTTCAGGTAGACAAGTTGTATGGAATGATAACAGTGGATCTCAACAATCTTGGGTATAGAGACGAACCATTCGTCCTAGCCAAGGATGTGGCCCAGGTTTTCTATGTGAAGGATATGTCTACCAAACCAAGAAAAAGGAAACATAAGGAAACAAATACATCAAACGATGAGCCAAAGCGCCACATAGTTCTTTCTGGAAAAAGAAACATCGTGGGAGTGGAGGACAAGACAGACATGTCAGAAGATTATAATCAGTTTGATGAAATTCCACCCTTCAGAGTGAACATTGATCCAAGCATCAAGTTAAATGATGAAGATGCTCCATGGTTACGACCGAAGAAGTTTAATTAAATGATGAAGATGCTCCATCATCAAGTTAATTGAAGAATGTTCATGGCACAAATGAGTATCTCAACATGGCAATCAATTTCCCATTTATTTTTTGTGTAATCATGTAACTGTATGTAAGATATTAAAAGTGGAGATGCGCCACGGGAGATTTCCCAACCCTTTCCCCAACACTGTTAGATGAGATGTAGTCGTTTAGGGGCTTGCAGGGAAAAATTCCGAGTAGCAGCTTCCGAAGATGTCGTAGGGCGTGTGCGCCAACGACATCTTCGAGAAACTGCGCCACGGGAGATTTCCCAACCCTTCCCTTCATCCATGGGAATGAAACTCTCCTTGGCTTGTTGATCTGCTTGGCAAGGCGTATCGATGCTCCTTTTATAGGCACGGCACCTCTTCTACTTTGTCTTGTTCCTTCGACAGGGCGTCGTGCGCTACATGCTTTATCTCATCGAGCAGTGCGTCCACCCATGCGTTCTTATCCTGCCGACATCTTTAGTCCCGGTTGTACCCACCAGCCGGAACTAAAGGTTACCCACACGTCCTTATCCCACCGACAGTTTTGTTAGATGACACAAAAAAGGATCTTTAGTCCCGGTTGTACCCACCAGCCGGGACTAAAGGTTACCCACACGTCCGTATCCCACCGACAGTTTTGTTAGATGACACAAAAAAGGATCTTTAGTCCCGGTTGTACCCACCAGCCGGGACTAAAGGTTACCCACACGTCCTTATCCCACCGACAGTTTTTGGCGCCACTGCGTTCCCGCCTATTTTTCTTCCCGCGCTTTCCACTGCTTCCCGCCTCCGTCCTCCCGCCATTTTTTCACTATATATATGTTGGCTTGGCCTCCATTTACATATCACATCTAGACTCATATCTGCAAACCTCATCACCAGGTCACATGGCTTCCATCGTATCTCTAACCCTCCGGGAGGCGGAGGCGCTTTGCGCGTCGAACTACCCCTGCCCGCCGGGCTACCGCGTCCCTACCGGCTGGTTGCTGAGCGTCGGAGGGGTACCGGTCCCTCCTGTCCCTCTAGGTGTGGCGCGCGAGATGGCCATCACGAACCACTACTACTTCGAGCTCACGCCAGAGCAGCGGAGGAATCCCCAGTGGCATCCCGACTACAGCCCGACTTGGGAGAGCTTCTTCATCAATCGGCGTGAGAGGGCGCTCGCCAAGCACGAGGAGGGCGGCCCGCCTCCTTCGAACTTCAACGAGGCCGGCCGTCGGCTGTGGTGGCGCGCCCGAACTCTCCAAGGCGTCATGGCCCACCGTGGCCCCCGCTGCGCTACCCTCGATCCCAGCCCACGCGTGCTCTCCCGCCGAGGTTTGACTACCGCGACCCCGATGCCAGCGACGATGATGACGGCGACTACGACGACTACAGTGGCGAGTACTATAGGGCTAGGCACGAGTATGACTGAATGACTCGAACAGTCGAATCTGGCCATGTATCTTAATTAATTTTCAGTTGAGCTAGGCACGAGTACTATAGGGCTAGGCACGAGTACTATCTGGCCATGTATCTTAATTAATTTTCAGTTGAGTTCTGTACTTTAATTCCACATGTAATCTGGCGGGAAACTTTTCTCATCATCAGCGTCTGCCACAACGACTTTATTGAAAATACAATAAAATAGATAAACAACTAGTCTAGTCGATCTACTCGTCGTCGGAGGTTGTCTCGGTCCAAATGTCGTCCCACCGAGGGTCGTTGTCGGCCCAAGTTGTATTCGGGTTATCGAGCTCGAACACGGCGACGGCCCGACGATGGCGCCTGTTGGACCTGCGTTGTGCCCGGAGGTCAGCGAAGAACGCGGCGGTGTTGTCGACGTCGTTGGGGAACTGCGCCCTCCACTGGCGCATCAACTCCTCGTCGTGCTCGGCGATTGCGATCCGGCGCTGCACCTGGCGGTGGCGGCGACGGTCCTCGTCGTCGACGAGGCACGGCGTCGGCGCGAGGAACTCCGCCTCCTCTAGCGATTCGACGTCTGGGAAGTTCATGTCGCACCGTGGCCACCGAAATCGCCATGCGGCCGCGTCGTAAGCGCGCGCCGCCAGCTCCGGGGTGTTGTACGTGCCGAGGGTGAGCCGGAAGCCACCGGCACGCATCTCGGTGTAGAACCTACCGTTCGGCCGCGCTCGGACGCCACGGAAGCCGGACGAGCCGCGACGACGCGGCGGCATCCCGGCGACGAATGAACGGAGGCGACGGCGACGTGTGGTTCCGCGCGCACGCGGCGCTTTATAGCATAGTGACGCGGCAAGTTTGGCGACAGGTGGCGCGGGGAAGCGGCGGGGCGTGGCACGTGGAAGCGGGATCTACACGTCGCACGGCGGTGGCGGCGGGGCGAGGCACGTGGAAGCGGCTGCGACACGTGGCACGGGGAAGGGACACGTGTGGCGGTGGCGGTGGTGGGCAGTACACGGCGGTGGCCCGTACATGGCGGTGACGGTGGTGGCCAGGCGGTGGCGATGGCGATGGTGGCCAGTACACGGCGGTGGCGACGGTGGCCAGTACACGGCGGTGGCGACGGTGGCCTGTACATGCATGGCGGTGGCGGCGGGGCGAGGCACGTGGAAGCGGCGGCGACACGTGGCACGGGGAAGGGACACGTGTGGCGGTGGCGGTGGTGGCCAGTACATGGCGGTGGCCCGTACATGGCGGTGACGGTGGTGGCCAGGCGGTGGCGGTGGTGACGGTGGCCAGTACACGGCGGTGGCGACGGTGGCCTGTACATGCATGGCGGTGGCGGCGGGGCGAGGCACGTGGAAGCGGCGGCGACACGTGGCACGGGAAGGGACACGTGTGGCGGTGGCGGTGGTGGCCAGTACATGGCGGTGGCGGTGGTGGGCAGTACACGGCGGTGGCCCGTACATGGCGGTGACGGCGGGGCGAGGCACGTGGAAGCGGCGGCGGTGGTGGGCAGTACACGGCGGTGGCGACGGTGGCCAGTACACGGCGGTGGCGACGGTGGCCTGTACATGCATGGCGGTGGCGGCGGTGGACACGTGTGGCAGTGCGGGGGCCTTTTTTCATTTGAAATAAGGCGGGAATGAATTTTTTTAAAAAAAGTGGCCTTTGGACCCGGTTTGTATTACAAACCGGGACTAAAGGCCTTTTTTGCGCGCGCAGCGAAAACGCAGCAAAAATGGCCTTTAGTCCCGGTTTGTATTACAAACCGGGTCCAAAGGGGGGGCTTTGGTCCCGGTTTGTAATACCAACCGGGTCCAAAGGGGGGGGGGTATAAAAGTGGTCCTTCGTCTCCGCGCGGAGATCAATCCCGCGGAGAAGACAACCCGACGCCGCCAGGCTGCCGAGTTCGCCCGCCGTCGCTGCCGCCGCCCCTGCCGCACGCCGCCGCCGCACGACGCCGCCTCCTCCTCAGCCGCGCGCACGCCGTGCAACCGCGCCGCCTCGACTCCGCCGGCTCGATCCTCTCCGCCGGCAACCGCCGCCGGCAACCGCCGCCGCGTCTCCGCCGCCTCCACTCCGCCGGCTACCGCCACCGTCGCCGCCTCCTCGCCGCCGCGCGCCTCCTCCTCCCCGGCCGGTAAGAGCCACCGCCCCCCACGGCCCCTTCCTCCTTTTTTTTCTTTCTTTTTTAGTCTTTTTTTTAGATTAGTTTGTTAATTAGTTAGAAAAATTAGATTAGTTTGTTAAGTTAGAAAAATTAGTTTAGTTTGTTAATTAGTTAGAAAAATTAGATTAGTTTGTTAAGTTAGAAAAATTAGTTAAAACAATATAGTTAGAAAATTAATTAGTAAAATTAGTTAGTAAAATATTTAGTTAGTGTGTTAGTGAAAAATAGTTAGAACTTTAGTTAAAACAATAGTTAGTGTGTTAGTGTAAAATAGTTAGCGCGCAAAAACGCCGGCGCCCCCCCAAATAGAGATGTACGCCGGCGCCCCCCAAATAGAGATGTACGCCGGTGCCCCCTTACGCGGTAGTGCCGGCGCCCCCCAAATAGAGATGTACGCCGGCGCCCCCTTACGCGGTAGTGCCGGCGCCCCCCAAATAGAGGATGTACGCCGGCGCCCCCTTACGCGGTAGTGCCGGCGCCCCCCAAATAGAGGATGTTGTGCCGGCGCCCCCTTACGTGGTGTGCTGACGCTCTTGCCGGCGCCCCCAAATAGAAGATGTTGTGCCGGTGCCCCCTTACGCGGTAGTGCCGGCGCCCCTGCCGGCGCCCCCAGAATAGAGTATGTAGTGCCGGCGCCCCCCAAATGGTAGTGCCGGCGCCGACTAACATATAGTGAAGTTATTTTTTAATTTATGTTAACGTTGGTACATATATATATGATTTGTTTTCGTAGCTACGATGCCGCGACAGCCGCCGCGCCGTGGTCTGACTCTTCTAGAGGAGATGGAGCAGATGGGGGAGGTCCGGGACTGGGCTCCGCCGGGGTGGCACTGGGAGGTCTTAGCTTCCGGGTCGCGCACCTTGGTGCGGAATCCGGGTCCCGTTGTCGACCCGGATATTCTTTGGTGGAGGTCTTATGGGCCACGGTCGTTTCAGAGGGAGCCGGCCCCGCCGGAGGAGGTAGCTCAGCGCATTGAAGCGGAGGACCAACACGTTCGCCGTTACATGTACGCGTTAGACAACATGTATAGGACCGGATGGAGCGTTATGCGGGGATCTCATGTTAGCTATGCTCCCGTTGTTGTTCCGTGGCTTTGGGGGTACACCCAGCGCGGCTCAGGACCCGGTCGGCGCCCTCTAGGACCCGGTCTGCGCGGTTGAGTGGTTGTAGTAGTGATTGATATGTATTAGGGTTAAATAAACATGAACACGATCTATGTATGCATGTAACTGCAGTATCTGCTTTCAGCACTATATTATCGATCCTTAGTTAAGAACTACATATGTAACTCCATTTTCAGTTTTCTGCATTATCCTTAATTTGATCATATGATGGTTCCTATATGTATAGCTTGCAGGTCGTTGTAGAAAGCATGGACAGAGATGAAATTCAAGAAAATTTCATGGAGGAACTCATAGCAAACGGTACTCTGGATGATCGCGACGACGACGTTATTCCAGATGATGGCCGTGACGATGTCACCGCAACTTATTTGAATGACTCCGGTGAGGGAGCGGAGAATATTGAGGAAGAAGATCCTAGTGGCGCCGGTGAGGAACAAGATCATCATAATGGCTCCCGAACTGTAGTTATCACCGAGGTATATAAATTAATTAAGCCGCTGTTGATCGACTAGATGCATTAACTAATTAAATTGTACTGACTATGAACTATTTCTTTTTTAGCCCTCCGGATCGAGCACTTCTTCTGTAAAGTCGAGGAAGCGAGGCCCGGCCAAAAAGTTGGATGACGGTGTTAGGCACGACATCACCCACATCGAAAAGGATGGTAAACCGATTGCTCCAGAGAAAGGTGCAAAGTCATTTATAGCTCAATGCGGAGTGCTTGTTAGGGACCACGTCCCGATCACCGTTCGAGAATGGCACAAGCCGAAGGGACTAGTGCTGTCTGCAGAGGAAGAAGCTCAAGGTCTTTATATCGATGATGTAGCCAAAAACAGCATTATGAACAAGCTCATGTCACATTTCAACATAGTACCCGAAGAGGGGGGTGACGCTGAAAAGGCCAAGATGGAGCAGGCCCTCCGCGAGTTTGGCAAGAAGAAGATGGCCGAACTATTCAAGAGCCACAAGAAAAAATTGTGCCGCCTTATCAAGTTAAAGAAGACTCCGGACAGTGAGAAGGTAAAAAATCACTGGGACGAATTCGTGAAGTACAGCACGGAGTCAGAAGAATTTAAGAGAAGGTCGGAAATAAATAAGGCAAATGCTTCGCGTTGAAGCTATATCACCAAATTACGGGTCCAGGTGGATACGGGGCTAACCGTCCTAAGTGGCAGGCAGCTGAGGCGGAACTGACCAGTAAAGGGATCAGATTAGGGACACACGGTTGGATCGAACGGTGCAAGGAGTGGTTCTACGGGATTGGGGGAACGTTGGATCCAGAAACAGGGAAGTGCATCTATAAGAAAGCTCATCTGAAGGTTCCCATTGATGCCCTGGAAAAAGCACATAGGGACGTGGAGGCGGGGTTGTTCCAGCCCGAAAGAGAGAACGATGAGCTGACACGCGCCCTTGGGAACAAAGAACACGGCGGACGAACACGAGGCACAGCGGAGCTCCGTTCCGTGGAAGTATGGCTTTCCTGCGGAAAGGAAGAGATTTCCTGATAAAAGCCATGAGAGGAGGAAGGCAAGGGAAACAGACCGCCTGGCTAACTTAGAGGAGGGTATGAGCACCATGCAAGCCCAATTAACCATGGTAACCCAAGTACTTACATCTCAGATGGCTCGGGGGCAGGCTGTAGATCCTGCACTGCTCAATGCCCGCGCCCCGCTGCAATCTCAACCACACCGGAAAAGCAGCGTGGCTTCCTCTCAGCAGGTGGATAATGATGATGATGATGACCAGGTGGTCGAGCCTCCTCGCTACCCCCCCGTGGATGATCTCACTGAGAGCCGTCCTTGTGAGCTGCATGTTAAAGTTTTCAACCTATCCTTCAAGGCAGCGGTCGGCATCCTCTTACCTACAAGGTCTTACCATTGCCGTCCGGTCCAAGACGACTTTGCTGTTGTGATGGTGGATGAAGTGTTGAGAGAGTATGAGGGGTTGGTGCTTGAGCACCCTGCAGGTGAAGATGGGGAAATCAAAGAACTGGGAGAAGCCCGTAGAACCACCGTGCAATGGCGGAAGGAGAACATTGTGTTTCCAGGTGAGAAGCCAACAAGCAGGCCACCTCCGCCTCCTCCGCCACCTGTGCAGTCTCCTCCGCGTGATGATTCTCCTCTACGCGATGATGATTCCCCTATCCATGACCAGTCTCCTCCGCGTGAAAATACTCCGCCGCCTCCTCCTCCTCGTCAGGAGACTCCGCCGCTTCCACCTAAGCAAAAGAGGAAGCGGTCCGCGGCACCTCCTACAGCTCCGAAGAGATCATCAACTCCAATGAGGGCACAGACTCCAGAGTTGTTACCACATGAGCAGACTGAAGAGCAAAAGGCGTTTCTTGCGCCGAAGAAGATGTTTATTCCACCGCAGACGGTGAAGCACTTTGCCGAGACAAGAATGAAGAGACCTGAGCTGAGAGCTGATTATGACCGCTCTCTTGGACAGTCCTCCGGAGCGAGCAAAGAAGCAAAAAAAGTCGCCCAGCTTGGACGACGGGACATTCAGGCTGCACCCCACTTCATCGTGGAGCCATATCATGATCCAGAGACGGCATCGATGATCGAACGGGTGGCTAGAGCTCAGGGAGCATCAGTTGAGTACGAAGATTACTATCCAACGGCTCAAGTGGTAAACAAGTATAGATACGGACCTGATCTCGTCAAACCTGGCGAGCTCGCGCGTCTAGGGACTCAGATGCGAAGGTTGCATGACTGGTACCTGAAAGCCTGTCGAAGATGTGAAAGCTACATCACGGTGTATCTTAGAGATGAGCATTACTTCCGGGGGGAAGACGAGATAAACCTTGAGTTAGAAGAAGCTGTTTCAGTTATTCAATCAAGACGCCCTCGACAAAGTTGTCATCGGTTGCTACTGCTCTGTAAGTGATTTATTTGTGTAATTAAGTTTGTAGCTCATTCATTTGCACTAACAATTATCCTCATTATATTCTTTGTGTACGCTATACATTTAATTATGCAGAATGAAGAAGCTGGAATACAAAAGAGGCAAGCTCCTACCGCTGGGGTTCATAGACCCAAACACAGTTCATGAAGTTACGGTTCGACGGTACCCCAAGGACACAGAGGACAACATCGTAATGTTTTTAGAGAAGCAAGCAGACAAAGAGGATATATTCTTTCCCTACAACTTCAAGTGAGTGTTATATATAACATACATTATGCTTGTGCACCTTCCACTTTATTCTCGTAATCATTGAGCTATGCTTGTGCAGTTTCCACTTTATTCTCCTAATCATTGATCTTCACCTTGGAGTCGTAAACGTCATGGACTCGAAACGTAAAGAATATGCGGAATGGGCGGACATGGCTGCCATCCTCCAGAGGTAGTTTCAATCAATTTCGTATTGGCATCTTCATCTTCTCTAATTCGAAGATATCATCAACTAATCAATTACTCATTTACTCATTATTTTTTGCCGGGCAGGACTTGGAAACGGTTCATCAATACTGTTCCGGGTGAATGGAAACCGGAGCTTACATTTAGAGATTACCCTGTAAGTAGTACTATATATATAGCTATGTCCGTGAAACTTTATATATGATATTTACTTTCAATACGATGCTTGATTATTAGTTTGATCGAACTATTTTTCGTAAAGTGTATGAGGCAGGAACAAGGGAATAACTTATGTGGATACTACGTCTGCACCTTCATGCGTGACATGTCCTGTCCCAAGGGTGGGGATGCCCAAATACACCACACTCGTGTACGATAACAAATTTTCACAATTAATCTTAATTAGTACCATCTATTGTATTGAGTTCCATTCATATATTGATCTCCTTTTTTAAATATAGATGACACGCCTGCGGGACACTCTCATAATAGCGGATCAAATAAAAGCAATTCAAGAGGAAATCGCGGGATTCTTTATTACCGAGGTCCTTACCCCAGGTGGAGAGCACTATCGGAAGATCGTGACGGCGGAGGATATTCGTTCAGAAGATGTTGTATTGTAAATATGCATGCATTACGTGTACTGTGTTGACTATGTCGTGTACTGTTGACGATGTCTATATATATTCATGACGATTTTTTGTGGTTTCTTGAATGATATATATGCATTGCTGAAACTCTGCCGCGGCAGAGAAACGCTGGTACAGCCTAAATCTGTGCCGCGGCAGAGAAATAGCAATTCTCTGCCGCGGCAGAGAAACCTAGGCCCGGTTCGTACCACGAACCGGGACCAAAGCCCTTCCACCGCGAGCTCCCTGGCCGCACCACGTGTCGAGGCCTTTAGGCCCGGTTGATCTTTGAACCGGGACTAAAGGGTACCCCCTTTAGTCCCGCCTAGTTGGTCCCGGTTCGGGAACCGGGTCTAAAGGCCCAAATGGACCGGGCCTATTGCCCCGTTTTCCACTAGTGACACCCATCCATGGGTGTACAAAATCGACACCTCAAAATATATACAGGAGAAAGTTGTTAGTGGTAGTAATACCATGAAGTTGCTTCTTTCATCAGAAAAACTTTACTGCAACCCAGCACTAAGTAGTCATCACTGTATACGGGGTAGTGTATAGCAAGAGATTATTTGTTTTCCTTACATATTATATTGACAGTATGCTTTTATCTGAAGCTTGAATGAATGGTGTGTTATTCATTAAAGCATTGTCCGTATTCTTGTCAACTCATTTTTCTAATGGATAAACCACTTGTGCTATTGTATGTACCAAGTTACTGAATTATCTACTCTGTATGGCACACTGTAAATTGTTCATTGACTTCAGATAGCTTGACCATATTTCTCACAGAACTTTTCTTTCGCTGAAGAGCTTTCTGGGCATCTTCTTGATAATAATCAAGTAAGAGCTATATCAATTGAGTTTAAGAATGTTACTATAGCCAGTGCAACCAGGAAAAGAGTCAGGCCAGAGAGAACAAAAGCAGATGATTTTGATGCAGGTTAATTTTCTATCCGAAATTTGAAATAAAGAAATGCACTGGGCCTTGTTCTCTGTATGCATCCGTGTGTATCGCAGTATTGCTTGTCAGGTTGTTGACATCATGATCTCGCTTGTGCTCTTGCTCTATCATACGTTAGGACAATTCATTGCTTCTTATTGAAATTGTGAAACGTCAATTTCTTGCTCATTGGTACATGGATTTCTAATCATTAGTCTTATATTTATCTGACTCATGGTGACTTATTTGCTTTGTCTATCTCCATGTTGCCTTGTACGTTCTCATGCTGGTGACAGTATAGACTCCTCGCCTTACTAGATGTGCAAGAACAATGACTGCTGGCCTCGGCTTATGCTCAGCGTGTCCATGGTAAGCAGTAATATGGTTGTCTGCATAGGAAGCAGTGCATCAATAGTAGTGTAAACTAAACTAGCGACTCTTAAATAAATAATCTTCTGTAAGTTCATAAGGTGTTATGTAACTGCAGCCCCCTAAATAATTAATGTTTTTACCTGTGCCTCAGTTGCCAAAAGGTGTATGGCTTGATCCTGACTAGGAATTGCTTTGGTATGTGCTAGCAAAACATATTTTTGTGCTTAAGAGTACAGCTAACACTGTCATATTCTTTTTTTTTTTAATTAAGGCTCGAGCAGAGCCCGGCTTTAAATTAATAAAGCCCCAACGGCAGAATTCATACCTCATCCACAGATACGAACAAGACACGACAAGACAAGATGGAGGGATGCTCCACACAACCACAAGCACAGGTTACAGGACCTGGACAGCACAAGATACAAGGTGAACGACCTAGCTCAACAGATGGTGAGGCGACGCCCCAACGCCAAAGCCTGCCACCAAGATAGACCGGACGCCACCTGACGCCGCTCGGCCCCAGAGGGGAGCACAAGACACTAGACACTATCTCTGATAGAAGCATGAAGAGCTCGGATCCTGCCAATCACCACTGTCATATTCTTTCGCAGGACTATGGATGGGTTAAGAAAGGGATGATCTTTACCTTTGTGGAGTATCTGGATAGGTAACTTTTGGCTTATCTGATATATATTATAGAGGTGAGGTGAACATTGCTTTACCTACTTGCCAGTCTGAGGTTCCTCTCTCTTCTCGTTCCAGGGACAAACCTCTGTGTAAGCTCAGGTCAAACAAATTCTGTGCAACAATTGAGGAGGCATTCCTTGACCAGTGTGGTTTCTTTGAGCTTCAAATAGATGGGGTGTGCTCGATGGAGCAGTCTATCAATGAGCATTTTGTCGCTGATGGCACATATGAAGTGACTGGTTCTGATACCGAGAAAGAGTGTCAATCTGTCAACAGAGAAGTGCATGTAAGCATTTAGCATATCTTGTACTGAATCTTCAGTAGACATGTCTCTTTAAATGCTCTTATTCACCAATACTGTATATCTGAATTTAATATATATTATTATTATTTTGGCCAATTTCCATATTGAATAAGCATCGGAATTCAATGTATATTATTTTGGCCAATTTCCCATATTGAAGAAACCGACTTTGCAGAAGTAATAAGAAAATTAGTTTTCTCTTTCCGTTAATATATTGAGCTTGAATATTACCTGAGGTCTAAAGTACCATCAGCTTCTATGGAAACTGAAGCGGTTGTTGTATATTTGCAACTGCTCCTTTAATTCTCTGCTAACTAATTGCATGTGGTTGCCGCTAGATCTAAATTTCTGCGTAGCATGGCGAGACAATGAGTTACAGAATAATTTGCTTCCGTTTTAAATTTCTCATTATTTAGTTGCTGTGAAATAAAGAGAACATTGGTTGAACCCTTAGAACTGAGCTTTAGAAAATTTCCATATAGCACTGTATTCTGAAACTGTCAACATTCCATCCATTGTCATCATTCTGCAAATCTGCTTTATGGTGTGCAGGTAGAAATGTTAACTCATGCATGTTTCATTATCGACATTATTAGCGGACGTTGATCCTAAGAATCATCAGGGTCAGGTCATTGTGTTTGATTTACTTTCGCTAACTTGAAAGTTATTGAACTCCATAGGATTGCAACCTATCTTATTAGTGGGAACTGCTATATTTATCCTTCGTGTCAGAGTTTACCCATACCTTGCTGATTGCAATGTTTATACATGTGCAAGGTGCTGATTTTTTGTGTGTAGAGAACATATGAACACACCGATGTTAGCATTCTTGATAGTTCTACATTTGGTGATATAGTGGTTGTTTTTATTTGTTTGATTTGAGGTGTTAGCTCAATTGTCATTGCGTTCTTTGCATCTGATTTTTTTGGGGGCTTTCTTAGGATTCTAGGCGATAGTTAACTTTATTGTGGCAGCACCATCGACTTGCTCGTGTGCATGTTGTAGATGCCACAAGGATAACATTTTTCTTTCATTGCGTTTAGCGCTACTTTTGAATGTTTGCAAACCTCCTATTTAGCTTTTTATCTTGCTACATTTTGCTAGGGTTACTAAATTCCTATCTGTGGTGCCTAACTATGTCACTGCAAGAAGTTTTTTTTAGATTCTATGGTAGTGATAATCTTATGCGTGTCTTTGATTTTTGGGCAGCATAAGTCTGTGATCCCATGGTGTCTGCAGCCCCGTCGCTATTGTCGGCATCGTGTAGGAGAAGCCCAGCCCCAACTTCCAGGACTTCGGAGTTTGACAAAAGGTGATTTTTTTTCTATGTTTCAATATCATAGGGTAAAGGTAGGATGGAGAGGGAGTGACGAACCAAGAAACATCAATTTTAGGTTGTATCTTGAAAAGAGGATCCATAATTTATGATAATTGTGTAACTATTAAGTGTCGCTGATGGTAGTATGATAATGTAAATGGAAACTTTGTTAATGTTTGAGCTGAAGCTTAGTCAAAGTAGATTATGTTTTCGATAATAAAAATTGAGCATTTATATAAACCTGGAGCTTTATCACCTTCATATCATTTTTTCTATATATCACCCAGTCAAATCTCGGTTTCCATTTCTATGTTTTTCAGACTCATTTCAAACCTGAAAGTGTAGAATTGGTAAATCTTTTGCTTTTCATATATGATTGTCCAAATCAGGAGGTTAATTTTTGTTGGTTAATTAATGGAATACATAAATGTTCAGTTCAAACAGAGATGTGCAGTACATTTTTTTTGTCCCTCCACATGTTCTTGGAGATATGCATTGGTACATTCAACGTTTACACTAATACAAAATTTACTAACCAGAAGCACAGAGAAACCACAAGTTACACCTACAGTGCAGCTGTGCAAGCTTCAATTATGTTTATTCTGATTCTTCATTTTTGATCTTCAGTAAAGTTCAGGTTACACCTACAGCTCACACATCAGCTCTATCTTTGCTGTTGCAGCCACCAACGCCGCCCTTGCTGTCGCATGAAGAAAACGACGAGGACCTCAACTCCTGGTACACCTGCCATGCCATGCTGCGGTGGAACAGCTGCGGGAGCCAGCGATTATGAGCGATATTGTTGTGGAGCCAGCGACTACGAGCGGCACTACTGCAGGGAGGAAAGAGGGAGCCGACTACTGCAAGCGGCGCTGCTGCTCGTGGGAGAGAAGGGGAGGAGCTGGGCTGCAGGCGGCACGGGGACGGCGAAAGCTGGCGTCGCCGGAGGTAATGGTTGTGGCTGCGGCGCCCTGTTCGTGGCTGCCATGTGGCAAGAAAAGTTGAGAAAGAGAGCATGCGGATTTGACATGGTGCCAGGGGTAATTTCATTCTCAGACAAAATATGGTATGAATATGTGAGTATTTTTCTTACCAAAAAGGAGCCCAAATAGCTATAGTGCCTTCTATAGATATATACGAGAATTGAAGTGGCATTTTTGAATTTTGAGATTTGCATTATATAATTATGTGTAAACCATTTAATTATACATTTTAATTATACATTTTTCACAATGTGTTTTTATATTTGCTTGCTCGCCCGCCGCGCCTTCCTATCTAGTTATGTCCTATTAGAGCTATGTTGTACAACCTCAACAGTTCCTTGTTTTTTCCGCGTTCTGTAAAATGTTTAAAAATTAATAAAAAATTGTTTATTCAAGGAATACAGTAGGAAAGAAGTTTTGGTTCACGATGCTACCTTATCTGATATGGTATCCATACATGGTACAAAACAAGTATCAAACTTGTTTCTTCATTCAGCCACCCTCCTTCAGCGGCATGTCGTAAAATAAATTTGTCGTAGAATCAATTTACTCCCTCTCATGGTCCCACCTATCTGAAAAGGCTAATAAACCCATCTTAATTCATCATACATGGTAACTAAAACCACAAACAATGAGTCTATAATCAATTCCCCACAAATTTTGGTGCATCACAACCTTTTAAATTATATTTTTTTCTTCCATTTAGGTATCTTCCTCTTCTCGGATGTCCATCGATTCTCTTATCGGCTATAGAGCCAATGTTTTCTTTTACTTCCAACCAGCAACATCGTACATTGCAACATTTCTTCATCGTATACGTACATTTTCCTAATCCTTGAATCTCCGCGATTGAAGTCCCTACCGGTGAACTCACCAGGTAGCCCCTCAACACTCTACCTTTTGCATGTTGTTGTTATTCTTCTCCGCTATGTTACCATCCTCCTTGGCATCTCTTTTCCATGTACCTTCTCCTACCTCAGGGAATTAATGTTTGAATCTTTGATACTCTTTTTTCTTCTCTCCATTCTACCTCCACATTTGTCCCTACAATGATGCTTGACTCCTTGCATTATTTCACTCCAACTTTGTCGTGCGATGATGCTCAACACTTAAAAGTAACATTCGTTGCGATGGAATATTAATAAATATTTACACATATTTTTCACTATAAAACACACATGTGAAAGTGCATGAACCTTGTGATTATGTTACAAACCCTGACATCTATTTTTCATTTACCATCTCTAGAGGCAACTTGCAGCAGTTCATATTCCCTCTTATGTCATAATTCGGTTAATCCCATCCAAGGGGGTTTCAGATTTTGACTTGCATGGACTTGTTCCCCCTCAATCTGATTCAGTAGCCACCAAATCGATGGATGGAGCTATATTTCACGTCTTGCTTTAATGAAGCGAAAGGTCCATGTAGAAAGTCAGCCCCACTGGATTCCACAAGTTTATAAGCACTTCAGACAAACACTCTCTTGGTTTCTGATTATCCGATAAATATTAATACATTCTTGGTGATATTGGTCACCCATATATCTCTTGCTAACACACACATGGTGCAAACCTCTCTAGCCTTATTCCATTCAAGAACTATCCTCCTTTGTTACAGACCTATCAAGCAACTTTTGCCTATTTCTCTAACTCGATGTGGTACGTGACCCATATCTTTCGTTCATTGGCTGAAGCTCTCTTACATAGGAACTATACCTTCTGACTTTTTTTTGGTTCCGCTCTTCTCCTAGTGTTGCTCCCTTGTTGCATGTAGTTGCCCCTAATTTCTCCCGATACAACATCAAGCATCAGAAATAAATATTTCTTTCAAAGACACTTCATAAAGCCTAGCTGTCAAGTAAGGTTGTTCTCTTATATTTCCAGAAATATATTAACTCGTTTGTTCATATTTAGAAGTAAATTACCTCTCTTATGGTAAAATACTTAGTGTCCTAGTGTGCCAGTAAGAATATGCAATTGTTCCTGAAAATACATGCAACAGAATCTATGCAAAGAAAATAGTCAAAAGTCAATATCTCATAAAATTTCGAAACAGAAAAGACACACTACTAATAACATATGAATTAAGAATATCGTACAAGTTGTTCCGTTTTTCTCGGGTAGTTGACAAATTTGATAGCCTAATTTGAGCAAACCCTCTCAAGTACATTAGACCCTTGTAGATAAAAAATGTTATATCCATCTAGATAAATTCCGACAGCAATGAAAAATAAAATATTCATCTGGCAGTATAATTTTCGAAACAAAAAAGCAAAATTGTATAGCTAGATTGACCAGTGTGCATAGCTACGGACATAGAGAAAATTTTCAATTCCTTGTATTTTGATTTACACTTCTGATAAATTCACTGCATCGATCTAGTCGATCTAGTAAGTTGTACGTGTCGTGCATAAGTGCTAGCTATATCCATCTAGACAATCTACGAAGCTCGCTAGCTTTTCTGTGTGTGAGTGCTGGCTCCATCAATCTAGCGAGCTTGGCTCATCGCATACAAATTAAATACTAAAAAAGTAGAGTAAGAGCCGGCTGAGATGTGCGAGGGAGAGAGGTTACCTGATTTTGATGGGAGAATAGATGACTCCACCCGGCGGGCGCTGTTGTGCTTGATCGGTGATGTGACGGGATCTAGGGTGAGTCTTTGTGCGGAACAAACAGCGCAGACCGGAGCAGGCGAGGTAGAGAATGGAGTCGGCAAGGCATGTTGGGCCAGGCGTTGTTGTGGTTGTTCTCTTCCCCTCCGGTGTGACACAGCTGCCGAGTCGATCTGCTTCTCCAGCCCATCCTCGACCCCGCACTCGGCCTCATCCGCTCTGGGATGGTCGCCCAAAGCCGCAACCTACTTCCCAAAGTCGCCGAATGCTGAGTCAGTTGGTTGTACAATACTCATTACCATATGCAACATACTGTTTAGTCATCTAGTACTGATCCTGAAACAGTCTATCTTCAATCTGAAAAAGATTAGAAGTGATTCAGCCTTTTACATAGCACATTCAAGGATTGTTCACTCTTTCATGTAATGGTAGTCATTCCTTCACATATGACTCTTCTCATCAAGCTCAATTAATAAATCTACCCGGAAGAAATTATAACACAATCAAATAATTATCATGGCCAGTTTGCTTCTTGTCATGGCCCAGCCATGGTGATGAGAATATAAGACAATGAAGCTGCATCCCACAACGAATTTCCAATTGACCAAGTTTACTCAAAATTTTAAGAAGGATAGGATGCCACTATGTTGGCAATTCTTATAAAATGTAATACTAAGAAAATATATAGGATTTTTATGTGATATATTTGGTGAAGACATGCCATGCCAGCAGCAAGACATGTCGTGTCAGCATCTTATTTCCTTGAGGGGTGCCAATTGACATTGCACTAAATAAGTTTCAGTAAAAGTTCAAAAGCACGGCTTCCATTATCTTAATGCATACGATGTACATATGACCAGTGGAATTTGAAGTGTGATTTGGTCTCTCATAAATATTTACATGCCTTTATATGTGACTAGGACAATGCCCGCGCGTTGCTGCGGAAGAAAAAAAGAATTGTTGATTTAGAAAAATTGATATACTCATTAGCAACATATATCCAAAATATTTTACAATTACATATTACCATCAATCTTTATAATTTACAAAGTGTTTGTCGGTCTTTATAGCAGTTGTCAGTTGATACATTTTCTTTATATATATTATCGTCCGTCTTTATAACTCACATGTGTCGTCACTCGTCGGCCTTTACAATTCAATGTAAAGAGATATTTTGATTCTTTTCTTTTGTGTACGCTAGGTAAAGGGGCCTCTCTGACCAATCATGTTGTGCTTCCGTGTATCCGTGTAGGTACATTCTTTTTCTTAGATGAAATAATATTTGTCGGTGCGTTGCATCGAGTTGATTTTTATTAAATATATCATCTATTTTGACCTAAAAAGCTAATTGGCGCCAAAGCTAACCAAAACCTCCCGACCCATCCAAATAAAATTGTGTCGATCCATTCACTTGGTCCTCCCTACCAACACCCATCAAAATCTATTCTCATTCTAAAAATGGTACGCAATGACCAGCTACTACTGTTTAAAAAAGAACGATAAGTACAACTTTAAAACCATGTACACTAAGTTCTACCCTTCAAAATATACACCAAATCCTAATTAACTATAGGCAAAATACTTTTGGTGGCTAATTGTATGAAAAGGCAATTAGGCTTTTGGAGACCTGAAGCTTATCCTAAGACACAAAATAAAAGTATTCAACATGTATTTTGTTTCTTTTCCCTAGAGAAACACTCTAGTCAAGAAAGAATGAATTCCTATGTTTGAAGCTCGGAGAGTAGAATCCTACTTCTCAACACATATCAAACAGAACACAAATCAACAATTCTTCGAAGGAATAGTCAATAATAAAAACCATTCTACAGCTAGAAAAAATTCTTTGAAAATAAAATCAGCATAGAAGAAGAAATATACAGAAGTTACAATTGTTGTCTCGTGCATACATTGACCAGTAAATATAATAAGCTACAAGCTAATTGGTTCATGACCTAGATTGGGCACCACGGGTAGGATTGTGAAGACCCTAGAGACAGCTATGTGTTCCGTGTTCGGATAGTACCAAATTAGAGACAAGCTGATGGTGATGCGTTGTTCTCTTGGTTAGCTGGTGCGGCTCCTTCCGTCCTCGACTCCACTGAAACCACCACGGGAGGAGAAGAGGCCGGTGCACGGTTGAGCATGCCACATGATCGAGGATAGGGGATTTCGACCTTGATTATGCGGTAGATATTCAGTGAGCCGCCGCCTCATGTGTGACCTCGAATCCTCAAAAAGCTTTCTCACCCATGACATCACCGTGTTGATTTTGCTTCCATCCTTCATGGCCGCCACCGTGGTTCTGGCTTCGCCTCTCGTCGAATCGCTAGCTTGCGTGTTGAAATGATCGATTAGATGCGGAGCAATCGATCGATCCGATATTTAAAGGCTCATAGAATACACAGAAGATGTCCTACGTGAGTTCGCGTGCAAGAGGTGGTATCTGATAGGAGAGAGGTTGATCGGGTCCTGCTTCTGACGGGATTCGCTACCAACTGTAACTTAGGTTGAGCGTTCTATTCGATTGCTCTGCACGGGATTATTGGCTAGGCCGGGCCAAGATGTACGAACAAAAGGTTCAGCTTACCCTATACGAATAGGGAACAAAGTAGTCAGTAGCAACAGACGAAACAAAAGAAGAAACAATGACGGACCAAACGGATCAAACCATGGAACCCGTTTCTCTCTTTATGCCATCATCATAAAGAGGAAAAGTGTATGTGCGTTGCATCAGGAGGAACAAAAAGTCGAGTGCTCATCCATGATGACACTACTCCTATATGCCATCATCGATGAACATGGTAACATTATTGTTAGGCTCTCGCCCACCGTATGTCCATACCGACATAACAGCGTCAGGAACAATGTGTTTTGACTTTTTTTTGTTAATCATCATCTTTTGTTAACTTGTGATTCGTTGTGAGAATGAACACATATTTAGAATATTTTGAAGTAATATTCCATAGCATATGCACTACTTTGATATTATACACCGAAAAAGAGGACAATAATGTCCTATCAAACATTTATCTAAATTTAGATGTATATACATAATACATAGTTTATAGATACATCTAAATTTTGATAAATCGAAAATAATTTTCTTGGGATGAGATAAGTACCATAATTAATGCTTTTTTTTTTGCAAAAAGCCGAAACAAATCCAAGTTGTGGTTGCGGCAAATCCAGGGTGAAATCGACATGGCTCCCTTCAGGCAATGATAATATTGTGCAACTAAAGCTCTTAAATCAGTCCTGCACGTACGGTAAGATTCTGCTGCACCCTACACTACCACTATTTTGATTCAGGGATTGAGCATACGGACAAATGGTGTCTGCTTCTGAATTTATATGAAGCTTAGAGCATCCCCACTCGTTGGCGCTCCCCACGCCCAAATCCGGCGAAATTTTCGTCCGGATTGGATCAATTTTTGGCATGGGGGGCAGTATATTTCCAGTCGTGTGCTCCCCAAGCGGCGTTTCTCGGGGAAAAAGAGGATGGCCCGGAGAGTCCGGACGAAAGAGGAGACACGTGGGCGTGAACGGTTGGTTTTGCTCCATCCGGAGTCCCCGAGCACTCCCCGGGGGGCCGGGGATGGCGTGGGATCGCCGGATGAATTTAGGCCCAAATCCGGACGAAATCGAGGAACCGGGGGCGCGACTGGGCCAAATTATGCCGTCCGGATGGAAAAAACGTCGTTCGGGGGCCTCGTCGGGGAGACGAGTGGAGATGCTCTTATGAAGCAGATACTTACAACAGACACCACACCATAGCATCTACACCACATTCATCCCAAGGGACTCGGTATTTTATTTGATTGCAAACAGCCGGTTCCGGCCGAGTGGCCGACCGAAAAAAATGCTCACATGCATTGCCCCTTCTGCATGTCCAAGCTCTCTAACACCTGCAACTGAAGATAGCTTGGGGATTCTGTGTACTTCAGTAGCAAAGCCAGAACCTTGGTAGTAGTTGGAGACAGGTGTGCTCCGCCGGAAATTCGGTCTCAACAATGATCGATGCTCTTAGCGGGGTCAACCGATTTCCAGCCAATTCCCAGTACGGCAGAGAGGCGCCCAAGCTGCGATCCTGATGTTGATCGACATAGATGGCGAAATCCCCCACGACATCCTGCTGTTGAAGAACACAGCGCGCCTCTCGTAGCCAAAATAAGAAGGGGAAGAAGATGACTCCGCGGAGGACGGCCATCCGCCGGCTCCTCCATGTCGTACTCTTGGCCATGGCGCCGCCCTTCCTTGGTTTCGACCACGTACGCCGACGAAACCCGACAAGAAAGGAATCAATCGCGCCTGGCCAACCCTCTAATTAATTGATATCCATGGCGTCCAGGCAGCTCCGGCCCGCACGAAACGTGATCTCGCTCACCCTGCACTGTTGACTTCTCTCGGCACCGGTAGTTTGACGGCGTGTCGTAGTTGTAGCAGGCTATGGCGAACCGCGGACTGCATGTCATCGGACTCCTCGAGCATGCCGACACATCGGAGATGCGACGGAATCTCCATAGATTGGCTCGGCGGTGTAGCTAAACTTGGGGCATCGTGTGGTTATTTATTTGAGGACACGATCGACGGGTTGTAGCTGGACTTAGAGGCGGCGTAGAACTCTCAGGAGAAAGAGATCGACAGAAACCAAACTAAAGGGAGAGCGAGGCTGCGTTAGTTATGCACTACGTCGCGGAATCGAACGTGTGCAGGTTCGATAAACCAGGACTTGTACCGAGATCAACAGGGACTCCTGTCTTTGGCGTGGTTTCGTCCGGTGGGGAGTCGCACGAGCGAACGCATCAAGGCCCAACACGACGGACCAAGAAAACGGACGAAATCAGACGGACCGAACCACGGAAACACTTCTCCCTTTATTATTAGGTATAGGTATAGATATGGTTGACATGAATAATTAGAATAAACCAAGAAAGATAAGCAGTGCATGTGGCTCCAATTCTCATCATACAACTTTTTAAATTCTGATCTAAATCATACCTAACAAACTTGCCTTGAGTAAGTTTTTTTTATAGAGGATAGATATATTAGGCATTGGCATGAACTAAGCTCAGGGGGTAAAAACCATGGATCTAAATTAAATCCCATCACTTCTAGGCTTCTATCCTCTTGCTCCACCACGACGTTATTAAAAACCCACGTGGAAACCATAAATAATAAAAAATAAATGAACAAAAATCCAGCACATGAGTGCTTCCTATGTGCTGCAAAAATCTACAGAACAGAAAAAGGAAACAAGAAAGTGATTGATAACCTAATGAGATTTCTTTAGACTTATCCTGGCAATCTGCTACCTACCCCTTAGCTCAAACTAATGAACTTCACACCCTACTGATCCTTGATCATTCCTGTCGTACTGATTTATACCAGTTTGATCCATTGACAAATTACGAAGATTCAATTGACAGAGACGAGTGTTGGTGAAACCATTACAGTCGAACCTAGTAATTACCATATCTTAAGGCCACACAAGGCAGCACTCTGGAAGCTCGGCTAAATCGGAAAAATGGTGCCCTCTCAGGCTCTCACTGAAATTGTTGTCCGAAGACGATCGAATCTCCTCTTAAATCTTCGCATCTCTCGCGGATAAAGGGATTAGGGAAAGGGGGCACGTACCAATGTAGATGGGCTCAATCCGGAGGCCGCCGGTTTCTAGCACGACGACGATGTGCTGGGGGTCACCCCTTCCAGAAATCGGCCATATGCCGCCGATCACCAGGTACTTCATGTCGGCGTCAATGCAGGCCGGCGACGCGCGGAGAGGCAAAAGTACGGCTGCAGCGGCGATTCCGTCCCGACGGAGGCCTTGGCGGTCTGCGGAAGTACGGGTGCGGTCCCTGCGGCTCCGACCCGTCTCGGACCTCGGCGCATCGGATGGACGGCTGAGCCGGCGGCAGCAGATGTTTAGGACCGACACAGGCCTTGATGACGTGCGGTTCAGGCGCGGCATCGACGACACAACTCTGTCACATCTGTGAATAGGGGGGAGGGCCGGAGTGGATTTGGAAGCGACACAAGGCTAGGGACGTCGGCGTGGTGGAGAACAGATCGACGACGCTGGCAGAGATGGTATAGAGATGGTGGTGGTCGCTACATCTGGGTATGGGCAGCCCGGCCCGGATGGCCCCGCCCGAACATCCCGGACCGGGCCGGGTCGGGCTTGCACTTCGGGCCGGGTTCGGGCCTGAAATCTGAGCCCGAACGTCGGGCCGGGCCGGGTTCGGGCCGGGTTCGGGCCTTCATTTTTGTGCATTTTAGCCTGGTCGGGCCGGACTTCTCGGGTCAGGCCGGGCTTTTTGCTCGTTCGGGCCGGGTTCGGGCTTAATTTACAGGCCCGACGCTCGGACCGGGCCGGGCTCGGGCCTGACTTTTTACCCGCGGGCTTTTTTCAGCCCGGCCCGAAACCCGGCCCGCCCGAACTTTGCCCAGGTGTAGTGGTCGCAGATGGGTTAATGATTTTTTTTTTTGCTCTTTTCTTGCTGCGCGGGGAGTACGGGAGCAGTTTTTTTTTTACAGAATACGGGAGCAGATTGGGACTTCGGGTTTGTTTCTTTCTTCCGCATGGGACGGGAGCTAGTATAGTTAGGTAGCTTAATTAGGGCGAATTATGGATTAAGATGTGCCATGCCGCTCGAGGCGCTAGCGCTAATCAAACATAATTTCTAGCCCAGCGGATTAGTGCGGTGGCATTGGTTTTTTAGATAAAAGGCAACAGCGTGCCCGACTTTAAATTAATAAAGCCCTGAGGTTTAACAAGGTTTACAGTGCTGCGGCATACAGCTTAGCCAAAAGTAACAACAGACTAGGGGAATAACAACGGTGATAAGACGAAACACAGGAAAAGCAGGGGCAAGCTCCATGGACAAGATATGCTAAGTCTTCACTGGCTTGGTTGTCCTGGTCTCACGGCGGCGTATAGCTCCCTCAGCTTGTTCTCCACCCACCGGAGGCCCTCCCTGTCGCTTGACTTTGCCTTGACGCTCCATAGCTGTATAAAGAGAGCAGTTTTGAAAATCACGTTAGCGGGATGGTTAATCACTTTCTTTTCAATAGTGAGTTTGTTACGAATGTTCCACAGGGCCCAAGATTGGGCGAGAAAGAGAAACCACAAAAGCCTACGGGCCCTTCCCGCAAGGCTGGAAAGAATAGCATGGAACTGTGGGAAATTTCCAGGGTTCCAGTTACAGTCGAGGATCTCACGGATTGCACTCCAGGCGAATTTTGCAATAGAGCAAGCGAAGAAAATATGGCCCGCATCTTCCATTTGGCCACAGAGGGCGCAGTTACCCGAGGCGGGGCCGTGGCGCGTCGCGATTTGCTTGCTGGAGGGAAGTCTGTCGAGGATGAGCTGCCAAGCGAAAATCTTAATCTTCAGAGGGACTTTGGCTGACCAGACGTCCTTGTGGAAAGCAACCGAAGCCCCTTGCGATAGTTTGGCATACAAAGATTGAACGGAGAACTTGCCCGAAGGTTCTAAAAGCCAAGATACTTTGTCTTTGTCACTCGAAAGGGAGAAGGGTTCAATGAGCCTCCCCAGATCGCTCCATTGCCGCCGTCCATCCAGATTGAGAGAGCGGCGGAAGGTGATATTGCTGTCCCCGGCATCTAGGGCCGCAGCCACCGTGAGGTTTGGGTTAGAGCAGATGTTGAAGAGGTCTGGGAACAGCTCTTTGATGGGTTGGTTACCGCACCACCGGTCAGACCAAAACAAAGTGCGACGTCCATCCCCAATGACGTGTTTCGCACCCAGCTTGAAGAAGTGTTTAATTTTGTGAAGGCTTTTCCAAAATTGCGAGCCCCCGTGTCCGGTGCCCTCGAACAGGTTATCGGCGTCGCGGTATTTGGCCCTGATAATCGTCGCCCAGATAGAAGCCTCATCTTGATACAGCTTCCAAATCCACTTGGACAGCAGCGCAATGTTCATCTTTTTTGAGTTAAGCAAGCCTAATCCTCCCACGGATTTCGGCCGGCAAACCGAGGGCCAGTTGACCATATGGTATTTACGTTTGTTGCCCGCTCCTTCCCAGAAGAATTTGGAGCGGTGTGAGTCAAATCTAGCATGAATCCCATCATGTAGAAGGAAGAGGCCCATGGCAAAAATGGGAATACTATCAAGGCACGCGTTGGACAGGATCAGGCGTCCCCCGGAGGTGAGAAGTTTACTGAGCCACGGTTCAATCCTGCCGGCCAGCTTGCGGACCAAGAACAACCATTGTTCCAGACGGAGCTTCCTGTCCGAGATAGGGAGCCCAAGATACATGAAAGGGAAGGCGCCGCATTTACAGTTAAGCTTATTTGCGACTCTTTGCTGTTCCTCCAAAGGCTGGCCCATAACAATGACTTCACTCTTATGATAGTTGATTTTCAAGCCGGACATGTCTTCGAAGCACATTAGCAAGAATTTGAGGTTGGCTATGTTGTCTTCCGTGTTTTGGATAAGGATGAGCGTATCATCCGCATACTGGAGGTGTGAGACCCCGCCAGGGATCAGGTGGGGTACCACACCCTGAAGGTGGCCTGCTGCCCCCGCGGCAGAGAGGATACCCGACAGAGCCTCGCCGATGAAGTTAAACAGGAGAGGAGATAACGGGTCCCCTTGGCGCACCCCTCTTTTGTTCCTGAAGTACGGGCCAATCGCACCGTTGATTGAAATGGCCGTCTGCCCGCCGGAAACGAGCTGCAGCACTCTGTGGATATAGGCTTCTTCAAAGCCTTTGCACCGAAGCACTTCGGCCATTGGTTGTAAATAGATGAAAGTGTGACATCACAAGAAGTGTAACATCACAAGAAGTGTGACATTGCATGTTTTACTTCAATAGTAAAGAAAACAAGGTACATATAGGTAAAGATATCTAGATAAGCCCGGTGGGCTTTTTTCTTCAGAACACAAATCGGCTAGTACCATGTGCATACACCACTGGATCGATCGCATGCCTAACTCGATCGACACTGATGGATGCACCAGCCGGCCCTCTTCCCTGTCAACACGCGACACGTATACAAGCTATAGCTCGTGGATCACATCATATCGTATCTGATAGATTCTCCATCGCTAGTTCGCTACTCGTTGTATTATTGCGTTCATTACTGTCACACTAGTTGCCCAATTCATGACCGTCATGCTAAATACACTAGGTTCTGCGCTGCCTTAGCGCGGCCGAATTACTGTTTCATGCGCGTTTTACTTCAATGGGCGTTCCACGATCTCATGTTTCTTTCTTTCTTCCTTAATTTCCACTGATGATTTCTTTCTCTCTTTTTTTTCGCCGCGGTAGCCGGTTATACTCTCCATTTTTTTCCTTGGTGCTCGACCTCTTTCTTATCGCCTTGTAGCGTGATGCTATTTCCTCGCTTCTACTATCATCACGTCGTACAAATTTCTGCCTCCTGTCCAGCTACACCCAGCGGCGCCGCTCCTCTCTAACCAAGTGGCCTAGCGCCAATGGCTCTCACCACGTTTTCACCAACCGTCCGCTCCGTTTTATCCACGATAAAAACATAGGAGTGGCGGGAGCGTCACCGACGACACCAACATGATAGCGGTTGCCACTACCATCAGACACATCAAAATTTCATCCCCCACAGGCTAGGAGCCACCGGCACACATGTCGCTCTAAGGCACGCTAGCCACGTGAGCTCCGGGGTGAATCCAGAAGCACGGGCACGTGTGGATCACGAGAGCGGGGCAAGACGAGCCCGGCAACGACCGGTGAGTTCAGCGACCCCTTGCGCGGGAACTTTGGCTTCCAGGTAACATATTCTTCTCCTCGATTTTCCTCCTATGCCTCGATATGTTCATCGCTCATCGTTGGAACCGGGAGTTCCCGTACCGGGGGCGCTGAACTCGCCGGTGGTTGTCGGCATCATCCACGCCTCGTGTTGCACGTGCATCTGGTCCTGGAGTCAACCCGAAGCTCACATGGTTGACGTGTGATACGTCTCAAACGTATCTATAATTTCTTATGTTTCATGCTACTTTATTGATGATACTCACATGTTTTATACATACTTTATGTCATATTTATGTATTTTCCGGCACTAACCTATTGACGAGATGCCGAAGAGCCAGTTCCTGTTTTCTGTTGTTTTTGGTTTCAGAAATCCTAGTAAGGAAATATTCTCGGAATTGGACGAAATCAACGCCCAGAACCTTATTTTTCCCGGAAGCTTCCAGAGAGCCAGTGTGGGACCAGAGGGGAGCCCTGGGGGCCCCACACATGGTGGCGGCGCGGCCAAGGAGGGGGGGCGCCCCCCTGGTGTGTGGACCCCCAGAAGCCCTCTGACTCCGAATCTTCGCCTATATAAGCCTCCCTGACCTAAAACATCGAGCCGAATAAGCCACGGTACGAGAAAAGTTCCAGAGCCGCCGCCATCGCGAAGCCAAGATTCGGGGGACAGAAGTCTCTGTTCCGGCACGCCGCCGGGACGGGGAAGTGCCCCCGGAAGGCATCTCCATCGACACCACCGCCATCTTCATCACCGCTGCTGTCTCCTATGATGAGGAGGGAGTAGTTCTCCATCGAGGCTAAGGACTGTACCGGTAGCTATGTGGTTAATCTCTCTCCCATGTACTTCAATACAATGATCTCATGAACTGCTTTGCATGATTGAGATCTATATGATGAGATTTGTAATCTAGATGTCGTTATGCTATTCAAGTGGGTTTTACTTATGTGATCTTCGGAGACTCCTTGTCCCACGTGTGTAAAGGTGACAGTGTGTGCACCGTGTGTGTCTCTTAGGCTATATTTCACAGAATACTTATTCACTGAGTTATGATTTGAGTTGGATGTCTCTATGAAATTGTGGTGTGTTAGTACCTCCTATGAATGCTCACAGTGACAGCGTGGGGTGTTTATTAGTACTTGGGAATACATCTTTAAGGTTTGCCTACATGATGAATTAGTGTTCGTTATCCCGCTAGAGAGTAGTTCAGAATAGCATAGTGAAGTGCTTATTTATATTCCTTTATGATTGCAATGTTGAGAGTGTCCACTAGTGAAAGTATGATCCCTAGGCCTTGTTTCCAAACAATGCAAGCATCGCTTATTTACTGTTCTGCTGCATCTTTACTTCCTGCAATATTACCATCATCAACTGCATGCTGATACGTCTCAAACGTATCTATAATTTCTTATGTTCCATGCTACTTTATTGATGATACTCACATGTTTTATACATACTTTATGTCATATTTATGAATTTTCCGGCACTAACCTATTGACGAGATGCCGAAGAGCCAGTTGCTGTTTTCTGCTGTTTTTGGTTTCAGAAATCCTAGTAAGGAAATATTCTCGGAATTGGACGAAATCAACGCCCAGGGTCTTATTTTTCCACGAAGCTTCCAGAAGACCGAAGGAGATACGAAGTGGGGCCAAGAGGTGGCCAGACAACAAGGCGGCACGGCCTAGGGGGGCCCGCGCCGCCCTGGTGTGTGGGCCCCTCGTGACGCCCCTAAACCTACCCTTCCGCCTACTTAAAGCCTTCGTCGCGAAAACCCCAGTACCGAGAGACGCCGCCGCCGCCAATCCCATCTCGGGGGATTCAGGAGATCGCCTCCGGCACCCTGCCGGAGAGGGGAATCATCTCCCGGAGAACTCTTCATCGCCATGATCGCCTCCGGATTGATGTGTGAGTAGTTCACCCCTGAACTATGGGTCCATAGCAGTAGCTAGATGGTCGTCTTCTCCTCATTGTGCTATCATTGTTGGATCTTGTGAGCTGCCTAACATGATCAAGATCATCTATTTGTAATGCTACATGTTGCGTTTGTTGGGATCCGATGAATATGGAATACTATGTTATGTTGATTATCAATCTATCATATATGTGTTGTTTATGATCTTGCATGCTCTCCGTTGCTAGTAGAGGCTCTGACCAAGTTGATACTTGTAACTCCAAGAGGTAGTACTTATGCTCGATAGTGGGTTCATGCCTCCATTTAATCTGGAACAGTGATAGAAAGTTCTAAGGTTGTGGATGTGTTGTTGCCACTAGGGATAAAACATCAATGCTTTGTCTAAGGATATTTGTGTTGATTACATTACGCACCATACTTAATGCAATTGTCTGTTGTTTGCAACTTAATACTGGAAGGGGTTCGGATGATAACCTGAAGGTGGACTTTTTAGGCATAGATGCATGCTGGATAGCGGTCTATGTACTTTGTCGTAATGCCCAATTGAATTTCACACTACTCATCATGATATGTATGTGCATTGTCATGCCCTCTTTATTTGTCAATTGCCCAACTGTAATTTGTTCACCCAACATGCTATTTCTTATTGGAGAGACACCACTAGTGAACTGTGGACCCCGGTCCATTCTTTTACATCGAATACAATCTACTGCAATACTTGTTCTTACTGTTCTTTGCAAACATCATCTTCCACACTATACCTCTAATCCTTTGTTACAGCAAGCCGGTGAGATTGACAACCTCACTGTTACGTTGGGGCAAAGTACTTTGATTGTGTTGTGAAGGTTCCACGTTGGTGCCGGAATCCCTGATGTTGCGCCGCACTACACTCCGCCACCATCAACCTTCAACGTGCTTCTTGGCTCCTACTGGTTCGATAACCTTGGTTTCTTACTGAGGGAAAACTTGCTGCTGTACGCATCACACCTTCCTCTTGGGGTTCCCAACGGACGTGTGTCTTACACGCCATCAAGCATTTTTTTCTGGCGCCGTTGCCGGGGAGATCAAGACACGCTGCAAGGGGAGTCTTCCACTTCCAATCTCTTTACTTTGTTTTTGTCTTTCTTTACTTTATTTTATTTACTGCTTTGTTTGCTTTCTTATATCAAAACACAAAAAAATTAGTTACTTGCATTTACTTTATTTACTATCATGTTTGCGTTCTCTATATCAAAAACACAAAAAAATTAGTTACTTGCATTTACTTTATTTAGTTTGCTTTATTTACTATTGCTAAAATGGGTACTCCTGAAAATACTAAGTTGTGTGACTTCACTAGCACAAATAATAATGATTTCCTATGCACACCTATTGCTCCACCTGCTACTACAGCAGAATTCTTTGAAATTAAACCTGCTTTACGGAATCTTGTTATGAGAGAGCAATTTTCTGGTATTAGTTCTGATGCTGCTGCTACCCATCTAAATAATTTTGTTGAACTATGTGAGATGCAAAAGTATAAGGATGTAGATGGTGACATTATAAAATTAAAATTGTTTCCTTTCTCCTTAAGAGGAAGAGCTAAAGATTGGTTGCTATCTTTGCCTAAGAATAGTATTGATTCATGGACTAAATGTAAGGATGCTTTCATTGGTAGATATTATCCTCCTACTAAAATTATATCTTTGAGAAGTACCATAATGAATTTTAAGCAATTGGATAATGAGCATGTTGCTCAAGCATGGGAAAGAATGAAATCTTTGGTTAAAAATTGCCCTACCCATGGACTGACTACTTGGATGATCATCCAAACCTTTTATGCAGGATTGAATTTTTCTTCGCGAAACCTATTGGATTCAGCTGCTGGAGGTACTTTTATGTCCATCACTCTAGGCGCCGCAACAAAGTTTCTTGATGATATGATGATTAATTACTCTGAATGGCACACAGAAAGAGCTCCACAAGGTAAGAAGGTAAATTCTGTTGAAGAAACCTCCTCCTTGAGTGATAAGATTGATGCTATAATGTCTATGCTTGTGAATGGTAGATCTAATGTTGATCCTAATAATGTTCCGTTAGCTTCATTGGTTGCCCAAGAAGAACATGTTGATGTAAACTTCATTAAAAATAATAATTTCAACAACAATGCTTATCGGAATAATTCTAGTAACAACTATAGGCCATATCCTTCTCATAATAGTAATGGTTATGGTAATTCTTACGGTAGATCTGTTTTGCCTAATGAGGAAAAGATGCTAGAAGTTGAAAGAGCTACTAAGAACTTTATGCAATCACAGTATGAGCAAAATCAATTGTTCACTAAAACTATGAATGAACAATCTACCTTGTTGAAAAATATAGGAAATCAACTTGAAAATCTGAATATGGAAGTTTCTGGTTTGCAAACTAAGCTTTCAAATGCTGAAAATCGAATCTCATACTTGTCTCAGTCACAATCTTCTTTAATTAATAAAATGGCTGCTAAACCTGAGGATAATGATAATAAAATTGCTACTACAGCAAACGCCATCCAAGTTCGAATAAATGAAAATATTAGATTGATGGCTGAATTGTGTGCTAGGTGGGAAAGAGAAGAAAATGCTAAAGAGAATAATGTAGCTAAAGTGTGGACTATTACCACCACTAGTAATGATAATGCTTCACATGTTGCTACACCTCCGACTATCAATGGTAAAATAATTGGTGTTAGCAATGTTTCTACTCCTAATGCAAAGCGAGCAAAACTGCCTGAAACTGCTAAAACTGCTGAAACTGCCTGTGATAAAACTGCTGAAATTTTTCAAAATATTGGGGACAATGATCCCATTGCTTTAGATCATAATGATTTAGATTTTGATGATTGTCACATCTCTGAAGTTATAAATTTCTTACAAAAACTTGCTAAAAGTCCTAATGCTAGTGCTATAAATTTGGCCTTTACAAAACATATTACAAATGCTCTCATTAAAGCTAGAGAAGATAAACTAAAACTTGAAACTTCTATTCCTCGGAAGTTAGAAGATGGTTGGGAGCCCATCATTAAGATGAAGGTCAATGATTTTGATTGTAATGCTTTATGTGATCTTGGTGCAAGTATTTCCGTTATGCCTAAGAAAATCTATAATATGCTTGACTTGCCACCATTGAAAAATTGTTATTTGGATGTTAATCTTGCTGATAATTCTACAAAGAAACCTTTGGAGAGGATTGATAATGTTCGCATTACTGTTAACAATAACCTTGTCCCCGTTGATTTTGTTGTCTTGGATATTGAATGCAATGCATCTTGTCCCATTATATTGGGAAGACCTTTTCTTCGAACTGTTGGTGCTACTATTGATATGAAGGAAGGTAATATTAAATATCAATTTCCTCTTAAGAAAGGTATGGAACATTTCCCTAGAAAGAGAATGAAGTTACCTTTTGATTCTATCATTAGAACAAATTAAGATGTTGATGCTTCATCTCTTGATAATACTTGATACACACTTTCTGCGCCTAGCTGAAAGGCGTTAAAGAAAAGCGTTTATGGGAGACAACCCATGATTTTACTACAGCACTTTTGTTTTATATTTGAGTCTTGGAAGTTGTTACTACTATAGAAACCTCTCCTTATCTTTATTTTATTGCATTGTTGGGCCAAGTAAAGTCTTTGATGGTAAAGTTCATACTAGATTTGGATTACTGCGCAGAAACAGTTTTCTTGCTGTCACGAAATTGAGTCGCCACGTCTGTAGGTAACTCATAAAAATATGCCAATTTACGTGCGTGATCCTCAGATATGTACGCAACTTTCATTAGTTTTGAGCATTTTCATCTGAGCAAGTTAAGTGCCCCAGAAAAATTCGTCTTTACGTACTGTTCAGTTTTGACAGATTCTGCCTTTTATTTCGCATTGCATGTTTTGCTATGTTTGATGGATTTCTTTGTTCCATTAACTTTCAGTAGCTTTGTGCAATGTCCAGAAGTATTAAGAATGATTATGTCACCTCTGAACATGTGAATTTTTGATTATGCACTAACCCTCTAATGAGTTTGTTTTGAGTTTGGTGTGGAGGAAGTTTTCAAGGATCAAGAGAGGAGGATGATACAATATGATCAAGGAGAGTGAAAGCTCTAAGCTTTGGGATGCCCCCGTGGTTCATCCCTGCATATTTCAAGAAGACTCGAGCATCTATGCTTGGGCATGCTGATACGTCTCCGACGTATCGATAATTTCTTATGTTCCATGCTTGTTTTATGACATTACCTACATGTTTTGTTCACACTTTATGTCATTATTATGCATTTTCTGGAACTAACCTATTGACGAGATGCCAAAGGCCAGTTGCTGTTTTCTGCTGTTTTTGGTTTCAGAAATCCTAGTAAGGAAATATTCTCGGAATCGGACGAAATCAACGCCCAGCATCTTAGAATTCCACGAAGCTTCCAGAACAACCGAGAGCCACCAGAGGGGAGCCCTGGGGGGCCCACACATGTAGGCGGCGCGGCCCAGGCCGTGGCCGCGCCACCCTATTGTGTCGGCGCCTCGTCAGCCCTCCGACTCCGCCTCTTCGCCTATTTAAAGGTCCCTGACCTAAAACTTCGATACGGAAAAGCCACGGTACGAGAAACCTTCCAGAGCCGCCGCCATCGCGAAGCCAAGATCTGGGGGACAGAAGTCTCTGTTCCGGCACGCTGCCGGGATGGGGAAGTGCCCCCGGAAGGCATCTCCATAAACACCACCGCCATCTTCATCACCGCTGCTGTCTCCCATGAGGAGGGAGTAGTTCTCCATCGAGGCTAAGGGCTGTACCGGTAGCTATGTGGTTAATCTCTCTCCTATGTACTTCAATACAATGATCTCATGAGCTGCCTTACATGATTGACATCCATATGATGATGATTGTAATCTAGATGTCGTTATGCTAGTCAAGTGAATTTTACTTATGTGATCTCCGGAGACTCTTTGTCCCACGTGTGTAAAGGTGACAGTGTGTGCACCATGTGGGTCTCTTAGGCTATATTTCACAGAATACTTATTCACTGTTATGGATTGCATAGTGAAGTGCTTATTTATATCCCTTTATGATTGCAATGTGTTTTGTATCACTATTCATCTATGTGCTACTCTAGTGATGTTATTAAAGTACTCTATTCCTCCTTCATGATGTAATGGTGACAGTGTGTGCATCATGTAGTACTTGGCGTAGTTTATGATTATGATCTCTTGTAGATTATGAAGTTAACTATTACTATGATGGTACTAATGTGATCTATTCCTCCTTTCATAGTATGAAGGTGACAGTGTGCATGCTATGTTAGTACTTGGTATAGTTGTGTTGATCTATCATGCACTCTAAGGTTATTTAAATATGAATATCGAATGTTGTGGAGCTTCTTAACTCCGGCATTGAGGTGCTCTTGTAGCCCTACAGAAATAGAGATGTTCATCATCCAACAAGAGAGTGTAGAGTGGTTTTATTATGTGATCAATGTTGAGAGTGTCCACTAGTGAAAGTAGGATCCCTAGGCCTTGTTTCCAAATACTGAAATCTCCGTTTATTTACTGTTCTGCTGCATGTTTACTTACTACACGCCAACAAGCACTTTTCTGGCGCCGTTACTACTGCTCATATACATTCATACCACCTGTATTTCACTATCTCTTCGCCGACAATTGTATTAGGTGTGTTGGGGACACAAGAGACTTCTTGTATTGTGGTTGCAGGGTTGCTTGAGAGGGATATCTTTGACCTCTTCCTCCCTGAGTTCGATAAACCTTGGGTGATCCACTTAAGGGAAACTTGCTGCTGTTCTACAAACCTCTGCTCTTGGAGGCCCAACACTGTCTACAAGAATAGAAGCACTCGTAGACATCAAACACTTTTCTGGGGCCGTTGCCGGGGAGGAAAGGTAAAAGGCACTCACACTCTGGTCCCAGGTAACCAAACACTTTTCTGGTACCGTTGTAAGTGCTCGAAGCTATTTCCTTTAGATCCTGCAATTGCATCTTTTTGTTTCTTGTTTTACACTAGTTAGGCATAATGGACAACAATGAGCTTCTTATTCTATTTCCTGAGTTAAGACATGGATTGTTTGATGTGAAAATTAAAAAACCTATGGAATCTTATTTGCATGCTAGTAGCAATGATATTAGTATGAACGCCTTGAACACCATTGTTGATAATGATATAGAAAGTTCTAAGCTTGGGGAAGCTGGTTTTGATGAGCATGATATTTTTAGTCCCCCAAGCATTGAGGAGAAAATTTACTTTGATGATACTTTGCCTCCTATTTATGATGATTATAATGATAGTAGTCTTTTGGTGCCGCCTACTATGGAGGATAAATCTGATTATGATTACAATATGCCTCCTATATTTGATAGCTACTTTGTTGAATTTGCTCCCACTACAATTAATAAAATTGATTATGCTTATGTGGAGAGTAATGATACTTTTATGCATGAGACTCATGATAAGAACGCTTTATGTGATAGTTATATTGTTGAGTTTGCTCATGATACTACTGAAAGTTATTATGAGAGAGGAAAATATGGTTGTAGAAATTTTCATGTTACTAAAACACCTCTCTATATGCTGAAAATCTTGAAGTTGCGCTTGTCTAGTCTGTCTATGCTTGTTGCATTATGCTTCATGAACTTGTTTATCTACAAGATTCCTTTTCATAGGAAGCATGTTAGACTTAAATGTGTTTTGAATTTGCCTCTTGATGCTCTCTTTTGCTTCAAATACTATTTCTTGCGAGTGCATCATTAAAACTGCTGAGCCCATCTTAATGGCTATAAAGAAAGCACTTCTTGGGAGATAATCCATGTGTTTATTTTGCTACCGTAACTTTGTTTTATATTTGTGTCTTGGAAGTTGTTACTAGTGTAGCAACCTCTTCTTATCTTAGTTTTATTGCATTGTTGTGTGATGTCTACGCCCCCCTCCTTTCCCTGTAGACAGTGTTGGGCCTCCAAGAGCAGAGGTTTGTAGAACAGCAGCAAGTTTTCCCTTAAGTGGATCACCCAAGGTTTATCGAACTCAGGGAGGAAGAGGTCAAAGATATCCCTCTCATGCAACCCTGCAACCACAAAGCAAGAAGTCTCTTGTGTCCCCAACACACCTAATAGGTGCACTAGTTCGGCGAAGAGATAGTGAAATACAGGTGGTATAAATATATATGAGCAGTAGCAATGGTGCCATAAAATAGCTTGCTGGCGTGTAGTTGATGGTGGTAATATTGCAGCAGTAGTAACACAGTAAAACAGTAAACAAGCAGTAGTAACGCAGCAGTATTTAGGAACAAGGCCTAGGGATTAGACTTTCACTAGTGGACACTCTCAACATTGATCACATAACAGAATAGATAAATGCATACTCTACACTTTTGTTGGATGATGAACGCATTGCGTAGGATTACACGAACCCTCAATGCCGGAGTTAACAAGCTCCACAATTTGTTCATATTTAAGTAACCTTATAGTGTAAGATAGATCAAAAGACTAAACCAAGTACTAACATAGCATGCACACTGTCACCTTCATGCATATGTAGGAGGAATAGATCACATCAATACTATCATAGCAATAGTTAACTTCGCAATCTACAAGAGATCATGATCATAGCATAAACCAAGTACTAACACGGATGCACACACTGTCACCATTACATCGTGCAGGAGGAATAGACTACTTTAATAACATTGCTAGAGTAGCACATAGATAAATTGTGATACAAATACATTGCAATCATAAAGAGATATAAATAAGCACCTCACTATGCCATTCAACAATGAATAAGTATTCTGTGAAATATAGCCTAAGAGACCCACACGGTGCACACACTGTCACCTTTACACACGTGGGACAAGGAGTCTCCGGAGATCACATAAGTAAAACTCACTTGACTAGCATAATGACATCTAGATTACAAGCATCATCATATGAATCTCAATCATGTAAAGCAGCTCATGAGATTATTGTATTGAAGCACATATGAGAGAGATGAACCACATAGCTACCGGTACAGCCCCGAGCCTCGATGGAGAACTACTCCCTCCTCATGGGAGCAGCAGCGGTGATGAAGATGGCGGTGGAGATGGCAGCGGTGTCGATGGAGAAGCCTTCCGGGGGCACTTCCCCGCTCCGGCAGCGTGCCGGAACAGAGACTCCTGTCCCCCAGATCTTGGCCTCGCGATGGCGGCGGCTCTGGAAGGTTTCTGTGGTTTTCGTCGAACGTATCAGGGTTTTCGCGACGGAGGCTTTAAATAGGCGAAGAGGCGGCGCAGGAGGGTCGAAGGGGTGGCCACACCATATGGCGGCGCGGCCAGGGCCTGGGCCGCGCCGGCCTATGGTCTGGGGGCCCAGTGCCCCCCCCCCCTCTGGTCCTTCTCGTGTGTTCTGGATGCTTCCGGTGAAAATAGGAACCTGGGCGTTGATTTCGTCCGATTCCGAGAATATTTCGTTACTAGGATTTCTGAAATCAAAAACAGCAGAAAACAGGAACTGGCACTTCGGCATCTTGTTAATAGGTTAGTTCTAGAAAATGCACGAATATGACATAAAGTGTGCATAAAACATGTAGATAACATCAATAATGTGGCATGGAACATAAGAAATTATCGATACATCGGAGACGTATCATTGTGCCAAGTAAAGTCTTTGATAGTAGAGTTGATACTAGATTTGGATTACTGCGCAGAAACAGTTTTCTTGCTGTCACGAAATTGAGTACCTACGTCTGTAGGTAACTCAGAAAAATAAGCCAATTTACGTGCGTGATCCTCAGATATGTACGCAACTTTCATTCAATTTGAGCATTTTCATCTGAGCAAGTCTGGTGCCTCTAAAAAATTCGTCTTTACGGACTGTTCTGTTTTGACAGATTCTCCCGTTTATTTCGCATTGCCTCTTTTGCTGTGTTGGATGGATTTCTTTGTTCCATTAACCTCCAGTAGCTTTGTGCAATGTCCAGAAGTGTTAAGAATGATTGTGTCACCTCTTAACATGTGAATTTTTAATTATGCACTAACCCTCTAATGAGTTTGTTTCGAGTTTGGTGTGGAGGAAGTTTTCAAGGGTCAAGAGAGGAGGATCATACAATGTGATCAAGAAGAGTGAAAGCTCTAAGCTTGGGGATGCCCCCGTGGTTCATCCCTGCATATTTCAAGAAGACTCAAGCGTCTAAGCTTGGGGATGCCCAAGGCATCCCCTTCTTCATCGACAAATTATCAGGTTTCTTCTCTTGAAACTATATTTTTATTCAGTCACATCTTACGTACTTTACTTGGAGCGTCTGTTTGTTTTTATTTTTGTTTTGTTTGAATAAGTTCATGCTTGTGTGGGAGAGAGACACGCTCCGCTGGTTCATATGAACACATGTGTTCTTAGCTTTTAATGTTCATGGCGAAGGTTGAAACTGCTTCGTTCATTGTTATATGGTTGGAAACAGAAATGCTACATGCGGTAATTGGTATAATGTCTTGAATAATTTGATACTTGGCAATTGTTGTGCTCATGTTTAAGCTCTTGCATCATATACTTTGCACCTATTAGTGAAGAAATACGTAGAGCTTGTTAAAATTTGGTTTGCATGATTGGTCTCTCTAAGTCTAGATATTTTCTAGTAAGGTGTTTGAACAACAAGGAGACGATATAAAGTCTTATAATGCTTACAATATGTTCATATGTGAGTCTTGTTGCACCGTTTTATACTTGAGTTTGCTTCAAACAACCTTGCTAGCCTAGCCTTGTATTGAGAGGAATTCTTCTCGTGCATCCAAAACCTTGAGCCAAAAACTATGCCATTTGTGTCCACCATACCTACCTACTACATGGTATTTCTCTGCCATTCCAAGTAAATACTTCATGTGCTACCTTTAAACAATTCAAAAGCTATTATCTCTTATTTGTGTCAATGTTTTATAGCTCATGAGGAAGTATGTGGTGTTTTATCTTTCGATCTTGTCATTTACTTTTGACAGACTTTCACAATGGACTAGTGGCTTCATCCGCCTATCCAATAATTTTGCAAAAAGAGCTGGCAATGGGGTTCCCAGCCCCAATTAATTACAACTTGCATTAATAATTCTCTTCACATGTTTTGCTCTGATTCATTAGTAAGCAACTTAATTTTGCAAATAGACACTCCTTCATGGTACGTGAATGTTGGAAGGCACCCGAGGATTCGGTTAGCCATGGCTTGTGTAAGCAAAAGGTTGGGAGGAGTGTCATCAATAATGAAACTAAAATACATGTGTAAACAAAAGAGAAGAGGGATGATCTACCTTGCTGGTAGAGATAACGTCCTTCATGGGAGCCGCTCTTGAAAGTCTGGTTGATAAGGTAGTTAGAGTACCCATTACCATTCGTTGACAACAACAAACACCTCTCAAAATTTTACTTTTATACTCTCTATATGATTTCAAAACTTAAAAAGCTCTAGCACATGATTTTATCCCTGCTTCCCTCTGCGAAGGGCCATTCTTTTACTTATTGTTGAGTCAGTTTACCTACTTCTTTATGTCTTAGAAGCAAACACTCGTGTTAACTGTGCATTGATTCTTACATGTTTACCTATTGCATTCATTATATTACTTTGCATTGACAACTATCCATGAGATATACATGTTACAAGTTGAAAGCAACCGCTGAAACTTAATCTTCCTTTGTGTTGCTTCAATGCCTTTACTTTGAATTTATTGCTTTATGAGTTAACTCTTATGCAAGACTTATTGATGCTTGTCTTGAAAGTACTATTCATGAAAAGTCTTTGCTATATGATTCAGTTGTTTACTCATTATCTTTACCATTGCTTTGAATCACTTCATTCATGCTTTACAATAGTATGATTAAGATTATGTTGGTAGCATGTCACTTCAGAAATTATCTTTGTTATCGTTTACCTACTCGGGACGAGTAGGAACTAAGCTTGGGGATGTTGATATGTCTCCGACGTATCGATAATTTCTTATGTTCCATGCTTGTTTTATGACATCACCTACATGTTTTGTTCACACTTTATGTCATTATTATGCATTTTCTGGAACTAACCTATTGACGAGATGCCAAAGGGCCAGTTGTTGTTTTCTGCTGTTTTTGGTTTTAGAAATCCTAGTAAGGAAATATTCTCGGAATCGGACGAAATCAACGCCCAGCATCTTAGAATTCCACGAAGCTTCCAGAACACCCGAGAGCCACCAGAGGGGAGCCCTGGGGGGCCCACACATGTAGGCGGCGCGGCCCAGGCCCTGGCCACGCCACCCTATTGTGTTGGTGCCTCGTCAGCCCTCCGACTCCGCCTCTTCGCCTATTTAAAGGTCCCTGACCTAAAACTTCGATACGGAAAAGCCACGGTACGAGAAACCTTCCAGAGCCGTCGCCATCGCGAAGCCAAGATTTGGGGGACAGAAGTCTCTGTTCCGGCACGCTGCCGGGACGGGGAAGTGCCCCCGGAAGGCCTCTCCATCAACACCACCGCCATCTTCATCACCGCTGCTGTCTCCCATGAGGAGGGAGTAGTTCTCCATCGAGGCTAAGGGCTGTACCGGTAGCTATGTGGTTAATCTCTATCCTATGTACTTCAATACAATGATCTCATGAGCTGCCTTACATGATTGAGATCCATATGATGATGATTGTAATCTAGATGTCGTTATGCTAGTCAAGTGAATTTTACTTATGTGATCTCCGGAGACTCCTTGTCCCACGTGTGTAAAGGTGACAGTGTGTGCACCGTGTGGGTCTCTTAGGCTATATTTCACAGAATACTTATTCACTGTTATGGATAGCATAGTGAAGTGCTTATTTATATCCCTTTATGATTGCAATGTGTTTTTTATCACTATTCATCTATGTGCTACTCTAGTGATGTTATTAAAGTACTCTATTCCTCCTTCATGATGTAATGGTGACACTGTGTGCATCATGTAGTACTTGGCGTAGTTTATGATTATGATCTCTTGTAGATTATGAAGTTAACTATTACTATGATGGTATTAATGTGATCTATTCCTCCTTTCATAGTATGAAGGTGACGGTGTGCATGCTATGTTAGTACTTGGTATAATTGTGTTGATCTATCATGCACTCTAAAGTTATTTAAATATGAATATCGAATGTTGTGGAGCTTCTTAACTCCGGCATTGAGGTGCTCTTGTAGCCCTACACAAATAGAGATGTTCATCATCCAACAAGAGAGTGTAGAGTGGTTTTATTATGTGATCAATGTTGAGAGTGTCCACTAGTGAAAGTAGGATCCCTAGGCCTTGTTTCCAAATACTGAAATCTCCGTTTATTTACTGTTCTGCTGCATGTTTACTTACTACACGCCAACAAGCACTTTTAGGCCACATTACTCTTGCTCATATACATTCATACCACCTGTATTTCACTATCTCTTCGCCGACAATTGTATTAGGTGTGTTGGGGACACAAGAGACTTCTTGTATTGTGGTTGCAGGGTTGCTTGAGAGGGATATCTTTGACCTCTTCCTCCCTGAGTTCGATAAACCTTGGGTGATCCACTTAAGAGAAACTTGCTGCTGTTCTACAAACCTCTGCTCTTGGAGGCCCAACACTATCTACAAGAATAGAAGCACCCGTAGACATCAAACACTTTTCTGGGGCCGTTGCCGGGGAGGAAAGGTAAAAGGCACTCACACTCTGGTCCCAGGTAACCAAACACTTTTCTGGTACCGTTGTAAGTGCTCGAAGCTATTTCCTTTAGATCCTGCAATTGCATTTTTTTGTTTCTTGTTTTACACTAGTTAGGCATAATGGACAACAATGAGCTTCTTATTCTATTTCCTGAGTTAAGACATGGATTGTTTGATGTGAAAATTAAAAAAACCTATGGAATCTTATTTGCATGCTAGTAGCAATGATATTAGTATGAACGCCTTGAACACCATTGTTGATAATGATATAGAAAGTTCTAAGCTTGGGGAAGCTGGTTTTGATGAGCATGATATTTTTAGTCCCCCAAGCATTGAGGAGAAAATTTACTTTGATGATACCTTGCCTCCTATTTATGATGATTATAATGATAGTAGTCTTTTGGTGCCACCTACTATGGAGGATAAATCTGATTATGATTACAATATGCCTCCTATATTTGATAGCTACTTTTTTGAATTTGCTCCCACTACAATTAATAAAATTGATTATGCTTATGTGGAGAGTAATGATACTTTTATGCATGAGACTCATGATAAGAATGCTTTATGTGATAGTTATATTGTTGAGTTTTCTCATGATACTACTGAAAGTTATTATGAGAGAGGAAAATATGGTTGTAGAAATTTTCATGTTACTAAAACACCTCTCTATATGCTGAAAATCTTGAAGTTGCGCTTGTCTAGTCTATCTATGCTTGTTGCATTATGCTTCATGAACTTGTTTATCTACAAGATTCCTTTTCATAGGAAGCATGTTAGACTTAAATGTGTTTTGAATTTGCCTCTTGATGCTCTCTTTTGCTTCAAATACTATTTCTTGCGAGTGCATCATTAAAACTGCTGAGCCCATCTTAATGGCTATAAAGAAAGCACTTCTTGGGAGATAATCCATGTGTTTATTTTGCTACAGTAACTTTGTTTTATATTTGTGTCTTGGAAGTTGTTACTAGTGTAGCAACCTCTTCTTATCTTAGTTTTATTGCATTGTTGTGTGATGACCCACAAGTATAGGGGATCGCAACAGTCTTCGAGGGAAGTAAAACCCAATTTATTGATTCGACACAAGGGGAGACAAAGAACACTTGGAAGCCTTAACAGCGGAGTTGTCAATTCAGCTGCACCTAGAAACAGACTTGCTCGCAAGAGTTTATCAGTAGTAACAGTTTTATAGCAGTAGCAGTAGTGAAATAACAGCGACGAGTAACAAAGACAGCAGTAGTGATTATAGTAAACAGCAGGATTAAAATACTGTAGGCACGGGGACGGATGACGGGCGTTGCATGGATGAGAGAAACTCATGTAACAATCATAGCAGGGCATTTGCAGATAATAATAAAACGGTGTCCAAGTACAAAGCAATCAATAGGCATGTGTTCCATATATAGTCGTGCGTGCTCGCAATGAGAAACTTGCACAACATGTTTTTTCCTACCAGCCGGTGGCAGCCGGGCCTCAAGGGAAACTACTGGATATTAAGGTACTCCTTTTAATAGAGTACCGGAGCAAAGCATTAACACTCCGTGAACACATGTGATCCTCACATCGCTACCATCCCCTCCGGTTGTCCCAATTCTTGTCACTTCGGGGCCATTGGTTCCGGACAGCGACATGTGTATACAACTTATAGGTAAGACCATAAACAATGAATATCTTGATGAAGCAATAACATGTTCAGATCTGAGATCATGGCACTCGGGCCCTAGTGACAAGCATTAAGCATAACAAGTTGCAACAATATCATCAAAGTACCAATTACGGACACTAGGCACTATGCCCTAACAATCTTATGCTATTACATGACCAATCTCATCCAATCCCTACCATCCCCTTCGGCCTACAGCGGGGGAATTACTCACACATGGATGGGGGAAACATGGCTGGTTGATGTAGAGGCGTTGGCGGTGATGGCGGCGATGATCTCCTCCAATTCCCCGTCCCGGCGGAGTGCCAGAACGGAGACTTCTGGCTCCCGCGACGGAGTTTCGCGATGTGGCGGCGTTCTGGAGGGTTTCTGGCGACTTCGACTTCCTCCCGTGCATTTTTAGGTCGAGGCCGATAAATAGTCCGAAGGAGGGCGTCGGAGGCCGGCCGAGGGGGCCACACCACAGGGCCGCGCGGGCCCCCCCTGGGCCGCGCCGCCCTATGGTGTGGGGCCCTCGGGCCTCCACCTGACTTGTCCTTCTGGCTCCGTTAGTTTCCTGGGAAAATAGGGCCTTCTGCATAAATTCCGAGGATTTTCCCGAAAGTTGGATTTCTGCACAAAAACGAGACACCAGAGCAGTTCTGCTGAAAACATCGTTAGTCCGTGTTAGTTGTATCCAAAATACACAAATTAGAGGCAAAACAATAGCAGAAGTGTTCGGGAAAGTAGATACGTTTTGGACGTATCAACCCCCCCCCCCCCAAGCTTAGCTTATTGCTTGTCCTCAAGCAATTCAGTAACAACTGAGCGATAAAAGAACTTTCACGAACACATTTGCTCATATGATGTATATATTCTCATGCTATGGCTAATACTTAAGCAGTTCATAATGAGATACATGCAAATAAGATCATCTAACAGCCATGTCAATCATGAAGAGGTACCAACAATTAATAATAAGCATCATGAATCATGTATATAAGCAGGATTGCAATGTTCATAAGAGAGTATGATAAAGTGGTATCTCGCTTGCCTATATTTGATTGGCAAAACATAAATGCCCGGGCACCTCTGGAGTTCATAGAAAGACTAGAAGTAGTGATTGTCAAAAGATAAATACATCAAAGTTATACCACAATCAATCATATTTTGAGACAAGCATATTATACTAAGAATGATAGTTGTGCTCTCAAGATAGTGCTCAAAGAAATAATGGAGACACAACATAAAAGTAAAAGATTGACCCTTCGCAGAGGGAAGCAGGGATTAACATGCGCTAGAGCTTTTCATTTTTATAAATCAGGAGTAAAATTATTTTGAGAGGTGTTTGTTGTTGTCAACGAATGGTAATGGGTACACTAACTACCTCGCCAACCGGACTTTCAAGAGCGGCTCCCATGAATTATTGCATATTTATGTGGCACTCCTTCCAACCTTTCTTACACAAACCATGGCTAACCGAATCCTCGGGTGCCTGCCAACAATCTCATACCATGAAGGAGTGCATTTTTATTTTATTTTTATTATGATGATGACACTCCCCCCAACCTTTGCTTACACAAGCCATGGCTAACCGAATCCTTCGGGTGCCGTCCAACAATCAGAAACCATGGAGGAGTGTCTATTTAAATTAATTAATTTGGGACTGGGAATCCCATTGCCAGCTCTTTTTGCAAAGTTATTGGATAAGCGGATGTGCCACTAGTCCATATGAGAGTCCGTCAAAAGTAAATGACAAGGTTGAAAGCTAAACACCACATACTTCCTCATGAGCTATGAAACATAAACACAAATTGAGAAACATTTTGAAGGTTTTAAAGGTAGCGCATGAGAATTTACTTGGAATGGTTTGAAATGCCATGCATAGGTATTTATGGTGGACACGCTGGAATAACTTGGTTTTCATGTGGTTGGAAGCACGAGCAGCGTTCCCGCTCAGTACAAGTGAAGGCTAGCAAAAGACTAGGGAGCGACAAATCAAGAGAGCGAATCGTCATAATCATGCTTGCGGCAAAATAAATTAACGGAGGCATAAAAGTGATACAAGAACTCTGAAGCAATATAGATCATCGAGGCTTAATTGACTTTTTTGTTCAGTCATATGCATGCGTGAGCATGTGCCAAGTCGATATAAATGAATTATTCAGAGGGGGATACCACAATGCCATACTTACTTATGAATAAAACAATGCAAGCAAACATCCATGACATGCTACTCATATTAATAGATTGGAGCTAAACATGAGAGATCATAAACTACTAGACTTTCTCAAATAACATATACCTCACATGAACCAACTAAGCATGCTCACATGGATGAGTATATGTACAAAAATGAAAACAAATAGAGTTCATACCAGCCTCTCACCACAATCAGATTGTCGTAGATCGTCATTATTGCCTTTTCACTTGTGTAGCTTGGATAATATGAAATGAAAACCACGCTCCAGCCACCGAAGACCATTGAACTCATAAAGAACTTTACAAACCAGAGAAGAACAGCAAATGTTTTTGGTGTTTTCGAATTTGAGAATAAGAACAAGAGGAAACAAGCAAACAAAGCAAAATCTTTTTGGGTTTTCTTATAGCAAACTAGCAATAGCAAACAAAGTGAAACAAATGCAAGAAACCAAAGCAAACAAATGGTGAAGAGAAACAACAGAAATATTTTTGGTCTTTTTGTGTTTTGGAAAGGAAACAAAGCAAAAACAAGAAATAGCAAACTAAAAGAAACACAGAAAAGCGAGATGGCAGAAATCTGCCAAAACCTGACAGCAGTACAGAAATCGATTTTTACAAAAATCTTACGTTGCTCAGCTCGAAAAGTGTTCAACTAATGAAAGTTAGATAACAACCTGGGGAACCTGCACAAAAATTGGCAGCTCAAAATGACGCTCTGGCTATTTTTGAGAATTTTTACGGTAACATTCCAGATTCTGTTTTCAGGCAGCACTTCCCCAAATATCATCTTTCTCTCATTAGAAAACCACTCAAACGAACAAAACAAGTATGTACAAGTATCCAGCAACCATAATATGCAAAGAATGAGTGATGCCGGTATACCTCCCCCCAAGCTTAGGCTTTTGGCCTAAGTGGAGTTCAATCCCATCGATCCCATGAGGTAGTGTCTCCGTAGTATGACGAAGATGGATCGTATTCCGGGTATGTGCTAGAAGAAGCACCCGGATACGTGACGGTGTGGTCGTAGGAGGCCCCGGCGTCCTCGGAGTCATGTTGCTGGTGGAAGTCTTTTATCTTCAAATGTTCATCCACTTCCTCCTTAGTGTACGACCATGATTGCCTGTCAATACTGAACAAACCTGGTTGGGGAAGAGGAATTTCTTTCTCATCCCCGTCAGAAAACAACATTCTATAAACCATATTATCTAAAGTAGAATCAGTGGTAACAAAATGATGACTCTTCATAGCAGTAATATCGAGTCTCCTAGGGGCCAATGGCACATCATTAGGATCAATAGGAAGCCTTAGATAAGTTAAAACACGCAGTGCAATAGTTCCTCCAAAAATAGGCCCCCTGTTAGTCAGGCGGCGAGCAATAAGAGCACCAAGGTGATAAGATGTCTGACCAGTGAGTGCAATATTCAAGAAAGCAAGATGGTAACTAGAAATGTTGCTAGTGTTCTCCCTACCAAGAATGCTAGTAGCAATGTAGTATGCAAAATATTTAATGGCGGGGAGTTGAATGTTCCTTATCTTGCCCCGCTGAATGGTGCGACAATCATCATCGGTGATCCCTCGATAGAGCTCCAACAAGTCCCGGGGGTTGTCATCAATCCTGCTTGCTGTACCTACAGGGACAATATCCAATGCACGACAAAAATCCTCCAATTTCATAGTAACAGGATTACCATAGATCCTGAATGCAACCGTCGGCTCATATTGTTTGTTGTTGAAATGGAAACTCTCGACGAAGATTTTGGTGAGCATGTAGTATTGCTCCCTTTCATCTCCCACATAGGTGGTTAACCCTGCCCTGTTGACAAGGGCGAAGAAATCCTCCAATATCCCTGCATTCCTAAGAAAATCATAGCATGGAAAAGACGAAGCATTAGGAGCCCCGTTGTCCTCTTCGGGCGCGAAGCTAGGCGCGATGATGTCTTCATTGTATGATCGCCTAATCCGGGTGGCGGCCCTAGAAGGCCTCCCGGTGCTGGTTGTTCCTTTTTTGAACAACTCTCCAAAGTTGAACTTCTTCATAGCTTCTCTGAAATTTTCAACAAGTGATATAAAATTTGGTTTGGTGACATATAATTGAGGGAAACTACCATAGGAACTTGCTAGAGTACTAATCATGCATCAAAACAAGTTTATATATCTTAGAACAAGCATGCAAGCTCACTAAACATGTTACCTACAGCAGCAAAATATTCAAGATATACTCAACCAAACAAAATTCTACTTGGATGGGTGGAGGAGTCACATACCGAAGAGCAAATGTGCCAAATTTCAGACAGAAATCTGAGCTGAGCAAAGAGATCGAGAAATCTGGAGCTCTGGAGCAAAAACGCGAGAGAGAGGAACTTGGTACGAGTTTTTTTCGGGAGAGAGAAGGTGCTGGGAGAAAGAGATGACAAAGTGGGGCAAAGAGGGGCCCACACCACATGGTGGCGCGGCCACCTCCTAGGCCGCGCCGGCCTGTAGTGTGGCACCCTCTGGTGCCCCACAGGTCATCCTCTGGTGCTCCCAGGTGCCTCGTCGAAAATAGGACCAACGGTATAATTTTTGTAAATTTTTGAAAACTTTGAAAAACGCACATTTCTGGGTATTTAATTTATTATTACTGGCCAGGAAAATTCTTTGAAATCTCCAAATAACTAAGGAACTTTGCAAATTAAAAATGCTACAGCAACTAGAGCAAGTGGAGGAAGAAAGAGATGTTGTTTACCCTCTCTATGCATGTAAAAGGTATTTGTTAACAAGGTTGATCAAGTCTTGCCACCAAATAAATTTTACATAGCATAAGAAGAAATAAACCTCAAATCAATCATGTTACCTTGAATTGTATTGATATGGATCCAATCACGAGAGTTTGATATTCTTCTTTAGGCTCATATATAGGACAATCAATAGTTCCCACTTTAATACTTCTCACATTAGTAATAGTATTGACTCCACATACTTTATCAATCTTCTTGGGGAAATAGACGGTATGCTCCTTATCATCAACATTAAAAGTAACCTTTCCTTTATTGCAATCAATAACAGCCCCTGCGGTGTTAAGAAAAGGTCTCCCAAGAATAATAGACATATTATCATCTTCAGGCATTTCCAACACAACAAAATCAGTTAATATCAAGCAGTTAGTAGTAACTTGAACAGGAACATTCTCACATATACCAACAGGAATAGCAGTAGATTTATCAGCCATTTGCAAAGATATATCAGTAGGTATCAACTTATCTAAGTAAAGTCTCTTATAAAGAGAAAAAGGCATAACACTAACACCGGCTCCCAAATCACATAGAGCAGTTTTAACATAATTATTCTTAATCGAACAAGGAATAGTAGGTATACCTGGGTCGCCCAACTTCTTTGGAATTTTGCCATTGAAAGAGTAATTAGCAAGCATGGTGGAAATTTCCTCATTGGGGATTTTCCTTTTGTTAGTAACAATATCTTTCATATACTTCGAATAAGGTGGCAATTTAATAGCATCAGTCAAAGGGATTTGCAAGAATAAAGGTTTCATCCAATCACAATATTTATTATAGTGTTCTTCTTCCTTTGATTTTAGTTTCTTAGCAGGAAAAGGCATTTGCTTTTGCACCCAAGGTTCTCTTTCATTACCATGTTTCTTAGCAATAAAGTCTTCTTTAGTGTACTTTTTATTTTTAGCATGCTTTTCAGGTTCTTCTTCAACCTCTTCTTTATCAGGAGTATCATTCTTATCATTGTCATTATCATGTTCATTACCACTTTCAGTTTCAGCATCAGAAATAGAAATACTATTAGGATCATTAGCAGGTTCAGAGGATTCTACAACATTTTTATGTTTCTTCTTCTTTTTCTTCTTAGAATGAGCACTAGGTTCAATGCGTTGAGAATCTTGTTCAATTCTTTTGGGATGCCCTTCAGGATATAGAGGATCCTGGGTAGAGACACCACCTCTAGTTGTTACTTCATAAGCATGTTTCTCTTTAGAATTATTCCCTAACAAGTCATTTTGCACTTTAGTGAGTTGATCAATTTGAGTTTGAATCATACGGAAATGTTTAACAAGCATCTTAACATCATTGGAGGTTCTCTCCACAATATCATGCAATTCACTAATAGCTCGAGAATTTTCCATTAAATGATTCTCTACTCTCATATTAAAATTTTCTTGCTTAACAATATAATTATCAAACTCATCTAAGCATTGTGCAGGAGGCTTCGAATACGGAATATCTTCCCTAGTAAAGCGCTGAAGGGAGTTTACCTCAATCATGGATGAAGGGGGAATTATCTCACATATATCTTCTATGGGAGGAAGGTTCTTCACATCTTCAGATTTAATACCTTTCTCCTTGAGAGACTTCTTGGCTTCCCTCATATCTTCATCATTCAATTTAATTAAACCCCTCTTCTTCAATATTGGCGTTGGAGTTGGCTCAGGCGTAGTCCAATCATCATGATTCTGGCATATTTTAGCCAATAATTCTTCAGCGTCGTCTGGAGTTCTTTTCCTGAAAACACAACCAGCACAACTATCCAGGTATGCCCTAGACTCAATGGTTAGTCCACTATAAAATATATCAAGTAAATCATGCTTTTCCAGATCATGCTCAGGCCGAGCTCTAATAAGAGAGCAAAATCTCGCCCAAGCCTCAGGTAATTTCTCTTCATCTCCCTGGTCAAAATTATAAATTCTCTGCAAAGCAATATGTTGAGCACTAGCAGGAAAGTATTTGCGGAAGAAAACATCAAGCAATTCTTTTGGACTTCTAATAGAATTAGGTGGCAAATTATTATACCAAGTTTTAGCGTCATCCTTTAATGAGAATGGAAAGATTTTAGCAACAAAGTAAGTGCGCATCTTGACATCATCAGAAAACAAGCTACTCAAAGTAGATAACTCAGTCATGTGTTCAACAGCACTTTCTTTTTCAGTACCACAAAAGGGTGTTTTCTCAACAATAGCTATATGAGATAGATCAAGAGAAAAATCATAATCTTTATCCTTAATGTTTATAGGAGATGTGGCAAACTTAGGATCGGAGACAGGTTTATATCTAACGACATGTTCCATAGCAACTTTTTAATTTTTCTTGCATCGGTAGTAGCATTGCATTTTTCAATAAAATCATCATTAAGCTCCACATAATCTTCCTCAGGATCATCACTAAAATAATCAAGTTCAGGTGAACTAACAGGTGTAGTAGCATTAGGAGTTTCAGTATTTTCAATTTGTCTAGACCTAGCAATTGTAGCATCTAGAAAGGATCCCAATGAACCACTATCATCAAGCACAGCAGAAATATTATCAATATTATGAGAGTTTTCAGATTCAGCAGAAGTACCCGCATTTGCAGCATGCGGCGGTGAAACAAGTTTATCAATCACAGATGGCGAATCAAGAGCAGCAGAGGTATTCAGAATTGTACCTTTTCTTGTAGTGGATGGTAATATGGCGATCTTAGTATCGCGAGGTTTACCCATGATGGAGAATTTGCAGCGAACAATATTAATCCAAGTGAACTTCCAAATAAAGCTATGCTCCCCGGCAACGGCGCCAGAAAATAGTCTTGATGACCCACAAGTATAGGGGATCGCAACAGTCTTCGAGGGAAGTAAAACCCAATTTATTGATTCGACACAAGGGAGACAAAGAACACTTGGAAGCCTTAACAGCGGAGTTGTCAATTCAGCTGCACCTGGAAACAGACTTGCTCGCAAGAGTTTATCAGTAGTAACAGTTTTATAGCAGTAGCAGTAGTGAAATAACAGCAGCAGAGTAACAAAGGCAGCAGTAGTGATTATAGTAAACAGCAGGATTAAAATACTGTAGGCACGGGGACGGATGACGGGCGTTGCATGGATGAGAGAAACTCATGTAACAATCATAGCAGGGCATTTGCAGATAATAATAAAACGGTGTCCAAGTACAAAGCAATCAATAGGCATGTGTTCCATATATAGTCGTGCGTGCTCGCAATGAGAAACTTGCACAACATCTTTTGTCCTACCAGCCGGTGGCAGCCGGGCCTCAAGGGAAACTACTGGATATTAAGGTACTCCTTTTAATAGAGTACCGGAGCAAAGCATTAACACTCCGTGAACACATGTGATCCTCACATCGCTACCATCCCCTCCGGTTGTCCCAATTCTTGTCACTTCGGGGCCATTGGTTCCGGACAGCGACATGTGTATACAACTTATAGGTAAGACCATAAACAATGAATATCTTGATGAAGCAATAACATGTTCAGATCTGAGATCATGGCACTCGGGCCCTAGTGACAAGCATTAAGCATAACAAGTTGCAACAATATCATCAAAGTACCAATTACGGACACTAGGCACTATGCCCTAACAATCTTATGCTATTACATGACCAATCTCATCCAATCCCTACCATCCCCTTCGGCCTACAGCGGGGGAATTACTCACACATGGATGGGGGAAACATGGCTGGTTGATGTAGAGGCGTTGGCGGTGATGGCGGCGATGATCTCCTCCAATTCCCCGTCCCGGCGGAGTGCCAGAACGGAGACTTCTGGCTCCCGCGACGGAGTTTCGCGATGTGGCGGCGTTCTGGAGGGTTTCTGGCGACTTCGACTTCCTCCCGTGTGTTTTTAGGTCGAGGCCGATAAATAGTCCGAAGGAGGGCGTCGGAGGCCGGCCGAGGGGGCCACACCACAGGGCCGCGCGGGCCCCCCCTGGGCCACGCCGCCCTATGGTGTGGGGCCCTCGGGCCTCCACCTGACTTGTCCTTCTGGCTCCGTTAGTTTCCTGGGAAAATAGGGCCTTCTGCATAAATTCCGAGGATTTTCCCGAAAGTTGGATTTCTGCACAAAAACGAGACACCAGAGCAGTTCTGCTGAAAACAGCGTTAGTCCGTGTTAGTTGTATCCAAAATACACAAATTAGAGGCAAAACAATAGCAAAAGTGTTCGGGAAAGTAGATACGTTTTGGACGTATCATTGTGCCAAGTAAAGTCTTTGATAGTAGAGTTGATACTAGATTTGGATTACTGCGCAGAAACAGTTTTCTTGTTGTCACGAAATTGAGTACCTACGTCTGTAGGTAACTCAGAAAAATAAGCCAATTTACGTGCGTGATCCTCAGATATGTACGCAACTTTCATTCAATTTGAGCATTTTCATCTGAGCAAGTCTGGTGCCTCTAAAAAATTCGTCTTTACGGACTGTTCTGTTTTGACAGATTCTCCCGTTTATTTCGCATTGCCTCTTTTGCTGTGTTGGATGGATTTCTTTGTTCCATTAACCTCCAGTAGCTTTGTGCAATGTCCAGAAGTGTTAAGAATGATTGTGTCACCTCTTAACATGTGAATTTTTAATTATGCACTAACCCTCTAATGAGTTTGTTTCGAGTTTGGTGTGGAGGAAGTTTTGAAGGGTCAAGGGAGGAGGATGATACAATGTGATCAAGAAGAGTGAAAGCTCTAAGCTTGGGGATGCCCCCGTGGTTCATCCCTGCATATTTCAAGAAGACTCTAGCGTCTAAGCTTGGGGATGCCCAAGGCATCCCCTTCTTCATCGACAAATTATCAGGTTTCTTCTCTTGAAACTATATTTTTATTCAGTCACATCTTACGTACTTTACTTGGAGCGTCTGTTTGTTTTTATTTTTGTTTTGTTTGAATAAGTTCATGCTTGTGTGGGAGAGAGACACGCTCCGCTGGTTCATATGAACACATGTGTTCTTAGCTTTTAATGTTCATGGCGAAGGTTGAAACTGCTTCGTTCATTGTTATATGGTTGGAAACAGAAATGCTACATGCGGTTATTGGTATAATGTCTTGAATAATTTGATACTTGGCAATTGTTGTGCTCATGTTTAAGCTCTTGTATCATATACTTTGCACCTATTAGTGAAGAAATACGTAGAGTTTGTTAAAATTTGGTTTGCATGATTGGTCTCTCTAAGTCTAGATATTTTCTAGTAAGGTGTTTGAACAAGGAGACGATGTAAAGTCTTATAATGCTTACAATATGTTCATATGTGAGTCTTGTTGCACCGTTTTATACTTGAGTTTGCTTCAAACAACCTTGCTAGCCTAGCCTTGTATTGAGAGGAATTCTTCTCGTGCATCGAAAACCTTGAGCCAAAAACTATGCCATTTGTGTCCACCATACCTACCTACTACATGGTATTTCTCTGCCATTCCAAGTAAATACTTCATGTGCTACCTTTAAACAATTCAAAAGCTATTATCTCTTATTTGTGTCAATGTTTTATAGCTCATGAGGAAGTATGTGGTGTTTCATCTTTCGATCTTGTCATTTACTTTTGACAGACTTTCACAATGGACTAGTGGCTTCATCCGCCTATCCAATAATTTTGCAAAAAGAGCTGGCAATGGGGTTCCCAGCCCCAATTAATTACAACTTGCATTAATAATTCTCTTCACATGTTTTGCTCTGATTCATTAGTAAGCAACTTAATTTTGCAAATAGACACTCCTTCATGGTACGTGAATGTTGGAAGGCACCCGAGGATTCGGTTAGCCATGGCTTGTGTAAGCAAAAGGTTGGGAGGAGTGTCATCAATAATGAAACTAAAATACATGTGTAAACAAAAGAGAAGAGGGATGATCTACCTTGCTGGTAGAGATAACGTCCTTCATGGGAGCCGCTCTTGAAAGTCTGGTTGATAAGGTAGTTAGAGTAGCCATTACCATTCGTTGACAACAACAAACACCTCTCAAAATTTTACTTTTATACTCTCTATATGATTTCAAAACTTAAAAAGCTCTAGCACATGATTTTATCCCTGCTTCCCTCTGCGAAGGGCCATTCTTTTACTTATTGTTGAGTCAGTTTACCTACTTCTTTCTGTCTTAGAAGCAAACACTCGTGTTAACTGTGCATTGATTCTTACATGTTTACCTATTGCATTCATTATATTACTTTGCATTGACAACTATCCATGAGATATACATGTTACAAGTTGAAAGCAACCGCTGAAACTTAATCTTCCTTTGTGTTGCTTCAATGCCTTTACTTTGAATTTATTGCTTTATGAGTTAACTCTTATGCAAGACTTATTGATGCTTGTCTTGAAAGTACTATTCATGAAAAGTCTTTGCTATATGATTCAGTTGTTTACTCATTATCTTTACCATTGCTTTGAATCACTTCATTCATGCTTTACAATAGTATTATTAAGATTATGATGGTACCATGTCACTGCAGAAATTATCTTTTTTATCGTTTACCTACTCGGGACGAGTAGGAACTACGCTTGGGGATGCTGATATGTCTCCGACGTATCGATAATTTCTTATGTTCCATGCTTGTTTTATGACATCACCTACATGTTTTGTTCACACTTTATGTCATTATTATGCATTTTCTGGAACTAACCTATTGACGAGATGCCAAAGGGCCAGTTGTTGTTTTCTGCTGTTTTTGGTTTTAGAAATCCTAGTAAGGAAATATTCTCGGAATCGGACGAAATCAACGCCCAGCATCTTAGAATTCCACGAAGCTTCCAGAACACCCGAGAGCCACCAGAGGGGAGCCCTGGGGGGCCCACACATGTAGGCGGCGCGGCCCAGGCCCTGGCCGCGCCACCCTATTGTGTCGGCGCCTCGTCAGCCCTCCGACTCCACCTCTTCGCCTATTTAAAGGTCCCTGACCTAAAACTTCGATACGGAAAAGCCACAGTACGAGAAACCTTCCAGAGCCGTCGCCATCGCGAAGCCAAGATTTGGGGGACAGAAGTCTCTGTTCCGGCACGCTGCCGGGACGGGGAAGTGCCCCCGGAAGGCATCTCCATCAACACCACCGCCATCTTCATCACCGCTGATGTCTCCCATGAGGAGGGAGTAGTTCTCCATTGAGGCTAAGGGCTGTACCGGTAGCTATGTGGTTAATCTCTCTCCTATGTACTTCAATACAATGATCTCATGAGCTGCCTTACATGATTGAGATCCATATGATGATGATTGTAATCTAGATGTCGTTATGCTAGTAAAGTGAATTTTACTTATGTGATCTCCGGAGACTCCTTGTCCCACGTGTGTAAAGGTGATAGTGTGTGCACCGTGTGGGTCTCTTAGGCTATATTTCACAGAATACTTATTCACTGTTATGGATAGCATAGTGAAGTGCTTATTTATATCCCTTTATGATTGCAATGTGTTTTGTATCACTATTCATCTATGTGCTACTCTAGTGATGTTATTAGAGTACTCTATTCCTCCTTCATGATGTAATGGTGACAGTGTGTGCATCATGTAGTACTTGGCGTAGTTTATGATTATGATCTCTTGTAGATTATGAAGTTAACTATTACTATGATGGTATTAATGTGATCTATTCCTCCTTTCATAGTATGAAGGTGACAGTGTGCATGCTATGTTAGTACTTGGTATAGTTGTGTTGATCTATCATGCACTCTAAGGTTATTTAAATATGAATATCGAATGTTGTGGAGCTTGTTAACTCCGGCATTGAGGTGCTCTTGTAGCCCTACACAAATAGCGATGTTCATCATCCAACAAGAGAGTGTAGAGTGGTTTTATTATGTGATCAATGTTGAGAGTGTCCACTAGTGAAAGTAGGATCCCTAGGCCTTGTTTCCAAATACTGAAATCTCCGTTTATTTATTGTTCTGCTGCATGTTTACTTACTACACGCCAACAAGCACTTTTCTCGCGCCGTTACTACTGCTCATATACATTCATACCACCTGTATTTCACTATCTCTTCGCCGAACTAGTGCACCTATACATCTGACAAGTGTATTAGGTGTGTTGGGGACACAAGGGACTTCTTGTATTGTGGTTGCAGGGTTGCTTGAGAGGGATATCTTTGACCTCTTCCTCCCTGAGTTCGATAAACCTTGGGTGATCCACTTAAGGGAAACTTGCTGCTGTTCTACAAAACTCTGCTCTTGGAGGCCCAACACTGTCTACAAGAATAGAAGCACCCGTAGACATCACATGCCCAAGGCATCCCCTTCTTCATCGACAACATTATCAGGTCACCTCTAGTGAAACTATATTTTTATTCCGTCACATCTTATGTGCTTTACTTGGAGCGTCTTTATGTTCTTGTTTTTGTTTTGTTTGAATAAAATTGGATCCTAGCATTCATTGTGTGGGAGAGAGACACGCTCCGCTGTTGCATATGAACACATATGTTCTTAGCTTCATTCTTAATGTTCATGGCGAAGGTTGAAACTGCTTCGTTAATTGTTATATGGTTGGAAACAGAAAATGCTACATGTGGTAATTGGTATAATGTCTTGAATAATTTGATACTTGGCAATTGTTGTGCTCATGTTTAAGCTCTTGCATCATGTACTTAGCACCTATTAGTGAAGAAATACAGTAGAGCTTGTTAAAATTTGGTTTGCATGATTGTTCTCTCTAAGTCTAGATATTTTCTGGTGAGGGTTTGAACAACAAGGAAGACAGTGTAGAGTCTTATAATGCTTGCAATTTGTTTTTATGTAAGTTTTGTTGTACCGGTTCATACTTGTGTTTGCTTCAAACAACCTTTCTAGCCAAAGCCTTGTATTGAGAGGGATTACTTCTCATGCATCCAAAATCCTTGAGCCAAAAACTATGCCATTTGTGTCCACCATACCTACCTACTACATGGTATTTCTCTACCATTCCAAAGTAAATTGCTTGAGTGCTACCTTTAAAATTCCATTCTTTGTCTTTGCAATATATAGCTCATGGGAGAAAAATAGCCTAAAAAACTATTGTGGTATTGAATATGTACTTATGTGTTCTATTTCTTAATAAGTTGCTTGTTGAGCGATAACCATGTTCCTGGGGACGCCATCAACTATTTCACTTTGTTGAATATCATGTGAGTTGCTATGCATGTTCGTCTTGTCTGAAGTAAGGGTGATTTATCATGATCAAATGGTTTGAGTATGCATATTGTTAGAGAAGAACATTGGGCCGCTAACTAAAGCCATGATCCATGGTGGAAGTTTCAGTTTGGACAACAATCTTCAATCTCTTATGAGAATATTATCTGTTGTTGAATGCTTATGCATTAAAGATGAGTCCATTATCTGTTGTCTATGTTGTCCCGGTATGGATGTCTAAGTTGAGAATAATCAAAAGCGAGAAATCCAATGCGAGCTTTCTCCTTAGACCTTTGTACAGGCGACATAGAGGTACCCCTTTGTGACACTTGGTTAAAACATATGTTATGCAATGATAATCCATGTAAATCCAAGCTAATTAGGACAAGGTGTGGGCACTATTGGTAATCTATGCATGAGGCTTGCAACTTATAAGATATATTATACATAACACATATGCTTTATTACTACCGTTGACAAAATTGTTTCTTGTTTTCAAAATAAAAGCTCTAGCACAAATATAGCAATCCATGCTTCCCTCTGCGAAGGGCCATTCTTTTACTTTTATGATGAGTCAGTTTAGCTACTTCTTTCTATCTTAGAAGCAAACACTTGTGTCAACTGTGTGCATTGATTCTTACATGTTTACCTATTGCACTTGTTATATTGCTTTATGTTGACAACTATCCATGAGATATACATGTTACAAGTTGAAAGCAACTGCTGAAACTTAAATCTTCCTTTGTGTTGCTTCAATGCTTTTACTTTCAATCTATTGCTTTATGAGTTAACTCTTATGCGAGACTCATTGATGCTTGTCTTGAAAGTACTATTCATGAAAAGTCTTTGCTATATGATTCAGTTGTTTACTCATTGTCTTTACCATTGCTTCGAATCGCTGCATTCATTACATGTGCTTACAATAGTATTGATCAAGATTATGATAGCATGTCACTTCAGAAATTATCTTTGTTATCATTTACCTACTCGAGGACGAGTAGGAACTAAGCTTGGGGATGCTTGATACGTCTCAAACGTATCTATAATTTCTTATGTTCCATGCTACCTTATTGATGATACTCACATGTTTTATACATACTTTATGTCATATTTATGCATTTTCCGGCACTAACCTATTGACGAGATGCCGAAGAGCCAGTTGATGTTTTCTGCTGTTTTTGGTTTCAGAAATCCTAGTAAGGAAATATTCTCGGAATTGGGCGAAATCAACGCCCAGGGTCTTATTTTTCCACGAAGCTTTCAGAAGACCGGAGGAGATACGAAGTGGGGCCACGAGGTGGCCAGACAACAAGGCGGCGCGGCCTAGGGGGTCCCGCGCTGCCCTGGTGTGTGGGCCCCTCGTGACGCCCCTAAACCGACCCTTCGGCCTACTTAAAGCCTTCGTCGCGAAAACCCCAGTACCGAGAGCCACGATACGGAAAACCTTCCAGAGACGCCGCCGCTAATCCCATCTCGGGGGATTCAGGAGATCGCCTCTGGCACCCTGTCGGAGAGGGGAATCATCTCCCGGAGGACTCTTCATCGCCATGATCGCCTCCGGATTGATGTGTGAGTAGTTCACCCCTTGACTATGGGTCCATAGGAGTAGCTAGATGGTCGTCTTCTCCTTATTGTGCTATCATTGTTGGATCTTGTGAGCTGCCTAACATGATCAAGATCATCTATTTGTAATGCTACATGTTGAGTTTGTTGGGATCCGATGAATATGGAATACTATGTTATGTTGATTATCAATCTATCATATATGTGTTGTTTATGATCTTGCATGCTCTTCGTTGCTAGTAGAGGCTCTGGCCAAGTTGATACTTGTAACTCCAAGAGGGAGTACTTATGCTCGATAGTGGGTTCATGCCTCCATTTAATCTGGGACAGTGACAAAAAGTTCTAAGGTTGTGGATGTGCTGTTTCCACTAGGGATAAAACATCAATGCTTTGTCTAAGGATATTTGTGTTGATTACATTACGCACCATACTTAATGCAATTGTATGTTGTTTGCAACTTAATACTGGAAGGGGTTCGGATGATAACCTGAAGGTGGACTTTTTAGGCATAGATGCATGCTGGATAGCGGTCTATGTACTTTGTCGTAATGCCCAATTGAATTTCACACTACTCATCATGATATGTATGTGCATTGTCATGCCCTCTTTATTTGTCAATTGCCCAACTGTAATTTGTTCACCCAACATGCTATTTCTTATTGGAGAGACACCACTAGTGAACTGTGGACCCCGGTCCATTCTTTTACATCGAATACAATCTACTGCAATACTTGTTCTTACTGTTCTTTGCAAACATCATCTTCCACACTATACATCTAATCCTTTGTTACAGCAAGCCGGTGAGATTGACAACCTCACTGTTACGTTGGGGCAAAGTACTTTGATTGTGTTGTGCAGGTTCCACGTTGGCGCCGGAATCCCTGGTGTTGCGCCGCACTACACTCCGCCACCATCAACCTTCAACGTGCTTCTTGGCTCCTACTGGTTCGATAACCTTGGTTTCTTACTGAGGGAAAACTTGCTGCTGTACGCATCACACCTTCCTTTTGGTGTTCCCAACGGACGTGTGTCTTACACGCCATCACACGCCAGCAAGCTATTTTCTGGCGCCGTTATTACCACTCATATACATCCATATTACTTGTATTTCACTATCTCTTCGCCGAACTAGTGCACCTATACATCTGACAAGTGTATTAGGTGTGTTGGGGACACAAGAGACTTCTTGTATCGTAATTGCAGGGTTGCTTGAGAGGGATATCTTTGACCTCTACCTCCGTGAGTTCGATAAACCTTGGGTGATTCACTTAAGGGAAACTTGCTGCTGTTCTACAAACCTCTGCTCTTGGAGGCCCAACACTGTCTACAGGAATAGAAGCGTGCGTAGACATCAAGCTATTTTATGGCGCTGTTGCCGGGGAGGTAAGGTAAAAGGTATGCACATCCTCCGACTACTAAGCTATTTCCTAGCACTGTTGCCGGTCTGTGAGTGCTCGAAGCTATTTCCTTTAGATCCTGCAATTGCATCTTTTTGTTTCTTGTTTACACTAGTTAGGCTTAATGGAAAACAACAACAAAATTAGAGATCTTTATGAACTTTATATTGAATTAGGACATGATGTGTTTGAAGAGAGAATTAAAAAACCCATGGAACTTTTCTTGCAAAATAGTTGTAGCAATGTTATTAGCATGAACTCTTTGAATACTATTATTGCTAATGCTATGGAAGAATTTAGACTTGGGGAAGCTGGTTTTGATGAGCATGATATTTTTAGTCCCCCAAGCATGGAGGAGAAAATTTACTTTGATGATACTTTGCCTCCCATTTATGATGATTATAATGATAGTGGTATTTTGGTGCCACCTACTATGGAGGATAAAGTTTATTATGATTATACTATGCCTCCTATATTTGATGATGAGAATAATAATGATAGCTACTTTGTTGAATTTGCTCCCACTACAATTAATAAGAATGACTATGCTTATGTTGGGAGTAGTAATTATTTTATGCATGAGCTCATGATAAGAAGGCTTTATGTGATAGTTATATTGGTTAGTTTGTTCCTGATGCTACTGGAAATTATTATGAGAGAGGAAAATATGGTTGTAGAAATTTTCATGTTACTAAAACACCTCTCTACATGCTGAAAATTTTGAAGTTACTTGTGTTTTATCTTCCTATGCTTGTTACTTTGTTCTACATGAATTTATTTGTGTACAAGATTCCTTTTCATAGGAAGTGGGTTAGGCTTAAATTTGTTTCACACTTGTTTCTGATGCTCTCTTTTGATTCAACTCTTATTTCTTGTGCGAGCATCATTAAAATTACTGAGCCCATCTTAATGGCTATAAAGAAAGCACTTCTTGGGAGATAACCCATGTTTTATTTTACTACAGCAATTCTTTTTTATATTTGTGTCTTGGAAGTTGTTACTACTGTAGCAACTTCTCCTTATCTTTATTTTATTGCATTGTTGTGCCAAGTAAAGTCTTTGATAGTAGGGTTGATACTAGATTTGGATTACTGCGCAGAAACAGATTTCTTGCTGTCACGAAATTTAGCAGCTCCGTCTGTAGGTAACTCAGAAAAATCTGCCAATTTACGTGCGTGATCCTCAGATATGTACGCAACTTTCATTAAATTTGAGCATTTTCATCTGAGGAAGTTTAGTGCCCCAGAAAAATTCGTCTTTACGTACTCTTCTGTTTTGACAGATTCTGCCTTTTATTTCGCATTGCCTGATTTGCTATGTTTGATGGATTTCTTTGTTCCATTAACTTTCAGTAGCCTTGGGCAATGTCCAGAAGTGTTAAGAATGATTGTGTCACCTCTGAACATGTGAATTTTTGATTATGCACTAACCCTATAATGAGTTTGTTTTGAGTTTGGTGTGGAGGAAGTTTTCAAGGGTCAAGAGAGGAGGATGATATATGATTAAGAAGAGTGAAAAGTCTAAGCTTGGGGATGCCCCCGTGGTTCATCCCTGCATATTTCAAGAAGACTCAAGCATCTAAGCTTGGGGATGCCCAAGGCATCCCCTTCTTCATCAACAATTTATCAGGTTTCTTCTATGGAAACTATATTTTTATTCCATCACATCTTATGTACTTTACTTGGAGCGTCTGTGTGCTTTTATTTTCGTTTTGTTATTTTCATTCTCTGAATAAATTCATGCTCGTGTGGGAGAGAGACACGCTCCGCTGTTGCATATGAACACATATGTTCATAGCTTTATTCTTAATGTTCATGGCGAAGGTTGAAACTGCTTCATTAATTGTTATATGGTTGGAAATAGAAATGCTACATGTGGTAATTGGTATAATGTCTTGAATAATTTGATACTTGGCAATTGTTGTGCTCATGTTTAAGCTCTTGCATCATGTACTTTTCACCTATTAATGAAGAACTACCGTAGAGCTTGTTGAAATTTGGTTTGCATGATTGGTCTCTCTAAGGTCTAGATATTTTCTGGTAAAAGTGTTTGAGCAACAAGGAAGACAGTGTAGAGTCTTATAATGCTTGCAATATGTTCTTATGTAAGTTTTGCTGTACCGGTTCATACTTGTGCTTGCTTCAAACAACCTTGCTAGCCTAAGCCTTGTATTGAGAGGGATTACTTCTCGTGCATCTAAAATCCTTGAGCCAAAAACTATGCCATTTGTGTCCACCATACCTACCTACTACATGGTATTTCTCTGCCATTCCAAAGTAAATTGCTTGAGTGCTACCTTTAAAATTCCATTCTTTGTCTTTGCAACATATAGCTCATGGGAAAAATAGCTTAAAAACTATTGTGGTATTGAATATGTACTTATGTATCTTATTCCTTAATAAGTTGCTTGTTGAGCGATAACCATGTTCCTGGGGACGCCATCAACTATTTCCTTGTTGAATATCATGTGAGTTGCTATGCATGTTCGTCTTGTCTGAAGTAAGGGTGATTTATCATGAGCTGAATGGTTTGAGTATGCATATTGTTAGAGAAGAACATTGGGCCGCTAACTAAAGCCATGATCCATGGTGGAAGTTTCAGTTTGGACAACAATGCTCAATCTCTTATGAGAATATTATCTGTTGTTGAATGCTTATGCATTAAAGAGGAGTCAATTATCTGTTGTTTATGTTGTCTCGGTATGGATGTCTAAGTTGAGAATAATCAAAAGCGAGAAATCCAATGCGAGCTTTCTCCTTAGACCTTTGTCCAGGCGGCATAGAGGTACCCCTTTGTGATACTTGGTTAAAACATATGTTATGCAATGATAATCCATGTAAATCCAAGCTAATTAGGACGAGGTGCGGGCACTATTGGTAATCTATGCATGAGGCTTGCAACTTATAGGATATATTATACATAACACATATGCTTTATTACTACTGTTGACAAAATTGTTTCTTGTTTTCAAAATAAAAGCTCTAGCACAAATATAGCAATCCATGCTTCCCTCTGCGAAGGGCCATTCTTTTACTTTTATGTTGAGTCAGTTTACCTACTTCATTTCATCTTAGAAGCAAACACTTGTGTCAACTGTGCATTGATTCTTACATACTTGCATATTTGCATTCATCATATTACTTTGTGTTGACAATTATCCATGAGATAAACATGTTGAAGTTGAAAGCAACCGCTGAAACTTAATTCTTCCTTTGTGTTGCTTCAATGCCTTTACTTTGAATCTATTGCTTTATGAGTTAACTCTTATGCAAGACTTATTGATGCTTGTCTTGAAAGTACTATTCATGAAAAGTCTTTGCTATATGATTCAGTTGTTTACTCATTTTTTTTACCATTGCTTCGAATCACTTCATTCATTACATATGCTTACAATAGTATTGATCAAGATTATGATAGCATGTCACTTCAGAAATTATCTTTGTTATCGTTTACCTACTCGAGGACGAGTAGGAACTAAGCTTGGGGATGCTTGATACGTCTCAAACGTATCTATAATTTCTTATGTTCCATGCTACTTTATTGATGATACTCACATGTTTTATACATACTTTATGTCATATTTATGCATTTTCCGGCACTAACCTATTGACGAGATGTCGAAGAGCCAGTTCTTGTTTTCTGCTGTTTTTGGTTTCAGAAATCCTAGTAAGGAAATATTCTCGGAATTGGACGAAATCAACGCCCAGAATCTTATTTTTCCCGGAAGCCTCCAGAGAGACAGAGTGGGACCAGAGGGGAGCCCTGGGGGCCCCACACATGGTGGCGGCGCGGCCAAGGGGGGGCGCACCCCCCTGGTGTGTGGACCCCCCAGAAGCCCTCCGACTCCGACTCTTCGCCTATATAAGCCTCCCGGACCTAAAACATCGAGACGAACAAGCCACGGTACGAGAAAAGTTCCAGAGCCGCCGCCATCGCGAAGCCAAGATTCGGGGGACAGAAGTCTCTGTTCCGGCACGCCGCCGGGACAGAGAAGTGCCCCCGGAAGGCATCTCCATCGACACCACCGCCATCTTCATCACCGCAGCTGTCTCCTATGATGAGGAGGGAGTAGTTCTCCATCGAGGCTAAGGGCTGTACCAGTAGCTATGTGGTTAATCTCTCTCCCATGTACTTCAATACAATGATATCATGAACTGCTTTGCATGATTGACATCCATATGATGAGCTTTGTAATCTGGATGTCGTTATGCTATTCAAGTGGGTTTTACTTATGTGATCTTCGGAGACTCCTTGTCCCACGTGTGTAAAGGTGACACTGTGTGCACCGTGTGGGTCTCTTAGGCTATATTTCACAGAATACTTATTCACTGAGTTATGATTTGAGTTGGATGTCTCTATGAAATTGTGGTGTGTTAGTACCTCCTATGAATGCTCACAGTGACAGCGTGGGGTGTTTATTAGTACTTGGGAATACATCTTTAAGGTTTGCCTACATGATGAATTAGTGTTCGTTATCCCGCCAGAGAGTAGTTCAGAATAGCATAGTGAAGTGCTTATTTATATTTCTTTATGATTGCAATATTGAGAGTGTCCACTAGTGAAAGTATGATCCCTAGGCCTTGTTTCCAAATACTGCAAACATCGCTTATTTACTGTTCTGCTGCATCTTTACTTCCTGCAATATTACCACCATCCACTGCACGCCAGCAAGCTATTTTCTGGCGCCATTATTACCACTCATATACATCCATATTACTTGTATTTCACTATCTCTTCGCCGAACTAGTGCATGATACGTCCAAAACGTATCTACTTTCCCGAACACTTTTGCTATTGTTTTGCCTCTAATTTGTGTATTTTGGATGCAACTAACACGGACTAACGCTGTTTTCAGCAGAACTGTTCTGGTGTCTCGTTTTTGTGCAGAAATTCAACTTTCAGGAAAATCCTCGGAATTTATGCAGAAGGTCCTATTTTCCCAGAATATTGGCGGAGCCAGAAGGGCAAGCCAGGTGGGGGCCCGAGGGCCCCACACACTAGGCCGGCTGACATAGGCATCCCAAATGGGCCTGCCGAATATAGTACCCGGGGTTTAATTGAAGGCCCACTACCCGAAGAACAAGAAGGTTCGAGAGCCCAAGATGTATTTAAGGAAAAGATAGAATTGTAATAGGAAGTGTTATTTGTAATCTGGCGGGATGAGTTAGAAACCGTCCCGGACTCTGTAAACTTGTATAGCACGAATCCCTCGGCTCCACCTCCTATATAAAGGGGGAGTCGAGGAACGAAGAATCAATCGAATCTACTGTCAACATAACCCTAATTTTCATAATCGTCGAGTACTTTTCGCCTGAACCTTCGAGATCTACTTGCCCTCTACTTCTAACTAAACCCTAGCCTACAATTCATAGGCATTGACAAGTCGATACCTTGTCAATTGGCGCCGTCTGTGGGAACTAGAGGCGTAAGGATCTGATCTCGATGGCACGTTCAAGATCTTCGACATCGTCGACCGCAAGCAACACAATGGACCGAGGTAAACAGATCACTGCTAGTCTTGTCGATTTTGTTCCTCACCCACCCTCCCGTTTGGATGCATATGCGTATCTGGCGGAGCCCATGGAGATGACGTTCGGGAAGTTTCACTTCCACGTCAAAAAAGAAGGATCGTACCGTGTCGAGGTTCCGATTTCGTCGGGATCGTTGGACGTCGATTCCAATTTTTCAAGCTATACATCATCAACCGAGTCTGGAGAAGAGGAAACCTCGGCGACACGCTACGTCAGCACCAGAGCAAGAGAGAAACTTGCCAAGATCTTCAACGACATGTCGTTTGAGTCATCTGCGGACTCATATATAAGCGATGGCTCAAGCGATGTCGACAGTTACGACTTCATCGACAAATCTCTCACAGTGGGCAAGGTCTTCATCAATCTCAACGATGATGTCACCAAACCCAACGTAGATCTGAGTACAAAGTATCATCAGATTTACGCCATTGAAGATCAAGAGGAGACATCTGAGGCTTTCGATAGTCTGGGAAATCCATACGTCGATCCCTCCAATCTGCGACAAGGCCTGGGCAACAAATACGTCGGGCCAGAGCCACGAGATAGAGTTCAACTTTCACAAGCCGCGTGGGACAGAGCCACGAGAGCTATGAACGGTACAGAACCAATGGCTACCACGGCCACAACAGAGGAATTACAAGCATATCAATATAGGCTCGCACGAGCTGCCAGGGAATTAGAAAAACAGACAGCCGAGTTGAACAGGAGAAAGGAGGCAGCCTCTGCATCCAGCAGGAGAAGGGCAGATCTAAGTCGACAATCCAGAACTTCGGGTGATAGCCACAGGGAAGCTCGGAACAGAGGAAGATCAAGGCTGCAACACATACCCGAAGCAGAGAGAGAACACTTGGTCCAAAACCTCGACATGTCCTTTATGTCGATAGATACAAGAGGAAACATCATCCCTAAGACACCAGAGGCTGGGTATATGGCGACACATGCTTTTATCCTTGCATCCAAACCACCTCCAGGTGATCCAAGGGAAACATTGTACAATATGGCGGTCGCAGGAGTTGGAGCTATGGGGACAGCGTTTGTATCAACGCCTCCCGAAGGAGCGGCAAGGCAAAATAGTCCACGACCCGCAGCAGCAACAGCGGCAGTACCTGAAGGGCCAAGTGGAGCAAGAGACATAGCAGCACAAGCAAGAGTCGATAGAGCGCGGCAGAGCAGAAGGGATCATCGGCAATCCCCAGAACTTAACGACGAAGATATGTGTGGCTTACCATGCTTCACAAGGAGAGTCCGAAAAACTCGAGTCCCCTCAGGATTCAAGTTACCCGATAACTTCAAGAAGTTCGACGGCCTTCAAGATCCAGAGGATTGGCTAGTCGACTATTTGGAGACGGTGAAGCTGACAGGAGGAACTAGGGCAACAGCCATGCAAAGCATCCAGGTGCACTTGAGTGGAGCCGCACGATCGTGGATAAAGAAACTCGCTCCAGGATCCATCGACAGCTGGGAAAGCTTCGAGGACGTGTTCATCAAGAACTTCAGATCCACATGCAAAAAACCCGCGTCGTTAGAGGAGTTGAGAGCGTGTCGACAAAAGCCAGATGAGTCAATGAGAAAATATATCCAGAGGTGGAATATCATCAAAAACTCGGCAGAAAATATATCTGACGAGAGAGCAATAGATGCGTTTGTCGCAGGAGTCAGGCGTGGAGATTTTGTCGAAGACTTGGGAAGGACCAATCCAAAGACAGTATCCGCGTTAATGGAGATAGCAAATAAATGGGCAGATGGAGAAGACGCTGTTCACAACAAACGACACAGGTCGCCAGAAGAGGACCGCAGTCGAAATTATCAACCAAGGCGACGGTTTCCTCGGCAGTACCAGAATTATGACGCTCCAGGACAAATTTCAGCAGGTTTTCGAACAAACACAGGAGGAAACAACAGAGATGATTATCAGAGAAGCAGTGAGCAGCGAGGTGACAATAGGGATGATTCTCGCAACAACAGACAAAATAGCGGGCCTAGGTTCCCAAGGCCTTTCGTGTCCCCTGAAGAGATGATGAACGGGCCGTGTCAGATGCATTTTTTCATCGACAACAACGGTAAAAGACAGTCAGGGCACTTGCAGAAAGACTGTCGAAATTTCCAAGCAATGCTAAGGCATGCAGAAAACGTTAATGCTCGAGCAGCACAGAGAAATCCTCGAGAACCCAGAAGCGAGGTTCACCTACCACCACCTCCCGCGATTACAGACGACAATCGACACCAGCTCAGAATAGCGGCAGCACCACCACCACCACCTTACGTTGACCCCAACTCTCATGGGGCAGTGTCGATGATTCAGAAGGCAAGACCGTCAAATAGAGCCCAGAAAGTAATTTCACGACAAGTGTTCATGGCAGAGAAAATGCCTCCACCAACTGTCGAATACCTTAATTGGTCAGGGCAAGATATTGGGTTGACCATAGCAGATCATCCGCAGCAAGTTCCTCGACCAGGGCAGTCAGCACTTATACTACCAGCAGTTATTGCAGGGTTTGACGTCTCTCGAGTGTTCATAGATGGCGGCAGCAGCTTAAACCTCATGTATGCAGACACACTGAGGAAGATGAACATATCCTTGGCAAACTTGAAACCAACAGACACAAGGTTCCACGGCATCACACCGGAGAAGCCAAATTATCCATTAGGAAAAATCAACCTCGACGTTCAGTTTGGAACCCGAGAGAATTATAGAATCGAGAGGCTGGAATTTGAAGTCGTGGATTTTCCGTCGCAGTACCACGCATTGTTAGGACGACCAGCATATGCTAGATTTATGGCAGTACCACATTACACATACTTGTTGTGGAGATTGCCTGGACCGAAGGGACCAATCACAGTCAAAGGAAGTTTCGCCCTAGCCGATAAGTGCGACAAGGATTTTCATCGACTGTCAGAAACTTTCGGGATGCAAGCTGAGTATTTGGCGTCAAAAAGCATGACCGACTACGACGTGCTGCCAGACGTTGGAAGGCCAAATAAGGAGTCTACTTTCAATACAGAGAAAAATTCTAAGGAGGTGCAGATTCACCCGACAGACCCGAAAAAGACGACATCCATTGCAACAAATATGGATATCGCATAGGAAAGCGCGCTCGTCAAGTTCCTCCGTGAGAACTGGAAAATCTTCGCATGGTGTCCAGCTGACATGCCAGGAGTACCCAGGGAACTTGCCGAGCACCACTTAAACTTGGATCCACTAGCAAAACCAATCAAACAACCTTTGCGGCGTTTTTCGGAACCAAACCGCAAGGCCATGCTATCAGAAATAAATCGACTTGAGGAAGCTGGTTTTATCAGAGAAATATCTACAGAAGCCACATGGGTAGCTAACCCAGTGATGGTGCCGAAGAAACACACGACAGTCCTTCGCATGTGCGTCGACTTTACGTGCCTCAACAAACATTGTCCTAAGGATCACTTTCCCCTCCCAAGGATCGATCAAATCATCGACTCCACGGCAGGCTGTGAACGTCTTTCCTTTTTGGACGCATACTCTGGTTACAACCAGATCAGATTAAAAGAAGATGATGAAGCCAAAACAGCGTTTATTACACCTTACGGCGTGTTCTGCTACAAGACAATGCCCTTTGGTCTAAAAAACGCGGGAGCAACATATCAGAGAATGATGCAGAAGTGTTTAGCGACACAGATCGGGAAAAACGTGCAAGTATACATCGATGATGTCGTTATAACATCAAAAAAGGGGGCAACGCTGATCGAGGATCTCAAAGAAACTTTTGACAACCTCGACAAATTCTGCCTGAAGTTGAACCCGACGAAGTGCTCTTTTGGCGTCCCAGCAGGGGAACTTCTGGGGTTCCTAGTTTCAGCAAGAGGGATTGAAGCAAATCCCGACAAAATACAAGCTATAGTAACAATGAGGAAGCCAACAAAGTTGAAAGAGATACAGCAGCTAACTGGGCGAGTCGCAGCATTGAGCAGATTCGTCGCCAGGCTAGGAGAAAAAGCGTTACCATTTTACGCTTTGATAAAGCAGGGAGATAAATTCCAATGGAACGAAGAGGCCGATAGAGCTTTCGAGGATTTGAAACGCAAAATTTCGACACCACCAATTTTGGTGGCGCCAAAGGAAAAGGAACCTCTCCTGCTGTATATTGCAGCCACACCTCAAGTGGTTAGCACAGTCCTAGTAGTCGAAAGAGAAGAAGAAGGCAAAATCCATGGAGTACAGAGGCCAGTATACTTCGTGAGCGAAGTTCTGTCGCCCTCAAAACAAAGATACCCTCAGTACCAGAAGCTAGCATATGGAGTATTCACCACAGCACGAAAGTTGCGCCACTATTTTTCGGCACATCCGATCATAGTGGTCAATGAAGCTCCTTTGTCAAATATACTAAACAATCCAGAAGCTACAGGTCGTGTCTCCCTTTGGGGAATAGAACTTTCCCCTCGGGACATCACGTATGAAAAAAGAAAGGCAATCAAATCGCAAATCCTCCCCGACTTCATCGCAGAGTGGATGGAGTTGCAAAACACAGGACCCCCAGATCTGTCGAGAACATGGACAATGAACTTTGATGGGTCCAAGAGACTAGAGGGAGCTGGTGCAGGAGTAGTACTCATATCCCCTGAAGGCGACAAGTTGAAGTACATCCTTCGGATGACGTTCCCTAACGCATCTAACAATGAAGCAGAATATGAGGCTCTCATACACGGGATGAAGATGGCGAAGGCCTGCGGTGCAACTCGACTAAAAATCTTTGGCGACTCACAGTTGGTGGCACAGCAAGTTATGAACCAATGTGATGCAGTCAATGATAGCATGATGGCATACAAGGAGGTGTACAACGAGCTCGAGAAGTTGTTCGATGGATGCGAAGTAAATCATATTAGTAGATTGAGCAACGACGAAGCCGACGTTCTTGCAAACATCGGGTCGCAGTGCCTTGCGGTCCCGCCAGGTGTATTCTGGGAAGAGATAACAGAGAGGTCCACCAAGTCGACAAAAACAAAAAAGAAGGAGAAGAAACCCTCGGGGGCTACCAAGGAAGAGCAAGAAGAAGAAGAAGAAGAACAGGACCTGGTCATGATGATACAAATACCATGGATGCAGACGTTTATATCATACATCCTCAGGAAAGAAATACCCGATGATCCAGTTGAGGCAAGGCGAGTAATTCGACGCTCCAAAGCTTTCACGGTAGTCAAAGGGGAACTATACAAGCGGAGTATTTCAGGCGTCCTGCAAAGGTGTGTCACACCCGAAGAAGGAAGAATAATTCTGAAAGATGTACACGAAGGAATCTGTGGCCACCACGCAAGTAGTCGAGCTATCGCAGCCAAGGTTTTTCGGGCAGGATTCTACTGGTTGACAGCAATCGAGGACGCCAAGGACATAGTGAGAACTTGCGACGCGTGTCAAAGATTTGCCGCAAAACCTCACTCTCCCGCAGCAGAACTAGTACCAATACCACTGTCATGGCCCTTTGCTCAATGGGGACTTGATATGGTGGGCAAGTTACACAAATCCTGGCCAGGAGGAAAGGAGTACATGCTAGTAGCTGTCGACAAATTTACAAAGTGGATAGAAGCGAAGCCGATAAATTCACCAGACGGAGCATCTGCAGTACAATTCGTAAAAGGCCTCGTCTTCAGATTTGGAGTGCCCCATAGCATCGTCACAGACAACGGCAGTAACTTCACATCCCAGGAATTCAAAGACTATTGCGAAGAGGTAGGCATCAAGCTGAACTTTGCGTCAGTTGCACATCCTCAAACCAATGGGCAAGTCGAGAAAGCCAATGGAATCATCTGCAATGGCATCAAGAAGCGCTTGATAGGACCACTAGAAAAAGCACGACATACCTGGCCAGAAGAACTACCAAGCGTGTTGTGGAGCATCCGAACAACACCAAACACAGCAACACAGGAAACTCCGTTTTTCCTGGTTCATGGAGCAGAGGCAGTACTACCAATCGAGATAGAGCACAACTCTCCACGTGTCATTGAATACGATGAAGAAACGTCGAGAAGAGCGCTAGAAGATGACATGGACGCACTTGATGAAGCTCGAGATGAAGTATTATCTCGGGTAACCAAATATCAACAGGACCTGAAGAATTACCACAGTCGACGTTTGCGACCGAGGTCTTTTCAGGTGGGAGACCTAGTTCTTCGGCTCACGCAAAAAAGCCATGAAAAACTCGAATCACCATGGCTTGGTCCCTACATCGTCACAGAAGTAGTGGGAGGAGGAGCATACAGGATAAAGGACAAAAAGACAGGGGTGGAGGAGCCAAACCCCTGGAACGTGGCGCAACTCAGGCGGTTCTATGCCTAGAGTCGAAATATAGTCCTTGTAAAACTTCAATGTACTGAAACACCCGCGAGTTTTCAGACGCACTCTTTTCCTTTTTCGGGGCACCGAGTGGGGCCGGAGAAGGTTTTTAATGAGGCGGGCTCGCGGTGCTGCAATATAATAAAGATAGTGGAATTATATATCTTTTTCTCGACAGGATCAGGGGTCTTCCTCTAAATGATACAATATAGATACAAACACAGTGTCGACAAACGCAAAAGAAGCATCTTGCCTTGGTAAAAATACCTCGCCAAAATAAAAAGAGATATAGACAAAATAGTGATCAACAAAAGGCTCGGGGGCTTGCACCCACAAAAAATAGTACACGGTGTATATTATCTTGCCTTGGGACAACCTCGCATTATAATAAACAACAATATCGCAATCAAAACGCCCGGGGGCTTGGCGACAAAAAACAATACAACGACTTTACAATATAGATCATATACACGGGACATAAACTCTGGACAAGTTCATCTTCAAGGATTTCCCAATATATTGTCTATGGTCAAGCGCTCATTGTTTACAGTGCGAGTGCTGTGCTCAGCATAGCTACCCTTCACGAAGAATTCGGAATCCAACCGAAGGAGTTCATCCATCATATCTTCAGCAACAGGAGTAACAATGTCATCATATTTGCCGAAGTTCCATCTCCGCTTCGACATCTTCTCCAAACACTTTGGAACAATTTGCTCCATGTCTAACTTCGGGCAGCAGATTTTTATCATGATCATTGCAAACCTTGCGCCAGCTGCCAACTGGGCTCGTACAAAGCCATGAATACGAGGAGCATCTCGAAATTTGTCCATCAACGCAGGAAGGGTCTCTGGCATCTTATTGCGAGGAAACATGGTACCATAAACTAGGGACAAAGTCCTTGTACAGAAGTCAAGATACTTGCGAACCTGAAGCGCGCGATCTTGAAACCTCACGATTTGGCGAGTCCGTTCGGGCGTGCCCCAAAAAGACGACCCATGTTCACGCGCAAGCCGAAGAAGAACATTGGAACGAGCTTCGACACGTTCATCTTCAGTAACAGCATCCAAAAAAGCACCTATTGTTTCTTACAAAAGGTCAGTACGTAATAAGGAGGCAAGCAGCAAAGGAAAAGAAGCACGACAAAGATAAATGAAACATACCCGCCATATCCAAGCTAGCATCCATTAGCAGCTGGAGCATAGAATCTTCCCGAGACGCAGCTGCAGCAGCTTCAGCAACAGCAGAGTCCTTTTCAGCAATGGCAGTTTGAGCTTGTTGGAGTGCAATTTTTTCTTTTTCAGAAGATTCTCGGGATTGTTCCATTAGCTTAAGCGATTGTTTCCTCGTGGACTGAAGCTGCTGTCGAAGTTCATCCAGTTCTTGCGACAAGGTATCGTCGACAGGTGCAGTATCAGCAAAAGCTCTCCTCGCACGAGAAGGAGGCGACGACACATTGGAAGGAGCAGAAGTTGGAGTATAGTTATCAAAAATCAACTGAAATTTAGACAAGACAACATCAAATGACAGATAGAGTTTTTCATTAATCTCTTGGAATAATTACAAAGGCATTACAGTGGAGCTAAGGAAATAAGTGTCGCCAAACAACTACTTTGGCGACAAGCGCAAAAGAAACAGAGAAAAACAGAGACATGTAACTAGACCTCCGGCTTTGACGAGCTAGGAGTCGACGATGGCTTGAACCCGAGATAGGCCAAGATCTTCTTCGAGTTGGGCTTGGCTGCCTTGATCAGCGATCTCCATCTTGATTGCTCTATCTGCTCGGTGTCGCCAACTTTCGTCCAATCAACAGATTGTTGACTGTCAACAACCAAAGCGATAGTGCTTTCCACAGCAATTTTCATATTTTCTTGGCGCATCTTCAGCCCAAGGTCTTCTGGTGGATCAAAGCACTTGGCCAAGTTAAGGAAAGTTGCGGGTTCCTCTTTCTTCGGGAAGAAATAAGGAAAGAACCGCGACAGCCCTGATCTGGCATGATCAATACCTTCACGTGCCTCTGACCCATGAAACTCCAAGACGGAAAGGGCGTCAAGAAGGGCATCATTTTCGGGATCTTCAAGCTCAAATTCTTGAGATGTCCTATCTGGCAAGATAGAAACTTCTTGAGCAACAAGTAAAGGCAAAAAAGAAAATATAAAAGATATAAAGCGGTTCAGATATTTACTGAGGAAGCGGCGACTTTGCGTCCTTATACGCTTAAGGATCGTTTCCTCGCGAGCAGCTTGCGCAGTTATATGCTCACTCAGCGAATTCTCGGCAGCGTGAAGTCTTTTCCTCAGATCTTCGACACCAGCAGCTTCAGACTTGGCCTTGTCAGCCTCTGCTTTAGCATTAGCAGCGTCCAATTCGGCCTTTTTACGAGCTTCCTCACTTTGCTCTAATTTTTGAGCTAGTGCATTGGAACGCTCGCTCATAGCCGCCATTTTTTCTATCGAGAAAGGTAGAATTTTGTTGAAATATCGACAACAAAGGAGTAACAGAGTAATGGTACAAAAGACAGCGGCAAGGCATCACCTTCAGCTTGTTGAGCATATTCACGATATCCAACGAATTGGGCACCGATACGAAGAAGATCTTTGATCATAGGCTGTTAAAAAAAAAGGGGGAGACAAAAGCAAGAAAATTTCGGTATGAGGAAAGTATAATGGCACTTAGAAGCAAACAGAAGAAAGACAAACGAGAATATGAGGAACTTACATCGTCCAAGAGAGGATTCGAAGAACTACTCAATTGGAGACTTGGTTCTGGAATTACTTCAGTCCTCGCCCTTTTTGGCGAAGGGACACGGGGGCTCGAGGGAGGAGTAGGTATGCCGACATTTTGTTGAGGAGGCGATGATTCCTCCCCTTCAACTGGTTTTTCTGAAATAACTAAAGTATGTGACGTGCTCGTTCGAGCAGCCACATCTAAAGTTGGTGTTTCTTCATCATCACTGTGACAAAATAGTGGCAGCATAAAAAGCAAGGCAAAATAAAATCCTTCAAATAGAAAAGGAAAAAGAGCAAGGAACTTACGAGCTGATGATACTCTCGATATATGGATCATAAGCTGCTTTTCGAGGTGCAGGAGCAGTTTCTTCGGGTTTCGAGGTCCCGGAATCTTCGGCATTGCTCCTTTTCCTTTTGTTCTTCGGAGAAACAGCAGGAGGAGGAGATTGTGCTGATGTTGTTCCTTCAGAGGCAGCATCCTTCTCAATAGATCCCGCAGATTTTCGAGAATCTGCGGGTTCATTCACAAAAGAGGGGGTTTCCTGGTTGTCATCATCGACAACGGTTCTTTCTTCGACTTCTCCATCCTCAGGAAGAGGAGGAAGGGAAGCCATAGTAGGATGGTTCTACAAGAAAATAGTGACAAAATAGAATAAGTGAGATACCAATACAATAAGATACAAGGAAAAGATCAGAACAAGATAGAAACTCGAGAAGATAAAAATACCTCGGGAAGAGGATTAGAAGCACTATATGGTTCCACTCGACAGGAGGAGGGAATAGGATCTTTCTTGCCTAGTCGAGAAACTCTTCGAACCAATTTCTCCAGGTCCTTTACAGAAAGATCACTAGAGAGTCTGTTGGCGTCATTTTCACCAGAATACGTCCAAAGGGGATTTTTGCGAGCCTGAAGAGGCTGCACTCTAATCCTAAGGAAATAGGCAGTGATTTGAACACCAGACAGCTCTTTGCCTCGAGTGTTTTGAAGCTGATGGATGCGAGACATGAGTGCTTCTGTCGCCTTTTTCTCTTCTTCCGAAGCTTCGGCATCCCAGGAACGACGACGCTGAATCCTGGCACTTCCGTCAAAAGGAACTATGTTGTGCTCCACAGAATTGGCGCTTTCTTCGTGAATGTAGAGCCACTTTTTCCGGAGTGCTGTGGCGAGTGAGTCGCGTGCGCGGTGGCATCAACGGCAATGGGCAGAGTAAGGTCTGTGCGTGCGGAAGCTTTGAGAGAATCGGGCGCAGGAGAAGTTTTGCGAAGGGGAAAAGATGAGCGGCGCAAGTGAGGGGATGAACGGAGGTTGAAGAAAGGTTTATATAAGAATCGGGTGAAGCAGCGTGCCGTTGGATGGAGAAATCGTGTGGTGAGAATAGATCTTCTAGATACAAGGGTAACATGGTATTTTTACTGAGATAGGCGTTACCGTACGTGCGCCAGAAAAAGCGGAGGACGTGTGTCCCCCACTTGCACGACGTGTCAACGTGGTGGGAGCAATGGACCCACAGGGCAGAAAAATCACGACTACTCGTCAAGGATGAAGTAAAATTGATTAAGGGAAGAATGTCGACAAGAAAAATAAAAAGACGATTGGCGACAGCAAGAATTATTCAATACTTCGGGAGTTTTTGATCAAAAACAAGTTTTTGCCCAAACGCTCGGGGGCTACTTTGAAGAAATAAAAATTTCGAGTGTGACAATATAGAAATGGCGAGAGCCTATGACCAAATACAAGCATTTGTTCATAGCCTCGGGGGCTACTCCCATCGGGAGCGCTGGTCGCGCACCCGATAGAAATAAAATATCGAGAAGAATTATAAATATAGCGGCAAAGGATACTAATCTGTGGAGCCTACACCCAAGCACAAGTTCTTGTCTGTAGCCTCGGGGGCTACTCCCATCGGGAACGCTGTTCGCGTGCCCGATGAAATTTTCGAAGTAAATATATTTCGAGTTACACAGATAACTCTACATATACTCCCATCGGGAAGGCAATAAGTCATCAAATATGACTCGAGAAAATGTGCTATTCCAGCAGTCGAAAAGCACTCGACAATATATTCTCAGAACGCCAAAAGTTGCGATCAATTTCTGAATGCCGCAAATTTGCGAAGGTAAGACCCCAGATCCATTCTGCTGGGCGTGGCATCGCCAAAGACTGCGCTCTGCTACTTTTATCCGTATCAACAGATACGAAGAAAAATCCTAACGGACGTGTTAGGTACCCGATAAATTTGACTGGGACTCGACAGAATGGTAAGACCTTAAGCGGCACCTGTCGAAGTTTACACCAGTATCCCGAGATCATGTCCAGGGACGTGATCTTGAAGTAGGTTTTTGCGGATTGCCACTAGAGCAGTTAACTAGTACCTGATCCATCAGATGAACTAGCCCCAACTACCAGTATCCCTGTACAATATAGAATTTTATGTGAAGAAATATAAAAAAGTTAAAGCTTTCGAGAAAAAAAATAAACAGTGGAGATTTTCCCTGACTCTACGATTCAAGCAAAATCTCGGGGGCTACTGACATAGGCATCCCAAATGGGCCTGCCGAATATAGTACCCGGGGTTTAATTGAAGGCCCACTACCCGAAGAACAAGAAGGTTCGAGAGCCCAAGATGTATTTAAGGAAAAGATAGAATTGTAATAGGAAGTGTTATTTGTAATCTGGCGGGATGAGTTAGAAACCGTCCCGGACTCTGTAAACTTGTATAGCACGAATCCCTCGGCTCCACCTCCTATATAAAGGGGGAGTCGAGGAACGAAGAATCAATCGAATCTACTGTCAACATAACCCTAATTTTCATAATCATCGAGTACTTTTCGCCTGAACCTTCGAGATCTACTTGCCCTCTACTTCTAACTAAACCCTAGCCTATAATTCATAGGCATTGACAAGTCGATACCTTGTCACCGGCGCGGCCCAGGAGGGGCCCGCGCGGCCCTAGTGTGTGGCGGCCTTCGGTCGGCCCCCGACGCCCTCCTTCGGACTACTTATTGCCTTCGAAGTCGCCAGAAACCCTCCAGAACGCCGCCACATCGCGAAACTCCGTCTCAGGAGCCAGAAGTCTCTGTTCTGGCACTCCGCCGGGACGGGGAATTGGAGGAGATCATCACCGCCATCACCACCGACGCCTCTCCATCAACCAGCAATGTTTCCCCCATCCATGTGTGAGTAATTCCCCCGCTGTAGGCTGAAGGGGATGGTAGGGATTGGATGAGATTGGTCATGTAATAGCATAAGATTGTTAGGGCATAGTGCCTACTGTCCGTAATTGGTACTTTGATGATATTGTTGCAACTTGTTATGCTTAATGCTTGTCACTAGGGCCCGAGTGCCATGATCTCAGATCTGAACATGTTATTGTTTCATCATGATATTTATTGTTTATGATCTTACCTGCAAGTTGTATACACATGTCGCTGTCCGGAACCAATGGCCCCGAAGTGACAGAAATCGGGACAACCGGAGGGGATGGTAGTGATGTGAGGATCACATGTGTTCACGGAGTGTTAATGCTTTGCTCCGGTACTCTATTAAAAGGAGTACCTTAATATCCAGTAGATTCCCTTGAGGCCCGGCTGCCACCGGCTGGTAGGACAAAAGATGTTGTGCAAGTTTCTCATTGCGAGCACGTACGACTATAATTGGAACACATGCCTATTGATTGCTTTGTACTTCAACACCGTTTTATTATTATCTGCAAATGCCCTGCTATGATTGTTACATGAGTTTCTCTCATCCATGCAACGCCCGTTATCCGTCCCCGTGCCTACAGTATTTTAATCCTGCTGTTTACTATAATCACTACTGCTGTCTTTGTTACTCTGCTGCTGTTATTCTACTACTGCTACTGTTATAAAACTGTTACTACTGATAAACTCTTGCGAGCAAGTCTGTTTCCAGGTGCTGCTGAATTGACAACTCCGATGTTAAGGCTTTCAAGTATTCTTTGTCTCCCCTTGTGTCGAATCAATAAATTGGGTTTTACTACCCGCGAAGACTGCTGCGATCCCCTATACTTGTGGGTCATCAAGACTATTTTCTGGCGCCGTTGCCGGGGAGCATAGCTTTATTTGGAAGTTCACTTGGATTGATATTGTTCGCTGCAATTTCTCCATCATGGGTAAACCCAGCGATCCTAAAGTCGCCATATTACCATCCACTACAAGAAAAGGTACAACTCTGAGTACCTCTGCTGCTCTTGATTCACCATCTGTGATAAGTCAACTTGTTTCACCACCGCAAGCTTCACTTGCTGGTACTTCTGCTGAATCTGAAAACTCTTATAATATTGATAATGTTTCTGCTGTGCTTGATGATAGTGGTTCATTGGGATCCTTTCTAGATGCTACAATTGCTAGGTCTAGACAAATTGAAAATGCTGAAACTCCTAATGCTGCTACACCTGTTAATTCACCTGAACTTGATTATTCTAGTGATGATCCTGATGAGGATTATGTGGAGCTTAATGATGATTTTATTAATAGATGCAATGCTACTGCTGATGCAAGAAAAATTAAAAAGTTTCTCGCACAATATACTGTTAGACATAAGTTATCTCCTGATCCTGAATTTGCCACATCTCCTATATGCATTAAGGATAAAGATTATGATTTTTCTCTTGATCTATCTCATATAGCTATTGTTGAGAAAACACCCTTTTGTGGTACTGAAAAAGAAAGTGCTGTAGAACACATGATTGAGCTTTCTTCTATGAGTAGCTTGTTTTCTGATGATGTCAAGATGCGTACTTACTTTGTCGCTAAAAATTTTCCTTTCTCATTAAAGGATGATGCTAAAACTTGGTATAATAATTTGCCTCCTGGTTCTATTAAAAGTCCAACTGAGCTGCGTGATGTTTTCTTTCGAAAATACTTTCCTGCTAGTGCTCAACATATTGCTTTACAGAAAATTTATAGGTTTGACCAGGGAGATGAAGAGAAATTGCCTGAGGCTTGGACAAGATTTTGTTCTCTTATCAGAGCTCAACTTGGACATGATTTAGAAAAGAATGATTTACTTGATATATTTTATAGTGGACTAACCATTGAGTCTAGAGCATATTTGGATAGTTGTGCTGGTTGTGTTTTCAGGAAAAGAACTCCAGACGAAGCTGGAGAATTATTGGCTAGAATAAGCCGGAATCATGATGATTGGGATATACCTGAACCAACTCCAACGCCAATATTGAAGAAGAGGGGTTTAATTGAATTGAATGATGAAGATATGAGGGAAGCTAAGAAGTCTCTCAAGGAAAAAGGTATTAAATCCGAAGATGTGAAGAATCTACCTCCCATAGAAGATATATGTGAGATAATTCCCCCTTCATCCATGATCGAGGTAAACTCCCTTCAACGCTTTACTAGGGAAGATATTCCGTATTCAAAACCTCCTGCTCAATGCTTAGATGAGTTTGATAATTATATTGTTAAGCAAGAAAATTTTAATATGAGAGTAGAGAATCATCTAATGGAAAATTCTCAAGCTATTAGAAATTTGCATGATATTGTGGAGAGAACCTCCAATGATGTTAAGATGCTTGTTAAACATTTTCAAATGGTTCAAACTCAAATTGATCAACTCACTAAAGTTCAAAATGACCTGTTAAAAAATAATTCTAAAGAGAAACATGCTTATGAAGTAACAACTAGAGGCGGTGTCTCTACCCAGGATCCTCTATATCCTGAAGGGCATCCCAAAAGAATTGAACAAGATTCTCAACGAATTGAACCTAGTGCTCCTTCTAAGAAAAAGAAGAAGAAACATAAAAAGGTTGTAGAATCCTCAGAACCTGTTAATGATCCTAATAGTATTTCTATTTCCGATGCTGAAACTGAAAGTGGTAATGAACATGATAAAGATAATGATAAGAATGATGCTTCTGATAAAGAAGAAGTTGAAGATGAACCTGAAAAGCATGCTAAAAATAAAAAGTATACTAAAGAAGATTTTATTGCTAAGAAACATGGTAATGAAAGAGAACCTTGGGTGCAAAAGCAAATGCCTTTTCCTGCTAAGAAACTAAAATCAAAGGAAGAAGAACACTATAATAAATTTTGTGATTGGATGAAACCTTTATTCTTGCAAATCCCTTTGACTGATGCTATCAAATTGCCTCCTTATTCAAAGTATATGAAAGATATTGTTACTAACAAAAGGAAAATCCCCAATGAGGAAATTTCCACCATGCTTGCTAATTACTCTTTCAATGGCAAAGTTCCAAAGAAGTTGGGCGACCCAGGTATACCTACTATTTCTTGTTCTATTAAGAATAATTATATTAAAACTGCTCTATGTGACTTGGGAGCCGGTGTTAGTCTTATGCCTTTTTCTCTTTATAAGAGACTTTATTTAGATAAGTTGATACCTACTGATATATCTTTGCAAATGGCTGATAAATCTACTGCTATTCCTGTTGGTATATGTGAGGATGTTCCTGTTCAACTTACTACTAACTGCTTGATATTAACTGATTTTGTTGTGTTGGAAATACCTGAAGATGATAATATGTCTATTATTTTTGGGAGACCTTTTCTTAACACCGCAGGGGCTGTTATTGATTGCAACAAAGGGAAGGTTACTTTCAATGTTGATGATAAGGAGCATACCGTCTATTTCCCCAAGAGGATTGATAAAGTATGTGGAGTTAATACTATTTCTAATATGAGAACTATCAAAGTTGGGACTATTGATTGTCCTATATATGAGCCTAAAGAAGAATATCAAACTCTTATTATTGGATCCATATCAATACAATACAAGGTAACATGATTGATTTGAGGTTTATTTCTTCTTATGCTATGTAAAATTTATTTGGTGGCAAGACTTGATCAACCTTGTTAACAAATTCATTTTATATGCATAGAGGAGTTAAACAACATCTCTTTCTTCCTCCACTTGTTTTACTCACTGTAGCAATACCTTTGTATCTTTATTTTATTGCAATGTTGTGCCAAGTAAAGTCTCTAATAGAAGGTTGATACTAGATTTGGATTACTGCGCAGAAATAGATTTCTCGCTGTCACGAATCTGGGTATGATTCTCTGTAGGTAACTCAGAAAAATCTGCCAATTTACGTGAGTGATCCTCAGATATGTACGCAACTTTCAATAGTTTTGAGTTTTCTTATTTGAGCAACGGAAGTACCTCTTAAAAATTCGTCTTTACTGGCTGTTCTGTTTTGGCAGATTCTGTCTCTGTTTTTTGCATTGTCTCTTGTAGACTTTAAGTAAGGCTTTCTAGACGTGGAGAGCTGTAGCTAATGTTTTATTTAGTTCTTGCAATGTGTCACTACAGGACTAAAGTGGATTAAAGTCGAGTACTAACCCCTCTAATGAAATTTATGAGAAGTTTGGTGTGGCAGAAATTTTCAAAGGTCAAGAGAGAAGGGTGATATAATGTGATCAAGAAGAGCCCAAAGCCTAAGCTTGGGGGGAGCAAGGCTTCCACCAGCAGCATGACTCCGAGGACGCCGAGCCCTCCTACGACTACACCGTCACGTATCCGGGTGCTTCTTCTAGCACATACCCGGAATATGATCCATCTTCGTCGTACTACGGAGGTGCTACTTCATGGGCACCATGGGATTGATCTCCACTTAGGCCAAAAGCCTAAGCTTGGGGGGAGGTATACCGGCATCACTTATTCTTTGCATATTATGGTTGCTGGATACTTGTATATACTTGTTTAGTTTCTTTGAGTGGTTTTCTAATGAGAGAGAGATGATATTTGAGGAAGTGCTGATTAAAAACAGATTCTGGACTGTCACCATAAAAATTCTCAAAAACAGCCAGAACGTTATTTTGCGAATCCAATTTTTGTGCATGTTCCCCAGGTTGTTATCTCACTTTCATTAGTTGAACATTTTTCGATTTGAGCAGTGGAAGAATTTCTTAAAAATCGAGTACTGTACTGCTGTCAAGTTTGACGAATTTCTGCTGCTTTGTGTTTATGTGACTCTTCTAGTTTGTCATTTCTTGTTTTTGCTTTGTTTCTTTCCTAAAACACAAAAAGACCAAAAATATTTCTGTTATTTCTCTTCACCATTTGTTTGTTTTGGTTTCTTGCATTTATCTTGCTTTATTTGCTATCGTTGGTTTGCTATAAGAAATCCAAAAAGATTTTGCTTTGTTTGCTTATTTCCTTTTGTTCTTGTTTCCAATTCGAAAATACCAAAAATATTTGCTGTTCTTATTTGGTTTGTAAAGTTCATTTTGAGTTCAATGGTCTTCGGTGGCTGGAGCGTGGTTTTCATTTCATATTATCCAAGACTACACAAGTGAAAGGCAATAATGACGATCTACGACAATTGGATTGTGGTGAGAGGCTGGTATGAACTCTATTTGTTTTCATTTTTGTACATATACTCATCCATGTGAGCATGCTTAGTTGGTTCATGTGAGGTATATGTCATTTGAGAAAGTCTAGTAGTTCATGATCTCTCATGATTAGCTCCAACTGATTAATATGAGTAGCATGTCATGGATGTTTGCTTGCATTGTTTTATTCATAAGTAGGCATGACATTGTGGTATCCTCCTCTGAATAATTCATTTATATTGACTTGGCACATGCTCACGCATGCATATGACTGAACAAAAGTCAACTAAGCCTCGATGATTTAATTTGCTTCAGAGTTCTTGTATCACTTTTATGCCTCAGTTAATTTATTTTGCCGCAAGCATGATTATGGCAGTTACTGCTCTCTTGATTGTCGCTCCCCAGTCTATTGCTAGCCTTCACTTGTACTGAGCGGGAACGCTGCTCGTGCTTCCAAACCCCTAAAAACCAAGTTGTTCCAAAGTGTCCACCATAAATACCTATGCATGGCATTTCAAACCATTCCAAGTAAATTCTCATGCGCTACCTTTAAAACCTTCAAAATGCTTCTCAATTTGTGTAATGTTTCATAGCTCATGAGGAAGTATGTGGTGTTATCTTTCAACCTTGTCATTTACTCTTGACGGACTTTCATATGGACTAGTGGCACATCCGCTTATCCAATAATTTTGCAAAAAGAGCTGGCAACGGGGTTCCCAGCCCCGATTAATCAAACTTCATTAATAATTCTCTTCACTTGTTTTGCTCTGATTCATCAGTAAGCAACTTAATTTTGCAAATAGACACTCCTCCATGGTATGAGATTGATGGAAGGCACCCGAGGATTCGGTTAGCCATGGCTTGTGTAAGCAAAGGTTGGGGGAGTGTCACCCATAATAAAACTAAAATACGTGTGTAAACAAAAGAGAAGAGGGATGATCTACCTTGCTGGTAGAAATAACGTCCTTCATGGGAGCCGCTCTTGAAAGTCTGGTTGGCAAGGTAGTTGGCGTACCCATTACCATTCGTTGACAACAACAAACACCTCTCAAAATAGTTTTACTCCTGCTTTAAAAATGAAAAGCTCTAGCGCATGTTAATCCCTGCTTCCCACTGCGAAGGGTCAATCTTTTACTTTTATGTTGTGTCTCCATCCTTTCTTTGAGCACTTTCTTGAGAGCACAACTGTCATTCTTAGTATAATATGCTTGTCTCAAAATATTATTGATTGTGGTATAACTTTGATGCTTTTATATTTGACAATCTCTATTTCTAGTCTTTCTATGAACCTCAGAGGTGCCTGAGCATTTATGTTTTGCTATTCAAATACAGGCAAGCGAGATACCACTTTATCATACCCTTTTATGAACATTGCAATCCTGCTTATAGACATGATTCATGATGCTTATTATTAATTGTTGGTACTTTTCCACGATTGACATAGCTATTAGATGATCTTATTTGCATGTATCTTATTATGAACTGCCTAAGTGTTAGCCATATCATGAGAATATATACATCATATGAACAAATGTGTTCGTGAAAGTTCTTTTATCGCGTCAGTTGTTAACTGAATTGCTTGAGGACAAGCAATAAGCTAAGCTTGGGGGGAGTTGATACGTCCAAAACGTATCTACTTTCCCGAACACTTTTGCTATTATTTTGCCTCTAATTTGTGTATTTTGGATGCAACTAACACGGACTAACGCTGTTTTCAGCAGAACTGTTCTGGTGTCTCGTTTTTGTGCAGAAATTCAACTTTCAGGAAAATCCTCGGAATTTATGCAGAAGGTCCTATTTTCCCAGAATATTGGCGGAGCCAGAAGGGCATGCCAGGTGGGGGCCCGAGGGCCCCACACACTAGGCCGGCGCGGCCCAGGAGGGGCCCGCGCGGCCCTAGTGTGTGGCGGCCTCGGTCGGCCCCCGACGCCCTCCTTCGGACTACTTATTTCCTTCGACCTAAAAACGCACGAGGAGAAGTCGAAGTCGCCAGAAACCCTCCAGAACGCCACCACATCGCGAAACTCCATCTCAGGAGCCAGAAGTCTCTGTTCTGGCACTCCGCCGGGACGGGGAATTGGAGGAGATCATCACCGCCATCACCACCGACGCCTCTCCATCAACCAGCAATGTTTCCCCCATCCATGTGTGAGTAATTCCCCCGCTGTAGGCTGAAGGGGATGGTAGGGATTGGATGAGATTGGTCATGTAATAGCATAAGATTGTTAGGGCATAGTGCCTAGTGTCCGTAATTGGTACTTTGATGATATTGTTGCAACTTGTTATGCTTAATGCTTGTCACTAGGGCCCGAGTGCCATGATCTCAGATCTTAACATGTTATTGTTTCATCATGATATTTATTGTTTATGATCTTACCTGCAAGTTGTATACACATGTCGCTGTCCGGAACCAATGGCCCCGAAGTGACAGAAATCGGGACAACCGGAGGGGATGGTAGTGATGTGAGGATCACATGTGTTCACGGAGTGTTAATGCTTTGCTCTGGTACTCTATTAAAAGGAGTACCTTAATATCCAGTAGATTCCCTTGAGGCCCGGCTGCCACCGGCTGGTAGGACAAAAGATGTTGTGCAAGTTTCTCATTGCGAGCACGTACGACTATAATTGGAACACATGCCTATTGATTGCTTTGTACTTCGACACCGTTTTATTATTATCTGCAAATGCCCTGCTATGATTGTTACATGAGTTTCTCTCATCCATGCAACGCCCGTTATCCGTCCCCGTGCCTACAGTATTTTAATCCTACTGTTTACTATAATCACTACTGCTGTCTTTGTTACTCTGCTGCTGTTATTCTACTATCTTGTTATAAAACTGTTACTACTGATAAACTCTTGCGAGCAAGTCTGTTTCCAGGTGCAGCTGAATTGACAACTCCGCTGTTAAGGCTTTCAAGTATTCTTTGTCTCCCCTTGTGTCGAATCAATAAATTGGGTTTTACTACCCGCGAAGACTGCTGCGATCCCCTATACTTGTGGGTCATCAGTGCACCTATACATCTGACAAGTGTATTAGGTGTGTTGGGGACACAAGAGACTTCTTGTATCGTAATTGCAGGGTTGCTTGAGAGGGATATCTTTGACCTCTGCCTCCCTGAGTTCGATAAACCTTGGGTGATTCACTTAAGGGAAACTTGCTACTGTTCTACAAACCTCTGCTCTTGGAGGCCCAACACTGTCTACATGAATAGAAGCGTGCGTAGACATCAACGTGCCATGGAGCCACCGATGTTCCGGTTTCCTCGTACCGAGGTCCTTGGTATGGGTCCCAATGCTCACATGGTTGCGTGCCATGGAGCCACCGGTGTGCCGGTTGCCTCGTACCGAGGTCCTTGGTTTGGGTCCCCAAAGCTCACCGCTATACCGTGACAACGGAATAGTACATTACACATTGGTGCGTACGGAAGGTCCTTGCTTAGGGCCTTCATACCAAGGCTTTCCCGCCTCGTACAAAGTACGATGTGGCCTCCTCCCTTCACAGGCGAGGAGACCCTCCTTATAGTATCAATAGGTCCTTCTACCACAGGAGAGGTAGGGAGAGAGGCAAACTCTGCCAAGAGACCAAACCCATAAAGAAATCTCACATTGCAAACACTAGGATCCGGAGTTGTACAAGCTTCAGCTCCCTCATCCCTCGTGCTTGGAGATAACGAAGCGAGAAGATCTTTTGACCCAATTCCACCTTTCATAGACTTCCCAACGAAAGCTGACACCCCCTCGCACAAAATACAATTAAACCTCACACACATCTATGCCAAAACCACCACCATGAAGTAGGGTTGTTAAAGGTGATATATTTCCGGTGCATGAACATGTATATCTCGTGTGTCCGTAAGTTTGTTATCCAATCGATTCATGGTCACAAGCCCCCCCCCCCCACCAACATACAAATTTAAGACCAGGAATCGAAACCCCAACAGTTAGAGTGTCAAGTAGGTGCTTTGCACGCCATGAAATACATCGATGGGTTCCCTTTTTTTCCATTCACCATCGATGGTGGAGCAACTATCAGCTGTCGGAGCAGGACCGGCACGCAGACATCACGACAGCGAGAGACAACCCAGGTTTAAGGCCCTCGTGGTGAGATAAAACCCCTACATCCTGCCTTGGATTTGTATTGCTCTTGCTTCGAGAGGAGAATGGTGTACAAGCTGGTGGTGGTCTTCCTCAGATCTAGATGAGATCTTCTATGGGTTGAAGACGATGGCATCTAGAGAGCATCTAAAGAGATCGAAAGAGAGATCCCTATACTGGGCAGCTGCCCCTCCTTTTATAGTGGCTCTAGCTCTCCTCTCCAAGGAAACTTGATAGAGGGGTAACCACAGAGCAACGAAAGGAGGAGGACAGCTGCCCCTAAGCAAACCCACAACCATTCCAAACATACTAGGTCCAACGGGAGGAGATGTCAACACTCTGATGTACTAGCACCATCCACCCCGCTCCTTTAGGGACAAAAGGCAACGGCCAACCCGCTTTATGCAGGCAAACGTGGACCTTCTCTTATCTTCTCGGTGTGTCATGGCTGGCGTCATCTTCCTTTAGCTTCATCCCTACGCGATCGATCCGTAGAGGTATCCTCAATGTCATCGTCTATGATTCCTCTCGCGGAGGGAAGCTCCGTGAGACTTTCTGGTGGACTGGAACGTCTAAGTCCTGGACCCCTCGTGAGGGATACTTGGCGAGGTGTCCCCCTTCTCGCGAGACCTCCTGTCTCTCGGAGAGGGATCGTATCTTCTGTTTCTGGGCCATCGCAAGGGCCCAACAACAGGTGTAACATGGTACCCTAGGTTACATAACACGGATATTAGCGGATGTAGCTCTCGCACTTCTCCACCAGGCGGCTAGAGAGTGGCCGGGCCAAGCCGCCCCACCGAAGGCATTGGAATGGTCACCGGGCAGTTGGGAGATATCTAGCTCCAATGATGGATCCCAACTCCCGATGAAGTTGGGATAGCCAACAACGCCATCGTCCCGACGAGCTTCTTCAGTCTGGCAATGGTGATTCAGCTGGACAGAAGGCGAAGGGTCGAACCCCTTAGCCACGATGGAAGGAGGGATACCATTTTAAGGCGGAGCCTGCCACAACAAACACATCCACACTGCTCTGGAACATTACCAGGGTGCGACCACCTTGCAGGAGGGAGGCGATAAGGTTATCGCATCCGCAATGCCTCCTAACCTTGCCCGGGAGGTGTAGGTGCAAGAAACTAGCTAGGTTGCATCGTCTCGCCACCTTCAGCCACCTCAGAACGCCCGAGAGCTCGGAGGATTCGTAGCCAATACTACCTCGGTCATCGCCAAGTACCCGGGGACTCCCACTCATGGTATCCTCTTGGACCATCGGATACTGCACCATGCGGCTATTGGTTGATGGAAAAAGCAGCATCAACCTCATCTACGCCAATGCTATGGATCGAATGGGCAACTTACGAGCTAGGCTAGACGAAAGCAATAATATACCTTTTCATGGGGTAAATTCCAGGGATACGACGACACCACTCGCCTGAGTTACCCTCCCAGTATGCTTCGTAATCCTGGGAAACTTCACGCCGAAAAAATGACCTTTGAAAATTTTGACCTTGAAAGCCCTTACGACGCAATCTTAGGTCATCCGGGGCTAGCGCAGTTGCAAGCTATACCATACTACTCAGTTGGACCATGTACTCTGAGGATGCCAGGCCCACTGGGAACGATTATGGTGGAAGGCGGAACCAGAGCCCGCAGGCCAGGAAGTCAGCCAACACATCGGTGGCTCCATGACGTGCTAACCATGTGAGCTGGGTGACTCCAGGACCACGAGCACATATGGAACACGAGAGAGGGGAAAAGGGCCCGGCAACCACCGGTGAGTTTAGCGACCCCCAACGCGGGAACTCCGGCTTCCAATGATGAAAGATTAACATATCGAGGTGTAGGAGGAAAATCAAGGAGAAGAATTCGTCTCCTGGAAGCCAGAGTTCCCGTGCTGGGTGCCGCTGAACTCGCCAGTGGTTGCCAGGCTTGTCTGGCCCTGCTCACGTGATCCACGTGCCCCCGTGGTTCTGTAGTCACCCCGAAGCTTACAAGGCTGGTGTGCCATGGAGCCACTTGCGTGCCGGCGGCTCATGGCCCGTGGGAGATGAAATATTGATGTTGCGGATGGTTGTGCCACCCCAAAGCTTACAAGGCTGTCGTGCCATGGATCCACCCGCGTGCCGGCGGCTTGAGATGAAATCTTGATGTTGCGGATGGTCGTGCCACCCGCTGTCATGCATGTGTCATCAGTGACGCTCCCGTCACTCCTATGTTTTTCTCCTGGATAAAAGGGAGCGGCCGGTATGTGAAATCGTGGATGGAAAGTAAAATTCCATTAAAGTAAGAGAGAGAGAGAGAGAGAGGAATGCTACCTGGAAAGGAAGAATGGCCATTGAAGTAAATTGCGCACATGAAACAAAACAGTACAGTACAGTAGGTAAGTCAGACGTGCTAAGGCAGCGCTTAACCGGCCTTGTGTGTTTAGTAAATATATATAGCATAGGTAGTAATTTGATGACGGTCATGAGTTGGGCAACTAGCGTGCCGTACGGCCAGCAATAATTAATTCAAGTAGCAGCGATGGAGTAGAGTCGAGCTAGGACGTAAGGGGGGTAGAATCTATGAGATACAAGTTGTGATGTGTACTGTTGTCGGCCGGTGGGTGTGGATCAAGTTAGGCATGCGATGGAGATGCACATGCATGAATGGTAAGCAAGGAATTAAATCGATCGTACTACTGTGCTATATATGAGGGGGAGGGCGGCGCCCCCGGAGCCGATGCACAAACACAACAATCATGCCGATGCCGATGCCGATGCAACTTGTGCTGTCGCTGCTGCCGTTTTGCCTCGTCGCCGCAGCGGCGGTGCAGCCCGGCGACTACCTTGCTGTCCCGGGCGGGTCGATCCGCATCGACGCCGTGGTATCCCCATCTCGCCAGCCGGAGCAGCATGTGTTCAGAACAATCAGCTCTGCGGTTGACGGAGCTCCAGCCGGGTACGTCGTCTACGTGACGCGGGGGGTATACAACGAACATGTGGCTGTTGCTTCGTCAGGCCTCACCCTCGTCGGCGAGGGCATGGGGGCTACCTTCATCACTGGGAATCGCACAAACAAGACTGAGGGAGTCCACTCTAACGCGGACACGGCAACCCTCGGTACGTAAGATGCCTGATCTGATCCATCCAGTACGTGTACACTAGCTAGAAGCTATATGTACTACGGTACTAGTACTGTACTAGCTCTTACCTATATATGGATTAGATGGTCTGTCTTTTTAACATAGATAGATAGATATACTAGTATCCATATCTCTTCACCACAGGCAATGTACGTACGTTAATGCCGTTCCGTCCGTGCTGCATATGCATGCAGATATCACGGGGGAAAACTTCACGGCACGGGATTTAACGGTCGCAAATACTGCCGGAGTTGACGCGGGACCCGCCGTGGCAGTACGGTCCGCGGCCAACCGGTCCATCTTCTACCGGTGCGAGTTCGTCGGCTTCCAGGATACCCTGCTGGCCGAGAGCAGGATACAGTTTTACAAAGAGTGCACGATCCATGGTACAGTAGACTTCATATGGGGCGACGCCACCGCCGTTTTCCAGGACTGCCTCATCTATGTTCGGAAACCTCAGGCAGGACGCCACAACGTAATAACAGCGCAGGGCCGCGATGCCCCTGAGCGAGATACGGGTTTTGCTTTCCAAAACTGCAGCGTCATCACGCGCGACGACCTCACGGGAGTCGACACGTTCCTAGGACGACCCTGGAGAAACCACTCGCACGTGATGATCATGCAGAGCTACCTGGACACAATCGTGAACCCCCAGGGCTGGGTGACCTGGAAGCGAGAAGACGTGGCGGCGGAGGCCACGCGAACTGTCAGGTACGTACGTACATATATCAAATTAACCGGCCGGCTAGCGCGCTGCATTCCATTAATTTCCATACTAGCAGTAGCAGCAGCGCGCAGAGTTCCATCCATCTCTGATCTCGTCATAAACTGTCAGGTACATGGAGTACGGTAACAGAGGTCCTGGAGCTGTTTACGACAGACGCGTCAACTGGACAGGCTTCCGCCATATCCGTCATTCCCGTGAAGCTAAAAAGTACACCGTCGACCGCTTCATTGCCGGGAACCAGTGGCTTCCTGGTCGTAAAGTCCACTTCAACCCCGGTCTGTACAAGTCCGACAAGCATGCCTAGATAGCTAGCTATAGGTACTCTACTTGATTGTCGATCGTATGTATGCATACATGTGGTATGCATGTGTGTAGTGTGTGTATACGTACCTATACGTACGTATCTACGGTAGTATGTGTGTGCGCCCGGAGCCAGCCCCACCCGGCATGCCTGCCTGCCTGCCATAAATAACTGCTCCGCTTAATTGCCTCTGTCTACTGTGCACAATACTACCTCTATACCAGTTTGGTAATTAAGCAATTACGCATTTTGAAAAAAAAAGTTTAACTATAATTTTGATCAATAAAATAAAAAATATGTGCCACAGAAATTATACCATTGAATTTATGTTCAAAAAAATTTCCAATAGTACAAATTTTATGATATATAACTTATATTTTACTGACCAAATTACTTGTCAAAGTTTTTTTTATCGAAATACGTTAATTGCCCTTGCAGTACGGTACTTTGACAATTAACGTATTTCGATAACCCCCTCGTTTCTTGCACGGGCTGCTCAACACCCAGGATCCGGTTCTAGCTCGATCGATCGGACATTCTGACTAGTGCTGGACCATCACACTGTCACAGCATTGCTACACTCCAGCCGAACTCGAGGGCTCGAGCTCGATTAACATTTCGAGCCAAAACAAAGGCACGAGTTTGACTCGCGAGCCGGCCAAAAGTTAGGCTTGAGCTCGCTCGCAAACGCTCGACCAGCTGACAAGGCTCGGGAGTTTTTTTTTTGTTCAGTACCTTGGCTCAGTCCCGCCCGAGCATTGCATTTTCGCAATTTCTATTACGAGACCGACCTCGTTTTACTTCCGCGCGATACCGATCCTATGACGCGTAGAATTATGTAGAGTTGGCCCCACGGCACAGCGAAAATGGCCGTGGTAAAAATAACTAATGTACGCGTCCATGTCATAGATACAGATAGTAATCATGAGACAAATAAAATGGATCAAACATTGCAGATACTTTATTCTAGAACTTTCACATTTACCTAAAACAACTGTTAATTACATCTCCGGAGAGAAAACCCCCTATTAAGAATTCTAACATATCTATTATATGGCTTTAATTTACAGCATATGAGTACTACAAAATGTAGAAATAAAGAATACTCCAAAATGTAGAAACTAAAGTCCTCCTCGCTTCCGTCATCGTCGTCGTCAGTATGCTCGGGGGAGCACCTAATCTTCTTTGAGTTATCATATTTTGACGTCATTTATATTAGTATAAACGTCATATTTTTACTTGCACTAATATAAGAGATACAAGTAGAATATTTGGGACTCGCACTAGAATTTAGAAGTACAACCAGAATGCATGCATCAGATACATCATTTGTCTAACTAGCTCATTGCTTAATTATTTGGTGAAGTTGTTTTATTAGCCATCTAGAGGGGCATCCGAAGGTAATGCATGCAGTTTTGGCCACACACGCCATGCATGTACAGGTTTTACATACACTAGTACCTGGGCCGCCCCCCCCCCGGGGCGGCTCCTAACCGGTCCAGTGCGGCCCAATCGTGCTCTATTCTTGGCCCAGCATCCAATATATTTGGTTCCTTTCTTTTTTCCTACAAGGTCAGTATTAGAGATATAGTCGGTTGGAGTTTAAACCATATTCGTGTGTTAGAGTTTGTATAGCATACGATCATGTAATCTCATGTAATCTCTCCTCAACCTCCCTTCTATATATACACGCAATGTGAGCCTCGGTGATTATCCGAGTAGATCAAAATACTACTTGATCATACGTTTAATATGGTATTAGGCCGGCTCTTCCGCCGATAGCCTAGATCGCAAGCTCCTGACGACGCCGCCGCCGCTGGTTGTCATCATCAGCTGCCATGGCGTCCTCTTCTTCCAACCCACCGATTAATCTCAGTCTGACCCCGCGTGAGCTGCTCACCCGCGACAACCACCCGCTCTGGCGCTCCCAGGTCCTCCCTGCCATCCGCGGCGCCCAACTCGTCAGCCTTCTAGACGGCACAGATGCCGCTCCGCCGACCCAGATCGAGATTGTCCCCACTGACAAGGCCGCCGATACTGCGGCCAAGATGGGACCAAATCCGGCGTATGCAGCCTGGTTGTCCCGTGATCAGCTCGTCCTCGCCTATCTGCTCCAGTCCCTCTCACGCGAGGTCCTTCCGCACGTTCACCGGATCGACAATGCTGCTGGAGTATGGCGCGCCATCGAAGAGATGTTCGCGGCCCAGAGCGAGGCCAAGATCAATAACCTTCTAGTTTCCCTCGCCAACACCAAGAAGCTTCAGATGTCAACTTCCGAGTTCCTGTCCAAGATGCAGGGCTTTGCTGATGAGTTAATCACGGCTGGTCACCCTCTCACAGATTGCCAGCTCGTGTCCTATATTCTGGCCGGCCTTGGAGCCGACTACAATGCCCTGGTGGCCGCCCTTGGCGTGGCCACGACACCGCTCTCGTTGAGCCTGCTGTTCTCTCATCTCCATGCCTACGACCAGCGTCAGCTCATGCTCAACGGGTCACCGCCGCCAGATTTTGAGACCTCTGCTAATGCTGCAAGTCGACAGTGGCGCCCCCGCTCTGGCAATTACTCTACCGGCAACAGCAACAACCGCTCGCGTGGTGACCGCGGTGACCGCGGCGACCGCGGCGAGCGCGCCGACCGCCGTGATGATCGTCGGGACTACCGACGTGATGATCGCCAGTACTCCTCTTCTAGCCGTGGCGGCGGCCGTGGACCCTCAGGCGGGGGGCGAGGCCGTGGTCGAGGACGACGCCGAACTACTCCTTGGGTTGATTTCACATGCCAGATCTGCAATAAGGAGGGACATCCGGCCAAAGACTGCTGGTCTCGCTACTCCGAGGAGGATGAGTATGGTGACAAGGAGATCCATGCTGCTTACGGTGTTGACACCAATTGGTACCAGGACTCCGGTGCCACCCATCATATCACAAGTGAGCTCAACAATTTGACGTTCAGAGATTCCTACAAGGGTTCCGACAGGGTCAACACTGCCAATGGGCAAGGTATGAATATTTCCCATATAGGTCATTCAATAGTTCGTAACCCTACTCGAGATTTTCATCTTCGCAATATCTTACATGTTCCTCATGCATCTAAAAATCTTCTGTCTGTTCATCGCTTCACATATGATAATGGTGTCTTTATCGAATTTCACCCCTTCTTCTTTTTGATCAAGGATCAGGTCACCCGGAGAATCATTCATAGAGGGCGATGTGTTGGCGGTCTTTATCCTCTTATATCATCCCTGGCATCCTCCGGGTCCATGAAGCATGCTTTTGGAGCCGCCAAACTCGGCCAATCTCAGTGGCATAGTCGTCTAGGTCATCCTTCCTTAGTTATTGTTAGGCCAATAATAAGTAAGCATAAGCTTCCCTGTGTTAGAGATACCAGCATTGTGTCAGTTTGTGACTCCTGTCAGCAGGCTAAAAGTCACCAGTTACCCTATCCTATTTCCACTAGTGTTTCTACAACACCTCTACAGTTAGTCTTTTCTGATGTATGGGGTCCTGCTCCTACTTCTGTCGGTCGTTATGATTATTATGTAAGCTTCATTGATGATTATAGCAAGTTTACTTGGATCTATTTGCTCAAGCATAAATCTGATGTCTTAGCTGCTTTTGTTAATTTTCAAACACTTGTTGAGCGCAAATTTGATCGAAAGATTCTTGCACTACAATCTGATTGGGGGGGGGGAGAATATGTGAAACTTAACTCTCTTTTTCAGACACAGGGTATGTCCCATCATGTTTCCTGTCCACATGCCCATCAACAAAATGGTTCTGCTGAGCAAAAACACCGTCACATTGTTGAAGTAGGTTTATCTCTTCTTGCTCATGCTGGTATGCCACTAAAATTTTGGGATGAAGCGTTTCTCACAGCCACATATCTCATTAACATGCTACCTAGTCGAGTCATTAATAATGACACTCCTGTCCATCGCCTTCTTGGCACTCATCCTAATTATTCTTCTCTTCGTGTTTTTGGTTGTGCATGTTGGCCTAATCTTCGTCCCTACAATAAACGGAAACTTGCTTTTCGCTCCAAACAGTGTCTTTCTGGGTTATAGTCCCCGCCATAAAGGAGTCAAGTGTCTAGAAGTATCTTCTGGACGCGTCTATATTTCTCTCGTGATGTTGTTTTTGATGAGTCTGTCTTTCCCTTCAAATCCTTACATCCAAATGCTGGTGCACTTCTTCGAAAACAAATTCTTCTTCTTGATCCTTCCCTTCAAAATTTTGAGCAGGGAAACGACACTGTTGATGACATTATTATGGAAAATACTCATGCTACTAACCCATCTGCTAGCCCTGTTCCTTATACTCTGCAGGATACAGCTCGTCGAGAGACACCGTCTGGTGAAAATTCGGGTCAAAACGGTGCATCGAGCAGTTCTTATGGCCCTTCCCAGTTTTCAGGTGGAAATAACAGTGGCTCTGGATCCCAGGATGATTCCCTGACCGAAGTAGCTCCGGGATCCCCGCAGATCTCCTCGGGATCGGAGCGATCCGCGTCAGACTCTGCCTCGTCAGCGCCTCTGCGGAGATCCGCCTCTCCCGCCCAGGCTCCAGGATCTTCTGCGGCGCGTTCCTCTGCTCGCTCGGTTGCTTCGCCCCCGCATGCCACAGCGAATCCTGGCGCGGGCTCCCACGCGCCGACAGGCTCTGGCACGGCGGATTCGTCTGCCACCAGCACATCTGGCACCTCTGGATCCCCTGCGCCTGCTACTCGTGTACAGCCGGCTGTGGCCTCTCCCCCTCCGCGTCCAAATACTCGCGCGTCTAAAGGAGTTGTGAAGCCTCGCCAATATAAAGACGGCATTGTCCGTTGGTTGTTGACGTGTACAGCAGATGAGCCTGCTAATCTGCAATCTGCTCTTGCTGATCCAAATTGGCGAGGAGCAATGGATGAAGAGTTTGATGCTCTCATGAAAAATAAAACCTGGAAGTTGGTGCCGCCAAGAGAAGGGAAAAATGTTATTGACTGTCGATGGGTCTACAAAATCAAGCGTAAGTCTGATGGCTCTATTGACAGGTACAAGGCTAGGCTTGTTGCCAAAGGTTTTAAGCAGCGATATGGAATTGACTATGAAGATACTTTTAGTCCTGTTGTCAAGATTGCTACTGTGCGTCTTGTTTTGTCCTTAGCTGTTTCCAAGGGATGGAGCTTGCGACAGCTTGATGTCAAGAACGCGTTTCTGCATGGCGTTCTGGAAGAGGAAGTCTACATGAGACAACCACCTGGGTATGAAAATAAAAGCTCTCCTCATTTCTTGTGCAAATTGGATAAAGCTCTTTATGGACTCAAACAGGCACCTCGAGCATGGTATTCTCGGTTAAGCTCTAAATTGCTTGCTCTTGGTTTCTTTGCTTCCAAGTCTGATACCTCTCTGTTTATCTATCACAAGTCCAATGTTACCATCTTTATGCTCATATATGTGGATGACATTATTGTTGCCAGTTCTTCTCAAACTGCAACTGATGCTCTCTTAAGGGATTTAAGTCAAGACTTTGCACTCAAGGATCTTGGTGATCTCAATTTTTTCTTGGGTGTTGAAGTTCGGAAGGTAGATAATGGCATAGTTCTAAATCAATCCAAGTATGCTCATGATATTTTGGCTCGTGTTGGTATGACAGATTGCACAGGTGTGCCGACACCCTTGTCCTCGTCTGAAAGAATTACAGCACAGCAAGGTGATCTACTGGGTCCGGATGATAGTAGTAAGTATAGGAGCTTGGTTGGTGCTCTGCAGTATCTTACTCTTACTCGTCCAGATATATCTTTTGCAGTCAACAAGGTTTGTCAGTATTTGCATGCTCCTAGTACTGTTCATTGGGCTACTGCTAAACGGATTTTGAGATATGTCAAGCATTCTGTTACAGTTGGTCTCACGTTTATGAGATCGAGGTCTACTCTTGTCAGTGCCTTTTCTGATGCAGATTGGGCAGGTTGTGTTGATGATCGTCGGTCCACAGGGGGATTTGCTGTCTTCTTTGGACCAAATTTGATTTCCTGGAGTGCTAAAAAGCAACCTACAGTCTCCAGGTCAAGTACTGAAGCTGAGTACAAGTCTGTAGCAAATGCAACAGCTGAAGTTATGTGGGTACAGTCTCTGCTTAAAGAATTGGGTGTTAGGCAGACACAGCCGCCATGTATATGGTGTGATAATTTGGGAGCAACATATTTGTCCTGCCAATCCAGTGTTTCATGCAAGAGCCAAACATATTGAGATAGATTTTCATTTTGTCAGAGAGAGAGTACTGAGGAAGCAGTTGGAGATTCGATTCATCTCCTCCAAAGATCAGGTTGCCGATGGATTCACTAAACCGCTGCCTTATAGAGCATTTTAAGATTTCAAGACTACTCTCAACTTATCGGCGTTGTGATTACGGGAGGGTATTAGAGATATAGTCGGTTGGAGTTTAAACCGTATTCGTGTGTTAGAGTTTGTATAGCATACGATCATGTAATCTCTCCTCAACCTCCCTTCTATATATACACGCAATGTGAGCCTCGGTGATTATCCGAGCAGATCAAAATACTACCTGATCATACGTTTAATAGTCAGCTGTCGTCCGTGTCCAAATCGTCCCCGTGAACCTCTCTATTCCTAATCCCCTAACTCCGTGTTGGGATGCTTGCTAGGGCGTTGCTTGTTGTTGGAGCTGTAGTTCGTGGAGTAGATGGAGCAACGGTAGGGCCGCGCAAATAGAGGGGCAGAGCAGTACCGTTCGATTGGCATGGACGCTAAAGAAGCTAGTCTTAGCAATGGCCTGCGGAACATCGCTCCGGTGATGAAGGTGATGAGACGGCTTTGCCGTATCTATAGTAGACAAAGTAGGCGTTGTTCTTTCTCCATTCCCACAGATCATTTTTATCGGCTAGCAAAAAACAGACGATCAGAAATTCTAAGTATAGTGATCCTTTGCTATGAAATTGCAGACTAAAGATTAGATAGCTGCCAAGCCAACCTACACGCTTGCATTGTGAGCGACATTTTGGCAATCAAGATAGCTGAAATTATATAGCCACTACGGGAAAGCCCGACGTTGCCGTGCTCCACTTTGCACGGCAAAGAGGCCTATACGCACGGCAACGGCTTTGCCGTGCGTGCACTCACGGCAAAGTTTGCACGGCAAAGCCTTCGACGGCAAAGCCACCTTTGCCGTGCGCATGCAAGGACTGCACGGCAAAGCCCTTTGCCGTGCGTTGCCATCTCTGCCGTGCGCTGCCAACGCTGCCGTGTGCTATTTCTTTGCCGTGCGGCAGGGGGGATGCCGTGCGCCACTTATCTTTGCCGTGCGACCGATGTTGCCGTGCTCCACCATTCGCTGCCGTGCGCACCTTTGCCGTGCGGGCTAGCTCTACCACGCACGGCAAAGCCCCCTACAGGCACTCCCCCAGGAGCTCCCAGGTCTACAGGCTGCCGCCACGTGACTCCTTTGCCGTGCGTGTGCACACGGCAAAGTGACCAAAAGTCCTTTGCCGTGTGCACACACACGGCAAATGGCCCTGTTTTTTTTTCATTTTTTTGCTGTTTTTTGCGTATTCCCTGCATTTCAAATATAGCAATTGACAATAAAGCATATACAACATATAATCTTCAACATAACATCACCAAACACTACGGGAACACCACAAATACATCAAACACACATATTCATGCATACAATGCATTACATAGAGTCCATAGTCCATCCACACAAGTTACATAGAGTCCATAGTGCAATGTCCAATATTACAATCCATTACAAGCATACAATCCGACAAAGTGCACGAAGACCATGCCATCAACCTTGTCCTCCTCCGCTTCCGTCGGCCTCATCGTCATTTCCTTGTGACATATAATCTATAAGGTTGATGGAATGACCATTTGCATTTGCATATTGAACACTTGAACAAGTACAAGTAGCGGGTTGGGCACAAGAGGACTCACCGCGGTTCATGCTCCGGATGATGTTCAAGTTGTTCACGGTGAGAGGTGTCCCCGGGCTCTGAGTGGGCGGTGGCGGCATCCACGGCATGGAGTAAGGTGGAGGAGCAGGAATACTCCCCGGTGGAGAAGACAGAGCCGTCTGGCTCATCAGCCAGCTCATCTGTGCCTGTTGCTGCTGCATCATCTGCTGCTGTTGTTGCATCTGCAGCATCATCTGTGTCTGCTGCTGCTGATACTCCAGAATCTGCCGCTCCATGTTCCGTGCGTGCTCCTGGGCCGCCTGCTCCTTTTCTGCCATCTCCGCCTACGATGTGTTGCCGCGATGTCATTAACATTTCAATGGAAAGCATGTGCATGTAAAGGAAAGGTAGAGGCCGGAGGAAGAACATACCCGTAACCGCTCGACAGCTAGATCCGAAGCCCGTGGCCGGGGCTCTACCTCAGGCTGGCCGCTCTTACGACCACGACGGATCTGGCGGAGAGAGGGAACCATCGCTGGTTCGACAACCCCGTCACCAAACCATAGGCGGCCATGGTTCAAGCCTTCTCCCGCAAGCACCGCAACCTCAGGGTCAAAGTCCTCGGCCTCTGGGTTGGCATCCTCGCCGTACTTCTGCTTGAACTTGGAGACATACGATGTGCACTGGGTCTCGGATTGCGGGTTAACCCACACGGACCCTGTCTCAGGATGCGGCGTCTTCCTTCGCTTCATCTTCTTCAGCACGGCAAAGACGTTAGGCTTCGCTCCTGTCCTCACTTCCTGCAAAACAGAACATGTAATAAAGTGAAGTGGCACACCCTTGCAGAGTTAGCAAATATATAACATGAATTCAAAGAATGAAGAAACCATTAATTTGCTCACCTCGTTCTGCAGGTGAAGAGAGATGGGGATGCTACCTTGGATATGCGATCCGCCTCGCATCTCTGCCCGCTTCTTCTTGCCCTCCTCGTGCTTCTTGAGGTACTGGGGGCATGTCCACCACATGACCATCGCAAGGAAGCACCTGTCGTCTGCGCCGACGTACTGAGGAGGGTTCTACATGCACAAGATAAACCCATTATGGTAAAATAAACTACATGGCGATAAAGAAATCAATAACACACAAATGCAAATACCTGCATGTACTGCCACGGCTGCATGAGCGTGTCGCGAGCGTCCTCCTTAGTCATGTGGACGAAGCGGTCGGCGTGCCAGTCGTGGACGCACTGAACACGTGCCTCGTAGTGCATGCCAGTCACCCTCTTCCTTGCAAGCTGGTGAAGGACATCATCGCACGCATTTTCCTTGCCCTCGGCCTTCTTGAAGTATTTCTGCAACCATGCACATAGGTAAAACAAGGGGCATTAGTGCAATTATTGTCAACCAAGGAGAGTGTATGAATGGTAAGAAGTCAAAAGTCACGTACCCAAAATTTGCCAACAACGCAGTCCGCCAAGGTGCCGCGGCCAAGAGCATCTTCCGCGAGGCTGTAGTGCCACCACCTCCAAGCTACGTCGCAGCCACCACTAGGGAGATTGTCTATCCCAGAGAAAGACCTTCTAAGTAGGCCCCCAAGGATGTTCGAGTACCCACGTGGCGGCTTCTGCGACGGGTCTTCATACGTGAACGAGCTGCACCATGAAACGACAACATCAATATGTATGTGATAATAATTTTGATAATGACAAAATTGCGATAACGAAATGCCAAAAATTAACATGTACCTCCTTCCATAGGGCACTAGAACAACATGGCTGTAGCGCCAGCGCTTCAGCGCGGGGAGCTGTGTTATCCCACACCGATATGGCCTCCTATCACGTGGCCTCAGCCTCTCCAAAGCTGGAACGTACTCGTAATCCGGCGGCGCATTCCAAACTAGGTTTGGATCAGGATCGAACGGTAAGTTCCCCAACCCCTCATCCTCCGAGAGGTCCTCCTCGTCCCCCTCCTCTTCCAGGTCCTCCCCACCCCCCTCCTCCTCCTGGTCCTCCCCAACCCCCTCCTCCTCCTGGTCCTCCCCACCCCCGTGGTGCTCCTGGTCCTCCACCTCATCATCATCATCGGCTGCGGGAGGGGGGCTAGGACTAGGAGTGAGTACCCGCGTCGCATTCTTCCAACGCGGTCGCACGTGCACTGGAGGAGCGACGGGAGGGGGGCTAGGAGGGGGGTAGTAGCTCGGCCCCGCCTCGAAGTCCCTGCAGCTACCAAGTCCTTGAGCTTCTTTGTAAGACCGCCACCCCTTTTTTTTGGCGGCATGCTTCAATCACCTGCAAACACAAATGAAGAGAGTGGTTTATTAGTACGCAATATTGTAAAGAGATAAATATTAGTGAAAGCAACAGAAATATAAGTAGATGAACATTAATGAAAGCAACAATAATGCAAATAGATGAACATTAATTAGTGGAAGCAACAAATAGCTAGCATAGAGTTCTCTCAAACATAGCACGGAGTTCTTACAAATAACCTAGCTAGACAATCACGGTTACACAGAATTATTACAAATAGGCTAGCCTCACAATTACTACTACATAGATCAGTAGCCTGTGTCGCCATCCGTGATTGGACCGCGTGTCTCCTCATCGTCATCAGGCTCGGCGAACCAATAATCATCAATGAAACCTGGAGGTGGTCCATCTGCATCGAGGTCAATCCCTGCTTTGAACGCCTCGAGCAAACTCAGGTCTTCCGGGGCACAAACATCCTCAGCTTCATCTTCTGCATTGTCTCCATCCATGCCCGCGTCTTCTTGTTCATCGTCTACGACCATGTCATCGATAGTCGGCAAGCCGATTGTGAAATGGCCGGGGAGCCCTTCTTCCTGATAAAACTCGACACTCCTTGCTGAGGGGTCTACGCGGCGGTAATCGTCCTTGTTTGGCGAGGGCGGCCTATTGCGTGAAGGCACCATCATCACAACATCCCATCCATGTAGACGTTTTGTCGGGTTTTTGCACGCGTACGGGAGATAGAATACTTGAAAGGCCTGGGTAGCCATGATGTACACATCCTCTCCCTTATAAACGGAGTTCCTTTCAACTTCGACCAACCCAATTTCAGGATCCCGTCTCACCCGACGTGGGTCAAACCAATGGCATTTGAAGACGACGGGATTTAGCCCTTTGTGAAACCCGTAATTCAGCTCGTATATACCCTCGACTCTTCCATAGTAATGGAGCCCATCATCACCTTGACATACCACCCCGCTATTTATTGTCTTCGCGTTGGGCCGGCTTGTTGTGTATTGATGGGTCTGGAAGCGATACCCGTTCACGTCATAGGAGTTGAACGCTTCAACGGAATGGTCAAAGCCCCTAGCAATTTTTCTTAGCTCTGACTTCATCTCTTTGTCAGTTCTTGCCTACAAGTTTAGCACGAGAAGTTTAGAACGAGAAATGACCGATAAATGTCGGAAGTGCTAGCTAATTTGGATAGAATAGTACCAAATTACAAAACCAGCTACTGAAACCGAAACCGCCACCCTTATCGAAAATTTGCTTGGATTCTTCCGGGGTAGGCTCCCTGTGGGTATTCTTCCAATGTATAGCCTTGAATTTCCTATACCGATGAAAAGAGAAAGAGTTAGCCACGAACATACGGGTGGATCAAGGCCGTGAATGTTTGCGAATAATTAAATGGTTCGCACTTACTCGATGTACGGCTTCACTTCGACCATGGTGTTTAAGACATACGAGTGGATCAAGGTCCGCTCATGTAGGTCCGTTCTGTACGGCTTCGAGCCACTTGACTTGCCACCAAGCCCCGCGAAGATGCTAAGCTTGGGTACTTCTTCATTGTTGGCGGCATTGTAACGGAGGACCGGGTTGTGCTTTGTGGGAATGTTGGGATCATAGTGCTTAGTGGTGAAGTTTGCCACCTCCACGTTCAGGACTGCCTCGGCTATGGATGCTTCGATCTTGCATTTATTGCCAGTCATTTGACGAAGCTTTTGTGTTTCTCTCTCGGGACCAAACTGCCAAAGGCCCCAATTCGGGCCCCCTTTAAGCACTCCTCCGCGAGGTGCAGGATCATGTGTTGCATCGGATTAAAGAACCCTGGAGGAAAGATCTTCTCTAGATCGCAAAGCAACACGGGTGCCTCTTCATCCAGCTTCTCAATCACTTTAGTGTCTAACTCCCTAGCACAAATCTGGCGGAAGAAAAAACTCAACCTCGCTAGCACTCGCCAAGTCTTCTCAGGGACATAGCCTCGAATCATCACCGTCATTATCAGCTCAAGCCATATGTGGTAGTCATGACTCTTCAGTCCTTGTACTCGCAACATTTCAATGTTCAGGCCCCTCATCCAGTTGGCTGCGAACCCATCGGGGAAAAACAAGGAGTACTTCATCCATTGGAAGACCTCCCTTTTTTGGGCCTTTGTGAGGCAGAACGGAGCGTGCGGCTTAGTCCAAGTTTTTTTTGGCACCATTAGGTGGCTGCATGTTCAACTCCGGCCTATCGCACCACATTTCTTGATCAATTCGAGCCTTTATGTTATCCTTCGTCTTCTCAGTGTCCACAATCGTGCTCCAAATTGCTTCACTGATATTCTTCTCGGTGTGCATTACATCAATGTTATGCGGGAGCTCGAGAAACTCAAAGTAAGGGAGCTTCCATAAGCACGGCTTGTGAGTCCATTGGTGTGTCTCCCCATATCCCAAGAAACCATTCCCATCAGGGCTAGGCTGAAGAGCATCTAACTCGGCCTTGATTTCCGTTCCGGTCTTCAGTATTGGCTTCGGGCCACGGACAACACGGCCTTTCTTGAAACTCTCTACATCACTCCTGTATGCATGCCTCCGCTCAAGGAACTGTCGAGCTTCATCAAAGCATGAATACTTGCCTCCCTTGTTTAGCTAGAAGAAAGTAACGGCCTGTCTGCACTGTGGGCAAGGCCACTTCCCATGTGTACACCACCCGCAGAACAAAGCACATGCTGGCAGGTCATGCAGGGACGTGTGTTACCAGACATACATATCGAAGTACTCCTTCTTTGATGCGTCATATGTTCGGATCCCGCGACCTTCCCAGCCACGAACCAAGTCATCCACCAGCGGTTCCAGGTACACATTCATGTTCTTACCCGGGTATTTGGGCCCTGGGATTATCATCGACACAAACATGTTCTCGATCTCATGCGACGCCGCGGGGAGGTTCATGGGAATAACAAACAACGGCCAACAACTGTATACTGCAGCCGACATACCATATGGATTGAACCCATCGGTTGATATCGCAAGCGCTACGCTCCTCGGGTCACACCTTTCAGTGGAAATTTCTTGACAAAGTTCTTCCATGCAGTACCATCCGACGGATGTATCATCTTGTCGGTGTATCTGTTTCCTTCCACGGCCCACCTCATCTGCTGGGCAGTATCCTCGGTCATGAAGAGCCGCTGGATCCTCGGTAGAACTGGAAGATAGCGGAGGATATTCTTGGCAATCGTGGTCTGCCTCTTCTGACCATCACCATTGCGGTCTACCTCAAAGTACCTAGAGGAATTGCATTTGATGCAATAATTTGTGTCAGCGTGCTCCTCTCTGAATAGCATGCATCCCTTTGGACAAGCGTGTATCTGCTGAGATGACATCTTAAGGTCACTAAGCAATTTGGTCGAATAGTAGAAGTTTTGCGGCAAGAGGTGCCCTTTCAGCAGAAGGCTGCCTACGATGACCAGAAGTTCATTGAACCCATCTCTGCACAAGTTCCTATGGCACTTCAAGGCCATAAGGCGAGCGATGGCATCTAGTTGGGTAACCTCTGTATTTTCATGTAGGGGTTTCTGCGAAGCAAACAGAGCCTCATAATACTCCTTTGTGTTTTCCTCCGGGTCCTCACTTGTCTCCGCATCCTGAGGTGTCTCCACCTCTACATGAGAGCTTTCAGGCACATTACCATTAGCCAAGTTTTCTAAGCACCTATCAAAACCAGTGTCATATTCCCCCCTAGGTTGAATCTGCCGCACCTTAGCACGTTTCTTTGCCTTTTCTCCATGGTAAGTCCAAATCTTGTAGGACGGTGTGAACCCAAACTTGATCAGGTGCATACTCATAGTGTCCTTGTCCTGTGCCTTTTGTTTAGCGCACTTACTACAAGGGCACCAAACTCTTATAGGTCTGCTAGGGATGGCAAACGCCCTATCCACAAACTGCTCGGTCTTTTCTCCCCATTCATCAGTATAGTTCCACTGACTGATTCTGCCATCGTACATCCAGCCACGATTATCCATCCTCTAATCAGCAACAAAATAGACGAACATAGCATTTATATATCAAATAGGAAATAAATGCATCATATATTTTTTTAACGCGTGCATCAACCTGAAACTCTACTAGGTGGGCTCCTAGCAGCCGCCGGATCCGTAGATTGAGTATGTTCTCCCAGCTCTACCCCGATCCGAGACAGAATTTCGGCAGCACCTCCCCTCTGCTCTCCCGATACACGTCTCGGCAAAAAGCCGAGAGGGGTGTGCATCCGGAGAACAACGGGGAGGCGCTACCGAAATCCTGTCTCAGATCGGGGTAGAGCAGGGAGAACGTACCCAACTACGCATCCGCCGGCTGTCCCGATAAATGCCATAAGAGTTACGATTCATAATATGCGAGACCACTAATGCATATTTATCCGCGTAACCCTTACGGTCGGGAAGAGACGCCTAGGTATCGCGACAGACTTGGTGATCTAGACACAAAAAAAAACCTAGGTACAAGAGAGGCGAACGGATTCTCACCCTCGAAGCGTGATCGACTGCCGGTGAAGAAGATCAACGACCCTCTAAGAGAATCGCCAAACAAGATCCGGAACGCCCGTCAAACACCCCCGCGACGCCACCCCTCGTGTCCACCTCGAAGCATCGCCTGCATAAAAAAAATAGTCATGCAAGTGAACAAGAATTTTTTACAATAGTGGTATAACAATATTACTTCACCACAAAGAATTTCCTTCCTGCACATTATCTTGTTTTTGCCATATGGGCCTAGTTTTAACATATCCGTATCATAAACACCTTTTTCAAAATTAAATTCCTATTTCTAATTTATACTAAACACTAAATCTTATACTAAACTAAAATCCTATTTCTAATTCATACTAAACTAAAATCCTATTTCTAATTTATACTACATTACATTAACTAAATCCTATACTACACTAAAATCAACACTAAATCCTACATTACAATCTACACTAATATCTTACCTACAGGTGGGTGATGGCGGGTGGTGGTGGCCGGGGGCGAGCAGCACGGGCAAGGGCGGCAGCCCCGGGTGGTAGATGGGAGGAGGGGGCTGGATGCGGGCGCGAGGAGGGGGGCGGATGCGTGCGCGATGAGGGGGCCGGATGCGGCACAGAGGCGGCCTGGTGGTGGACGGCGGAGGTGTGGGCGCGCGCGGTGGTGGAGCTTACGAGGCGGAGGCGGGGCAGTGGACGGCGGCGGTCGCGTGGGAGGGCGGGGAGTAACGATGGCGGCGGGGGAGCGGGCGGCGGTCGCGTGAGTGGGCGGCGGACGGAGATCGAGGCAGCGGCGTGCGGCCTGCGTGCGTGCGTGTGGCGGCGGCGCGGGGAGTGAGCGAGAGGAGAGCGAGGAGGTGTTTGTGGCTCGGGCGCGTCCCGACCAGAATCTTATCCGCACGCTTTGCCGTGCGCGCGCCTTTGCCGTGCGGCAACCAGGCTTTGCCGTGCGGCGGGTCTTTGCCGTGCGCAGGGAGGCCTTTGCCGTGCGCCTGCGCACGGCAACGATTTTTTTATATTTTTTTTACCATTTCATTTATAAGGGTGCTAGGATGATTTTGTACTTTAGTGCTGACATTGACATAAGGGATTTGAGGCTAGATAGTATGCTTTGGTTCACTCGAAACCATTGTAGGAGGTTACATATATAGAATACAACTACTAACTTGAGAGAAAGCCGTAAATAAGACTCGATCGTGAAGAGAAGGAGGAAAATGTGTACCTTGCTATGAAATGAATGAATGCATGCTCAAATTAGCAGAGCAAGAATAAAGGCTATGCAAATATCTTTACCTTGACCCTCCTCAGTAGATCGTATCCTGTCATGCCGAGGCGGCATGCGATGATCGATGACTATGCGTCTTTGAAACACCGGAGCTGACACACTGGAGCTGCAAAACCATGCATCATAAACCCTAACCCTAACCCTAAACCCTAAACCTATACCTAACCATAAATCCTTACCTTGAACCTAAACCCTAGCCCTACCCCCTAAACCCTAGCCCTAACCCTACACCTAACCCTAACCGGTAGATCCGGCACACCCCCGATCGTGTGATAATGGCTCTAGCTGTGCCAAAGGGTCCCAATCTTGGTTCTCCATGTGTATATGTCCTAAACAAACCTAAAAGAATGAAAATGTACATTGGTGCACCCTCGCGCGAAGAAATCTAGGGGGTAGACCCGCCGGGGCACGCATTCCGCTGTTTTGGGGGGAGGAGGGGGAGAACAACCGCCGGAACACCGGAACCCCACCAAATCTTTCATGTGGGCCTATGCTATGTGTCAAAGTGTGGTGCAAGGTGTAATTGTGCAAAAGTAGCTCCCCTAAATCCTAGACCCTAGCCCTAACCCTACGCCGAACCCTAACCAGTAGATCAGGCACACCCTCGATCGTGTGATAATGGCTCTAGCTGCGGGTGTATGTGCCAAAGGGTCCCAATCTTGGTTCTCCATGTGTATATGTCCTAAACAAACCTCAAATAATGAAAATGTACATTGGTACACCCTCGCGCGGAGAAATCTAGGGGGGTAGACCCGCTGGGGCACCCGTTCCGCTGTTTTGGGGGAGGAGGGGGAGAACGACCGCCGGAGCACCGTAACCCCACCAAATCTTGCATGTGGGCCTATGCTATGTGTCAAAGTGTGGTGCAAGGTGTGATGGTGCAAAAGTGGCTCCCCTAAACCCTAGACCCTAGCCCTAACCGTACGCCGAACCCTAACCAGTAGATCAGGCACACCCTCGATCGTGTGATAATGGCTCGAGCTGCGGGTGTATGTGCCAAAGGTTCCCAATCTTGGTTCTCCATGTGTATATGTCCTAAAAAAAACCTAAAATAATGAAAATGTACATTGGTGCACCCTCGCGCGGAGAAATCTAGGGGGGTAGACCCGCCGGGGCACACGTTCCGCTGTTTTGGGGGGAGGAGGGGGAGAACGACCGCCGGAGCACCGAAACCCCAACAAATCTTGCATGTGGGCCTATGCTATGTGTCAAAGTGTGGTGCAATGTGTAATGGTGCAAAAGTGGCTCCCCTAACCCTACCCTAGCCCTAACCCTACACCTAACCCTAACCAGTAGATCAGGCACACCCTCGATCGTGTCATAATGGATCGAGCTGCGGGTGTATGTGCCAAAGGGTCCCAATCTTGGTTATCCATGTGTATATGTCCTAAACAAACCTAAAATAATTAAAATGTACAATGGTGCACCCTTGCGCGGAGAAATCTAGGGGGGTAGACCCGCCGGGGCACACATTCCGCTATTTTGGGGGGAGGGGGAGAACGACCGCCGGAACACCGGAACCCCACCAAATCTTGCATGTGGGCCTATGCTATGTGTCAAAGTGTGATGCAAGGTGTAATTGTGCAAAAGTAGCTCCCCTAAACCCTAGACCCTAGCCCTAACCCTACGCCGAACCCTAACCAGTAGATCAGGCACACCCTCGATCGTGTGATAATGGCTCGAGCTGCGGGTGTATGTGCCAAAGGGTCCCAATCTTGGTTCTCCATGTGTATATGTCCTAAACAAACCTAAAAGAATGAAAATGTACATTGGTGCACCCTCGCGCGGAGAAATCTAGGGGGTAGACCCGCCGGGGCACACGTTCCGCTGTTTTGGGGGGAGGAGGGGGAGAACAACCGCCGGAGCACCGGAACCCCACCAAATCTTGCATGTGGGCCTATGCTATGTGTCAAAGTGTGGTGCAAGGTGTGATGGTGCAAAAGTGGCTCCCCTAAACCCTAGACCCTAGCCCTAACCCTACGCCGAACCCTAACCAGTGGATAAGGCACAACCTCGATCGTGTGATAATGGCTCGAGCTGTGGGTGTATGTGCCAAAGGGTCCCAATCTTGGTTCTCCATGTGTACATGTACCAAACAAACCTAAAAGAATGAAAAAGTACATTGGTGCACCCTCGCGCGGAGAAATCTAGGGGGTAGACCCGCGGGGGCACACGTTCCGCTGTTTTGGGGGGGGAGGGGGAGAACGACCGCCGGAGCACCGGAACCCCACCAAATCTTGCATGTGGGCCTATGCTATGTGTCAAAGTGTGGTGCAAGGTGTAATGGTGCAAAAGTGGCTCCCCTAACCCTACCCTAGCCCTAACCCTACACCTAACCCTAACCAGTAGATCAGGCACACCCTCGATCGTGTGATAATGGATCGAGCTGCGGGTGTATGTGACAAAGGATCCCAATATTGGTTCTCCATGTGTATATGTCCTAAACAAACCTAAAAGAATGAAAAAGTACATTGGTGCACCCTCGCGCGGAGAAATCTAGGGGGAGTAGACCCGCCGGGGCACACGTTCCGCTGTTTGTGGGGGAGGAGGGGGAGAACGACCGCCGGAACACCGGAACCCCACCAAATCTTGCATGTGGGCCTATGCTATGTGTAAAAGTGTGATGCAAGGTGTAATTGTGCAAAAGTAGCTCCCCTAAACCCTAGACCCTAGCCCTAACCCTACGCCGAACCCTAACCAGTAGATCAGGCACACCCTCGATCGTGTGATAATGGATCGAGCTACGGGTGTATGTGCCAAAGGGTCCCAATCTTGGTTCTCCATGTGTATATGTCCTAAACAAACCTAAAAGAATGAAAATGTACATTGGTGCACCCTCGCGCAGAGAAATCTAGGGGGTAGACCCGCCGGGGCACACGTTCCGCTGTTTTGGGGGGAGGAGGGGGAGAACGACCGCCGGAGCACCGGAACCCCATCAAATCTTGCATGTGGGCCTATGCTATGTGTCAAAGTGTGGTTCATGGTGTGATGGTGCAAAAGTGGCTCCCCTAAACCCTAGACCCTAGCCCTAACCCTACGCCGAACCCTAACCAGTAGATCACGCACACCCTCGATCGTGTGATAATGGCTCGAGCTGCGGGTGTATGTGCCAAAGGGTCCCAATCTTGGTTCTCCATGTGTATATGTCCTAAACAAACCTAAAATAATGAAAATGTACATTGGTGCACCCTCGCGCGGAGAAATCTAGGGGGGTAGACCCGCCGGGGCACACGTTCCACTGTTTTGGGGGGAGGAGGGGGAGAACGACCGCCGGAGCACCGGAACCCCACCAAATCTTGCATGTGGGCCTATGCTATGTGTCAAAGTGTGGTGCAAGGTGTAATGGTGCAAAAGTGGCTCCCCTAACCCTACCCTAGCCCTAACCCTACACCTAACCCTAACCAGTAGATCAGGCACACCCTCGATCGTGTGATAATGGATCGAGCTGCGGGTGTATGTGCCAAAGGGTCCCAATCTTGGTTCTCCATGTGTATATGTCCTAAAAAACCTAAAAGAATGAAAAAGTACATTGGTGCACCCTTGCGCGGAGAAATCTAGGGGGGTAGACCCGCCGGGGCACACGTTCCGCTAGTTTGGGGGGAGGAGGGGGAGAACGACCGCAGGAACACCGGAACCCCACCAAATCTTGCATGTGGGCCTAAGCTATGTGTCAAAGTGTGATGCAAGGTGTAATTGTGCAAAAGTAGCTCCCCTAAACCCTAGACCCTAGGCCTAACCCTACGCCGAACCCTAACCAGTAGATCAGGCACACCCTCGATCGTGTGATAATGGCTCGAGCTGCGGGTGTATGTGCCAAAGGGTCCCAATCTTGGTTCTCCATGTGTATATGTCCTAAACAAACCTAAAACAATGAAAATGTACATTGGTGCACCCTCGCGCAGAGAAATCTAGGGGGGTAGACCCGCCGGGGCACACGTTCCGCTGTTTTGGGGGGAGGAGGGGGAGAACAACCGCCGGAGCACCGGAACCCCACCAAATCTTGCATGTGGGCCTATGCTATGTGTCAAAGTGTGGTTCAAGGTGTGATGGTGCAAAAGTGGCTCCCCTAAACCCTAGACCCTAGCCCTAACCCTACGCCGAACCCTAACCAGTAGATCAGGCACACCCTCGATCGTGTGATAATGGCTCGAGCTGCGGGTGTATGTGCCAAAGGGTCCCAATCTTGGTTCTCCATGTGTATATGTACCAAACAAACCTAAAATAATGAAAAAGTACATTGGTGCACCCTCGCGCGGAGAAATCTAGGGGGTAGACCCGCCGGGGCACACGTTCCGCTGTTTTGGGGGGAGGAGGGGGAAAACGACCGCCGGAGCACCGGAACCCCACCAAATCTTGCATGTGGGCCTATGCTATGTGTCAAAGTGTGGTGCAAGGTGTAATGGTGCAAAAGTGGCTCCCCTAACCCTAACCTAGCCCTAACCCTACACCTAACCCTAACCAGTAGATCAGGCACACCCTCGATCGTGTGATAATGGATCGAGCTGCGGGTGTATGTGACAAAGGATCCCAATATTGGTTCTCCATGTGTATATGTCCTAAACAAACCTAAAATAATGAAAAAGTACATTGGTGCACCCTCGCGTGGAGAAATCTAGGGGGGGTAGACCCGCCGGGGCACACGTTCCGCTGTTTGTGGGGGAGGAGGGGGAGAACGACCGCCGGAACACCGGAACCCCACCAAATCTTGCATGTGGGCCTATGCTATGTGTCAAAGTGTGATGCAAGGTGTAATTGTGCAAAAGTAGCTCCCCTAAACCCTATACCCTAGCCCTAACCCTACGCCGAACCCTAACCAGTAGATCAGGCACACCCTCGATCGTGTGATAATGGATCGAGCTACGGGTGTATGTGCCAAAGGGTCCCAATCTTGGTTCTCCATGTGTATATGTCCTAAACAAACCTAAAAGAATGAAAATGTACATTGGTGCACCCTCGCGCGGAGAAATCTAGGGGGTAGACCCGCCGGGGCACACGTTCCGCTGTTTTGGGGGGAGGAGGGGGAGAACGACCGCCGGAGCACCGGAACCCCACCAAATCTTGCATGTGGGCCTATGCTATGTGTCAAAGTGTGGTTCATGGTGTGATGGTGCAAAAGTGGCTCCCCTAAACCCTAGACCCTAGCCCTAACCCTACGCCGAACCCTAACCAGTAGATCACGCACACCCTCGATCGTGTGATAATGGCTCGAGCTGCGGGTGTATGTGCCAAAGGGTCCCAATCTTGGTTCTCCATGTGTATATGTCCTAAACAAACCTAAAATAATGAAAATGTACATTGGTGCACCCTCGCGCGGAGAAATCTAGGGGGTAGACCCGCCGGGCACACGTTCCAATCGTTTTGGGGGAGGAGGGGAGAACAACCGCCGAGCACCGGAACCCCACCAAATCTTGCATGTGGGCCTATGCTATGTGTCAAAGTGTGGTGCAAGGTGTAATGGTGCAAAAGTGGCTCCCCTAACCCTACCCTAGCCCTAACCCTACACCTAACCCTAACCAGTAGATCAGGCACACCCTCGATCGTGTGATAATGGATCGAGCTGCGGGTGTATGTGCCAAAGGGTCCCAATCTTGGTTCTCCATGTGTATATGTCCTAAGAAACCTAAAAGAATGAAAAAGTACATTGGTGCACCCTTGCGCGGAGAAATCTAGGGGGTAGACCCGCCGGGGCACACGTTTCGCTATTTTGGGGGGAGGAGGGGGAGAACGACCGCCGGAACACTGGAACCCCACCAAATCTTGCATGTGGGCCTAAGCTATGTGTCAAAGTGTGATGCAAGGTGTAATTGTGCAAAAGTAGCTCCCCTAAACCCTAGACCCTAGGCCTAACCCTACGCCGAACCCTAACCAGTAGATCAGGCACACCCTCGATCGTGTGATAATGGCTCGAGCTGCGGGTGTATGTGCCAAAGGGTCCCAATCTTGGTTCTCCATGTGTATATGTCCTAAACAAACCTAAAACAATGAAAATGTACATTGGTGCATGATACGTCTCCGACGTATCGATAATTTCTTATGTTCCATGCCACATTATTGATGTTATCTACATGTTTTGTGCACACTTTATGTCATATTCGTGCATTTTCTGGAACTAACCTATTAACAAGATGCCGAAGTGCCAGTTGCTGTTTTTTGCTGTTTTTGGTTTCAGAAATCCTAGTAACGAAATATTCTCGGAATTGGACGAAATCAACGCCCAGGGTCCTATTTTGCCACGAAGCTTCCAGAAGTCCGAAGAGGAGACGAAGAGGGGCCATGAGGGGGCCACACCCTAGGGCGGCGCGGCCCCCCCTTGGCCGCGCGGCCCTGTGGTGTGGGGCCCTCGTGCCGCCTCTTGACCAGCCCTTCCGCCTACTTATAGCCTCCGTTGCGAAACCCCCAGTATCGAGAGCCACGATACGGAAAACCTTACTGAGACGCCGCCGCCGCCGATCCCATCTCGGGGGATCCAGGAGATCGCCTCCGGCACCCTGCCGGAGAGGGGATTCATCTCCCGGAGGACTCTACGCCGCCATGGTCGCCTCCGGAGTGATGTGTGAGTAGTCTACCCCTGGACTATGGGTCCATAGCAGTAGCTAGATGGTTGTCTTCTCCCCATTGTGCTTCATTGTCGGATCTTGTGAGCTGCCTAACATGATCAAGATCATCTATCTGCAATTCTATATGTTGCGTTTGTTGGGATCCGATGAATAGAGAATACTTGTTATGTTGATTATCAAAGTTATATCTATGTGTTGTTTATGATTTTGCATGCTCTCCGTTACTAGTAGATGCTCTGGCCAAGTAGATGCTTGTAACTCCAAGAGGGAGTATTTATGCTCGATAGTGGGTTCATGCCTGCATTGACACCTGGGACAAAGGATGAAAGTTCTAAGGTTGTGTTGTGCTGTTGCCACTAGGGATAAAACATTGATGCTATGTCTAAGGATGTAGTTGTTGATTACATTACGCACCATACTTAATGCAATTGTCTATTGCTTTGCAACTTAATACTGGAGGGGGTTCGGATGATAACCTGAAGGTGGACTTTTTAGGCATAGATGCAGTTGGATGGCGGTCTATGTACTTTGTCGTAATGCCCAATTAAATCTCACTATACTCATCATGATATGTATGTGCATGGTCATGCCCTCTTTATTTGTCAATTGCCCAACTGTAATTTGTTCACCCAACATGCTGTTTATCTTATGGGAGAGACACCTCTAGTGAACTGTGGACCCCGGTCCAATTCTCTTTCTTGAAATACAATCTCTTGCAATACTTGTTCTACTGTTTTCTGCAAACAATCATCTTCCACACAATACGGTTAATCCTTTGTTACAGCAAGCCGGTGAGATTGACAACCTCACTGTTTCGTTGGGGCAAAGTACTTTGGTTGTGTTGTGCAGGTTCCACGTTGGCGCCGGAATCTGTGGTGTTGCGCCGCACTACATCCCGCCGCCATCAACCTTCAACGTGCTTCTTGGCTCCTACTGGTTCGATAACCTTGGTTTCATACTGAGGGAAACTTGCCGCTGTACGCATCACACCTTCCTCTTGGGGTTCCCAACGGACGCGTCTTTGAACGCGTAACAAGCAGCTTTTTCTCGCGCTGCTTGCTTGGGAGATCAAGACACGCTGCAAGGGGAGTCTCCACTTCTCAATCTCTTTACTTTGTTTTTGTCTTGCTTAGTTTTATTTACTACTTTGTTTGCTGCACTAAATCAAAATACAAAAAAATTAGTTGCTAGTTTTACTTTATTTGCTATCTTGTTTGCTATATCAAAAACACAAAAAAATTAGTTACTTGCATTTACTTTGTCTAGTTTGCTTTATTTACTGTTGCTAAAATGGCCAACCCTAAAAATACTAAGTTGTGTGACTTCACAACCACAAATAATAATGATTTCTTATGCACACCTATTGCTCCACCTGCTACTACAGCAGAATTCTTTGAAATTAAACCTGCTTCTTGAATCTTGTTATGCGAGAGCAATTTTCTGGTGTTAGTTCTGATGATGCTGCTGCCCATCTTAATAATTTTGTTGAATTATGTGAAATGCAAAAGTATAAGGATGTAGATGGTGACATTATAAAATTAAAATTGTTCCCTTTCTCATTAAGAGGAAGAGCTAAAGATTGGTTGCTATCTCTGCCTAAGAATAGTATTGATTCATGGACTAAATGCAAGGATGCTTTTATTGGTAGATATTATCCCCCTGCTAAAATTATATCTTTGAGGAGTAGCATAATGAATTTTAAACAATTAGATACTGAACATGTTGCTCAAGCTTGGGAAAGAATGAAATCTTTGGTTAAAAACTGCCCAACACATGGACTGACTACTTGGATGATCATCCAAACCTTCTATGCAGGACTAAATTTGTCTTCACGGAATTTATTGGATTCAGCTGCTGGAGGTACCTTTATGTCCATCACTCTTGGTGAAGCAACAAAGCTTCTTGATAATATGATGATCAACTACTCTGAATGGCACACGGAAAGAGCTCCACAAGGTAAGAAGGTAAATTCTGTCAAGGAAACCTCTTCCTTGAGTGATAAGATTGATGCTATTATGTCTATGCTTGTGAATGATAGGACTAATATTGATCCTAATAATGTTCCATTAGCTTCATTGGTTGCACAAGAAGAACATGTTGATGTAAACTTCATTAAAAATAACAATTTCAACAACAATGCTTACCGGAACAATTCTAGTAACAACTATAGGCCATATCCTTATAATAATGGCAACGGCTATGCTAATTCTTATGGGAATTCTTACAACAATAATAGGAATTCACCCCTGGACTTGAAGCCATGCTTAAGGAATTTATTAGTACACAAACTGCTTTTAACAAATCTGTTGAAGAAAAGCTTGGGAAAATTGATATACTTGCTTCTAAAGTCGATAGTCTTGCTGCTGATGTTGATCTTTTGAAATCGAAAGTTATGCCTAATGAAAATCATCATAATAAAATTGGTACTACAGAAAATGCCATCCAAGTTAGAATTAATGAAAATATAAGATTGATGGCTGAACTGCGTGCTAGGTGGGATAGAGAAGAAAATGAAAAACTAGCTAAAGAGAAGAATGTAGCTAAAGTTTGGACTATTACCACCACTAGTAATGCTAATGCTACACATGTTGCTGCACCTCCCACTAATAATAATAAAAGAATTGGTGTTAGCAATGTTTCTACTTCTAATGCAAAGCGCGAGAAACTGCCTGAAACTGCTAAAACTGCTGAAACTGCCTGTGATAAAGCTGCTGAAATTTTTTCCAACATTAGGGATGATGATCCCATTGCTTTAGATTATAATGGTTTGAATTTTGATGATTGCCACATCTCTGAAGTTATAAAGTTCTTGCAAAAACTTGCTAAAAGTCCTAATGCTAGTGCTATAAATTTGGCTTTCACACAACATATTACAAATGCTCTCATAAAAGCTAGAGAAGAGAAACTAGAGCGCGAAGCCTCTATTCCTAGAAAGCTAGAGGATGGTTGGGAGCCCATCATTAAGATGAAGGTTAAAGATTTTGATTGTAATGCTTTATGTGATCTTGGTGCAAGTATTTCTGTTATGCCTAAGAAAATTTATAATATGCTTGACTTGCCACCGCTGAAAAATTGTTATTTGGATGTTAATCTTGCTGATCATTCTACAAAGAAACCTTTGGGGAAAGTTGATAATGTTCGCATTACCGTTAACAATAACCTTGTCCCGTTGATTTTGTTGTCTTGGATATTGAATGCAATGCATCTTGTCCCATCATATTGGGAAGACCTTTTCTTCGAACTGTTGGTGCTACTATTGATATGAAGGAAGGTAATATAAAATATCAATTTCCTCTCAAGAAAGGTATGGAACACTTCCCTAGAAAGAGAATGAAGTTACCTTTTGATTCTATTATGAGAACAAATTATGATGTTGACACTTCGTCTCTTGATAATACTTGATACACACTTTCTGCGCCTAGCTGAAAGGCGTTAAAGAAAAGCGCTTATGGGAGACAACCCATGTTTTTACCTACAGTACTTTGCTTTTATTTTGTGTCTTGGAAGTTGTTTACTACTGTAGCAACCTCTCCTTATCTTAGTTTAGTGTTTTGTTGTGCCAAGTAAAGTCTTTGATAGAAAAGTAAGTACTAGATTTGGATTACTGCGCAGTTTCAGATTTCTTTGCTGTCACGAATCTGGGTCTACCTCTCTGTAGGTAACTCATAAAATTATGCCAATTTACGTGAGTGATCCTCAGATATGTACGCAACTTTCATTCAATTTGGGCATTTTCATTTGAGCAAGTCTGGTGCCATTTTAAAATTCGTCAATACGAACTGTTCTGTTTTGACAGATTCTGCCTTTTATTTCGCATTGCCTCTTTTGCTATGTTGGATGAATTTCTTTGATCCACCAATGTCCAGTAGCTTTATGCAATGTCCAGAAGTGTTAAGAATAATTGTGTCACCTCTGAACATGTTAATTTTTATTGTGCACTAACCCTCTAATGAGTTGTTTCGAGTTTGGTGTGGAGGAAGTTTTCAAGGATCAAGAGAGGAGTATGATGCAACATGATCAAGGAGAGTGAAAGCTCTAAGCTTGGGGATGCCCCCGTGGTTCATCCCCTTCTTCATCGACAACATTATCAGGTTCCTCCCCTGAAACTATATTTTTATTCCATCACATCTTATGTGCTTTGCTTGGAGCGTCGGTTTGTTTTTGTTTTTTTTGTTTTGTTTGAATAAAATGGATCCTAGCATTCACTTTATGGGAGAGAGACACGCTCCGCTGTAGCATATGGACAAGTATGTCCTTAGTTTCTACTCATAGTATTCATGGCGAAGTTTCTTCTTCGTTAAATTGTTATATGGTTGGAATTGGAAAATGATACATGTAGTAATTGCTATAAATGTCTTGGGTAATGTGATACTTGGCAATTGTTGTGCTCATGTTTAAGCTCTTGCATCATATGCTTTGCACCCATTAATGAAGAAATACATAGAGCATGCTAAAATTTGGTTTGCATATTTGGTTTCTCTAAGGTCTAGATAATTTCTAGTATTGAGTTTGAACAACAAGGAAGACGGTGTAGAGTCTTATAATGTTTTCAATATGTATTTTATGTGAGTTTTGCTGCACCAGTTCATCCTTGTGTTTGTTTCATATAAGCCTTGCTAGCCTAAACCTTGTATCGAGAGGGAATACTTCTCATGCATCCAAAATACTTGAGCCAACCACTATGCCATTTGTGTCCACCATACCTACCTACTACATGGTATTTTCCGCCATTCCAAAGTAAATTGCTTGAGTGCTACCTTTAAAATTCCATCATTCACCTTTACAATATATAGCTCATGGGACAAATAGCTTAAAAACTATTGTGGTATTGAATATGTACTTATGCACTTTATCTCTTATTAAGTTGCTTGTTGTGCGATAACCATGTTTTCTGGGGACGCCATCAACTACTCTTTGTTGAATTTCATGTGAGTTGCTATGCATGTTCGTCTTGTCTGAAGTAAGAGCGATCTACCACCTTATGGTTAAGCATGCATATTGTTAGAGAAGAACATTGGGCCGCTAACTAAAGCCATGATCCATGGTGGAAGTTTCAGTTTTGGACATATATCCTCAATCTCAAATGAGAAAATTATTAATTGTTGTTACATGCTTATGCATAAAAGAGGAGTCCATTATCTGTTGTCTATGTTGTCCCGGTATGGATGTCTAAGTTGAAGAATAATCAATAGCGAGAAATCTAATGCGAGCTTTCTCCTTAGACCTTTGTACAAAGTGACATAGAGGTACCCCTTTGTGACACTTGGTTAAAACATGTGCATTGTGATGATCCGGTAGTCCAAGCTAATTAGGACAAGGTGCGGGCACTATTAGTATACTATGCATGAGGCTTGCAACTTGTAAGATATAATTTACATGATACATATGCTTTATTACTACCGTTGACAAAATTGTTTCATGTTTTCAAAATAAAAGCTCTAGCACAAATATAGCAATCGATGCTTTTCCTCTATGGAGGACCATTCTTTTACTTTATTGTTGAGTCAGTTCACCTATTTCTCTCCACCTCAAGAAGCAAACACTTGTGTGAACTGTGCATTGATTCCTACATTTTTGCATATTGCACTTATTATATTACTCTATGTTGACAATATCCATGAGATATACATGTTATAAGTTGAAAGCAACCGTTGAAACTTAATCTTCTTTTGTGTTGCTTCAATACCTTTACTTTGAATTATTGCTTTATGAGTTAACTCTTATGCAAGACTTATTGATGCTTGTCTTGAAGTGCTATTCATGAAAAGTCTTTGCTTTATGATTCACTTGTTTACTCATGTCATATACATTGTTTTGATCGCTGCATTCACTACATATGCTTTACAAATAGTATGATCAAGATTATGATGGCATGTCACTCCAGAAATTATCTGTGTTATCGTTTTACCTGCTCGGGACGAGCAGAACTAAGCTTGGGGATGCTGATACGTCTCCGACATATCGATAATTTCTTATGTTCCATGCCACATTATTGATGTTATCTACATGTTTTATGCACACTTTATGTCATATTTGTGCATTTTCTGGAACTAACCTATTAACAAGATGCCGAAGTGCCAGTTGTTGTTTTCTGCTGTTTTTGGTTTCAGAAATCCTAGTAACGAAATATTCTCGGAATTGGACGAAATCAACGCCCAGGGTCCTATTTTGCCACGAAGCTGTTATCACCAGAATTTGACCGAGTCAGAGGTGTGCCACGATTGAGATAGACCTGAAGATGTACATGGAAGGAAGAACAAGAATTGGCCTTATACGCGAAGTTGGGCTGAATTGCCCATGTATCTGTAATATAGTAGATCGCATCTTAGATTGGAAGTTAGAGTTTTACTCGTGCGCGGTTAGGTGCACGTCCGAATTAGAAAGTCCTCTGGACTATAAATATGTATCTAGGGTTTATGGAATAAACAACAACACAACGTTCACCCCCAAAACAAACCAATCTCGGCGCATCGCCAACTCCTTCGTCTCGAGGGTTTCAATCAGGTAAGCGACATGCTGCCTAGATCGCATCTTGCGATCTAGGCAGCACAAGCTCCACGTTGTTCATGCGTTGCCGTCTTGAAGCGTCTTTGATGGCGGGCAACGTAGTTATCATAGATGTGTTAGGGTTAGCATAGTTCTCCGTATAACATGCTTACGTAGTGCAACCCTTGCATGTCTAGCCGCCCTCACACCTATCTCAGGTGTGGGGGCGGCACCCTGCTTGTTCATCGTTTAGTAGATCTGATCCGTTACGATTGCTCCTTGCTCTGCAAGGATTAGTTTAATATCTGCAATAGTTAGGCCTTACAAAGGGGGGGAGGATCCAGCGGCACGTAGGGTGGCATTCGCAAGTCCTAAACAGGATGTTCCGAAGATCAACACCATGTTGGTTTTGTGGCCTTGTTTAGGATCGGCTTACGAGCACCGTGCGTGGCCGCGAGGCCCAACCTGGAGTAGGATGATCCGATTATGCGGTGAAAACCCTAAATCGTCGTAGATCTCATTATCTTTATCTTGATCAAGCAGGATCACCAAGTATTCGTGCACCCCGCACGAATCATGGGTGGATCGGCTCTTTGAGCCGATTCACAGGATAACCTGAGAGCCGATCGAGGCTCTTATTTAATGTTTACGTGTATGCCATGCAGGAACTAAGCGAGGCATTCCCATCACCTTCCTGACCAGGTATAGGTCAGGTGGCACGCCCTTGCACTTCGCATCGCCGCGTGTGACCAGAAGAGCATTGCGGGCCGTCGCTCGGAGGGGTCTCAGCCAGCCGCAGCTCTAGGCTCTTCCCGGCTCTACCGTGTTGATTCGCCGCTGCCCACCGGTGGGTTTTGGCAGTCAACACATTCTGGCACGCCCGGTGGGACAATCATCTACATCAACCACATCGCCATCTACATCTGAGATGGCGGCGGACGGCACGCCAGTCACCTACGAGGAGTTACCTGCCGAGCTCAAGAAGAAATACGACGAGATCAAGGTCACCCTCGAAGCCGACCTCATCGGCTCTTTTCAGAGAACCCGTACCCATGGCATGAGATGGAAGGGATTCTCACCACAAGGTGCACTCGATGGGATAGATCTCTCCGCCCCGTCGGAGGAACGCACCAGGGGCCTACGGCAGGAGATCAACTACTTGGTGGCTCACTCGCTACACCGCCACTCTGAAAACTTGGTCAACGTGTTGGAGCGTCTCGCTCTGCGCGTGATCCAGGAAATCATGAGCCACCAGTACTCGCCGTCAGGACCAGCTCTCGGGACGCATCAAGGGGAGTTGCCACTCCAGTCCCGTCCACCGCTGCCATATGCGTTGGCAGCACCAGCTGAAGTGCCGGCTACACCGGCATTCGTCGTCTACAAGATCGGTGGTGACCCTAGTGACTACCAGTTCTTGGCTGAGGCGCCGAAGGAGATCCCTCAAGGATACGCGTGCACATATGTGCCAGATTGTGGCAACTGGCCACTCTCAAACCAGGCCACAACGTCAGGGACTCCGGCGCAAACAGGAGGAACGTCAGCAACAGAGCTTGAGAAGCAGACGTGGCTAACCAAGTACGCCACCCCGACGAAACTCCCGAGCCCAGCTCCTGCAGTTGGCTCAGAGCTGGAAAAGCAAACATGGCTGGCTAAGTACGCCACCCCGGCGAATCTTCAGAGTGCATCTCCTGCAGCCAGCACAGCGGATCAGATCAGTACCATACTGAGAGACCAGTTCGGCATGGTGCCGAAAAGAAGGGCAATCGGCTATTCCAAGCCGTACCCCGACGAGTACGAGATGATCCCGCTTCCACCTAAATATCGGCTCCCTGACTTCTCCAAATTCAGTGGATCAGATGGCTCCAGCTCCATCGAGCACGTCGGCCGATATTTGGCGCAACTAGGACCGGCTTCAGTGTCGGATCAGCTACGCGTGAGGCTCTTTTCACAGTCCCTCACGGGATCGGCTTTTGGATGGTACACCTCTTTGCCAGCAAACTCCATCCGGTCTTGGAAGCAATTGGAAGAGCAGTTCCATACGCAATACCATTCAGAAGCTTCCGAGTCCAGCATTGCCGATCTAGCACAACTACGTCAGAAGCGCGCAGAAACGGTGACAGAGTACATCCAGCGCTTCAGGAATCTTAGGAACCGATGTTATTCAGTTCGTATAACTGAAAAGGAAGCAGTCGAGTTGGCAGTAGCTGGCCTTGCAACATAGCTCAAGGACATGGCCTCCCAAGCAGATTATCCCTCGCTGGCGCACATGGTTCAGAAACTATCAGCATATGAACAGCGCCACCCAGACCTGTACCAAGACAAGTTCAAGCGTGCAGTAGTCATGGTCGATACAGAGGAAGGTGAAGTGCCTGCGGGAGACCAAGAAGTAGCAGTGGCTGAGTGGACTCGGGGAGGAGCCCCCGTGTCCTGCAAATGGGTAAAGCCACCAGGGCCGCCCAGGGGATTTGATTTTGACGTTACCAAGACTGAACAAATCTTCGACCTCCTGCTCAAGGAGAAACAGTTGACGATTCCTGAAGGTCTCAAGTTCCCCACGGCGCAAGAGCTAAACGGAAAGCCGTACTGCAAATTCCACAACTCGCTTTCCCATGCCACCAACGACTGCAGGGTGTGGCGTCAGCACATCCAAGCGGCGATAGAGAAGGGGCGTTTAATTTTCAACCAGTACGCCATGAAGGTAGACACCCAGCCCTTCCCCGCCGTTAACATGGTAGAAGTCATCTACCCTGAGGGTTGCCAGCCAGGTCCCACGTTCAGCATCAACATGGTAGGACTTGGGAACCACTCTGGCAAAGATGGAGATGAGGGCAGCTGCTCTCATAGCAAGGACACAGAGGAGGCCGCTCCACGCGATCGGCTCCATCATGATGGCAAGCGCTACGTCACAGAGGGAGAAGTGAAGAACATAAGATATCAACGACCTCTCTCTGATCACCTCCTCAACAAATATGTGAGTCAGTATGACCAACGCCGACGGTCCAACTATGATGATGAAGGAGATCGTCTGGCTAGAGAAGCCAGAAGACATCGTCGGCAGGATCGCGATGAGGAGGAGCACGAGTGCCGTTCCACAGACAAGTCAAGGGAGCAAGACGACAACGCCAGACACTGGGACTGCCCTTTCTTCCGACACTGCTGGGATTCAGGAATGAGCCGATTGCCCACAATCGGCAATTGCCCAGAATGCAACAAGAAGAAGAAGGAGGCAGCCAACGTGTCTGTGTTTGAGCGCTTAGGGCCTCTCCCACCACCAAGCAAACGCGCTGAGTCACCTCGTTGGGCAGATCTTGAGGATTCCGAGGACGAGGGACCAGAAGAAGAAGACAGGTACCACCGTCCAAGGTGGTGCCCTGACGGACTCAGCCGTTCACAAAAGCGCAGGGTTCAGCGGTTGCGCGGCCTGGAGGAAGCCGAAAGGTTATACCTGCATACGCTAAGGAAGGCACGGCCTGATCTGGCTGCAAAGATTCAGCGAGCCCTGGATGAGGAGGGTCGTCCACGGAAAATGGAGTGGCGCCCCAAGCAAAGGAGAGCCGATGATGGAACATCGGCTGGCACGAACATGGTGTTCATCCTCCCTTCAGAGTTTAGTGCTCCAGGGTTAGATGAGACATCCGTGGCACAACTTGACTGCGGCCCACGGCCGGTTATCTTTGAGAAGCCACGAGATAAGAGCTACGAGCATCGAAGGCCCTAAATTTGCGCGGATATCTCGATGGGAGCCCTGTAAACAAGATGCTGGTGGACACCGGAGCGGCAGTTAACATCATGCCGTACTCTATGCTACGTCGGCTGGGACGCTCTAGCTCGGATCTAATCAAGACCAACGTGACATTGAGCGATTTCAACGGCCAAGCGTCTGAGGCACAAGGAGTTCTGAACGTGGATCTGACCGTAGGAAGGAAGACTATCCCTACAACGTTCTTCATCGTTGATAGTACGAGCAGTTATGCTGTGCTGCTAGGAAGAGATTGGATCCACGCCAACTGCTGTATTCCCTCCACAATGCACCAATGCATAATACAGTGGGATGGAGATGAGGTAGAGGTCGTCCAGGCCGATGACTCAGCCGAAATTTCAACGGCTGGCATGAACGCATGGGAAGCAGCAGGCCAAGAACCCCTCTCAGGCATCAACTTGGACGACTGCGAGCGCATCGATGTGACAAAGGGAAGGGTTAAGCTGGTTTTATCCACTGGCCTGACCATGTAGTTGAAGCAAAGCGATGTGCAACTTGGCGAGGCTGATCCTTGTGATCGGCCCCAGAGGTCTATGAAGGGACATTACAGAACCTTCAGTCAGCGCTCCAATCATTATGGAGGCCGATCCTAGCAATCGGCCAAAATTATCCTCACCACATGTTCTGTTTGTGTTCACCCTCGACCCTATCAGGAGCCGACGTGCGAATTACAGAGCCGATATCTGCCATTCTTTGACAGCCTCGGCTCGGGGGGCACCTAAACAGAGGAACAGATGCAGGGATGCATGTGTGCAATGAAATACTGGGGGCCGATAGGAGAAAATCGGCCAGTAAAAAAAAATTTTTTACAGCCGATGCAAGGGCATCGACTTTAGAATTGAGAAACAGCCGATGCGCAGCCATCGACTCTAGTGGAATTATGCGATAATCCAGGCCAGCGGTGGTGCCTTCTGTTGCTTCGAGGGAATAAAACAATGGAAATTTCTTCAGCTGCTTCGAAGCCGATCTGGGTTCCTGAACCTTTTTGTCGAGGATTTCCAATCTTTGGGGCTAGTTCAGCCGAAACGGAAGATTATCGGCTCTCTGAGGAAGAAAGAGGATCGGCTTTGGCGCATTCTCTCTGACATTCTCGCCTCGAGTAAGGCTCGGGGGGCAGCAGGCTCGAGTAAGGCTTGGGGGGCAGCAGGCCTGGTGGATGCTCTGTTTTACTCGGTTTAAAGAGCCGATGGGGATACCATCGGCTGCTCCTTCATTGCAACCTTCTTCACAATGATGAGTACTGAAGAGGTTTGTTGGATTTGGTTGGAAAAGTTCAAAGGTTTCCCTGAAGATCCTGCATTTTCCACCAGATTTAGAAAGTCATCAGTTGAAGAAGGGAAGGGTGAGTTTTAAAGAACCGATGCGGTGCTATCGGCTCAATACGCATTGGCAAAGGGGACGAATCGGCAAGGTCAGTAGAAGAGGGAATCGGCTCAATTAAACTCCGAAGAAATCGGCAAAGCCAAATTGGGGAAAAAGTTCTTCATTGATAGGCGAGATTTCTTACATAAAGAGCTAATTGCTCTCAAAAGGAAATGCTAGGGGATACATTGCCCCATCTACTACTACTGGCCCTATTCTAGAGGTCCTATCTACGGGCCATCACTGCCCTCGTCGTCGCCGTCGTCGCCGCTGTCGGCGCTGCTTCCGGCGGGCTCGTCGTCGCTCCAGTGGCCGCCGATCGGGCCCTCATTGTCCTCATCTTCTTCGTCAGCGTCATCGTCGCTGTCGAAATCGCTGAGGTTGCCCGGCCAGGGGCAGAACCGCTTGGCCGGCGGCTCGTCGGAGGAGGTGTCATCCTCCTCCTCTTCCTGCTCCTCCTCCTCCCCGGAAGAGGTGAAGTCGCAGGAGAAGCTGTCGTTGTCGCTCTCCTCCTCCGTTTCCCCAACGGCGAGGAAGCGGAGGTCGCTCTCCCCGTCCGTCGAGGACTGGTCATCTTCGGACCAGATGGAGAAGTCGTGGTCTGACTCCTCCCCGGCCGCAATGGCGTGGCGGATGTTCGCCGCGTGGACCTCTGCCGGGTTGTACTCCGGCGTCGGCTCACGGGATGTGGAGGACTGGCTGGAAGGATCCGATGGAGCAGAGGAGGAAGAAGACATGGTGGCCGGAGGGCTTTTGGAGTGCTAGTGCAGAGGAGAACTGTTCGTAGCGGTTAAATAAAAGGAGATATAGTGGAAATTCAATGCCACAGCAGTTTCCGAGGAAGTGGTGCCTAAAGAAAAAAAAAGCTGCCAGATCACACGGAGAAGTTGAGAAGGCAGGGCATCATGATAAAGGATACTGCAACGTTTCTGCCATGACATGACCCGACGAAGGGAAACGGAGTGATTTTAGAATTACCAATTCCAAAACCAGGGGGGCATGTGTTATCACCAGAATTTGACCGAGTCAGAGGTGGGCCACGATTGAGATAGACCTGAAGATGTACATGGAAGGAAGAACAAGAATTGGCCTTATACGCGAAGTTGGGCTGAATTGCCCATGTATCTGTAATATAGTAGATCGCATCTTAGATTGGAAGTTAGAGTTTTACTCGTGCGCGGTTAGGTGCACGTCCGAATTAGAAAGTCCTCTGGACTATAAATATGTATCTAGGGTTTATGGAATAAACAACAACACAACGTTCACCCCCAAAACAAACCAATCTCGGTGCATCGCCAACTCCTTCGTCTCGAGGGTTTCAATCAGGTAAGCGACAAGCTGCCTAGATCGCATCTTGCGATCTAGGCAGCACAAGCTCCACGTTGTTCATGCGTTGCCCGTACTGAAGCGTCTTTGATGGCGGGCAACGTAGTTATCATAGATGTGTTAGGGTTAGCATAGTTCTCCGTATAACATGCTTACGTAGTGCAACCCTTGCATGTCTAGCCGCCCTCACACCTATCTCAGGTGTGGGGGCGGCACCCTGCTTGTTCATCGTTTAGTAGATCTGATCCGTTATGATTGCTCCTTGCTCTGCAAGGATTAGTTTAATATCTGCAATAGTTAGGCCTTACAAAGGGGGGGAGGATCCAGCGGCACGTAGGGTGGCGTTCGCAAGTCCTAAACAGGATGTTCCGAAGATCAACACCATGTTGGTTTTGTGGCCTTGTTTAGGATCGGCTTACGAGCACCGTGCGTGGCCGCGAGGCCCAACCTGGAGTAGGATGATCCGATTATGCGGTGAAAACCCTAAATCGTCGTAGATCTCATTAGCTTTATCTTGATCAAGCAGGATCACCAAGTATTCGTGCACCCCGCACGAATCATGGGTGGATCGGCTCTTTGAGCCGATTCACAGGATAACCTGAGAGCCGATCGAGGCTCTTATTTAATGTTTACGTGTATGCCATGCAGGAACTAAGCGAGGCATTCCCATCACCTTCCTGACCAGGTATAGGTCAGGTGGCACGCCCTTGCACTTCGCATCGCCGCGTGTGACCAGAAGAGCATTGCGGGCCGTCGCTCGGAGGGGTCTCAGCCAGCCGCAGCTCTAGGCTCTTCCCGGCTCTACCGTGTTGATTCGCCGCTGCCCACCGGTGGGTTTTGGCAGTCAACAGAAGCTTCCAGAAGTCCGAAGAGGAGACGAAGAGGGGCCACGAGGGGGCCACACCCTAGGGCGGCGCGCCCCCCCCCCCTTGGCCGCGCGGCCCTGTGGTGTGGGGCCCTCGTGCCGCCTCTTGACCTGCCCTTCCGCCTACTTATAGCCTCCGTTGCGAAACCCCCAGTACCGAGAGCCACGATACGGAAAACCTTACTGAGACGCCGCCGCCGCCGATCCCATCTCGGGGGATCCAGGAGATCGCCTCCGGCACCCTGCCGGAGAGGGGATTCATCTCCCGGAGGACTCTACGCCGCCATGGTCGCCTCCGGAGTGATGTGTGAGTAGTCTACCCCTGGACTATGGGTCCATAGCAGTAGCTAGATGGTTGTCTTCTCCCCATTGTGCTTCATTGTCGGATCTTGTGAGCTGCCTAACATGATCAAGATCATCTATCTGTAATTCTATATGTTGCGTTTGTTGGGATCCGATGAATAGAGAATATTTGTTATGTTGATTATCAAAGTTATATCTATGTGTTGTTTATGATCTTGCATGCTCTCCGTTACTAGTAGATGCTCTGGCCAAGTAGATGCTTGTAACTCCAAGAGGGAGTATTTATGCTCGATAGTGGGTTCATGCCTGCATTGACACAGGACGATGTGAGAAAGTTCTAAGGTTGTGTTGTGCTGTTGCCACTAGGGATAAAACATTGATGCTATGTCTAAGGATGTAGTTGTTGATTACATTACGCACCATACTTAATGCAATTGTCTATTGCTTTGCAACTTAATACTGGAGGGGGTTCGGATGATAACCTGAAGGTGGACTTTTTAGGCATAGATGCAGTTGGATGGCGGTCTATGTACTTTGTCGTAATGCCCAATTAAATCTCACTATACTCATCATGATATGTATGTGCATGGTCACGCCCTCTTTATTTGTCAATTGCCCAACTGTAATTTGTTCACCCAACATGATGTTTATCTTATGGGAGAGACACCTCTAGTGAACTGTGGACCCCGGTCCAATTCTCTTTACTGAAATACAATCTACTGCAATACTTGTTCTCATCGTTTCTGCAAACAATCATCTTCCACACAATACGGTTAATCCTTTGTTACAGCAAGCCGGTGAGATTGACAACCTCACTGTTTCGTTGGGGCAAAGTACTTTGGTTGTGTTGTGTAGGTTCCACGTTGGCGCCGGAATCTCTGGTGTTGCGCCGCACTACATCCCGCCGCCATCAACCTTCAACGTGCTTCTTGGCTCCTACTGGTTCGATAACCTTGGTTTCATACTGAGGGAAACTTGCCGCTGTACGCATCACACCTTCCTCTTGGGGTTCCCAACGGACGCGTGTTGAACGCGTAACAAGCAGTGCACCCTCGCGCGGAGAAATCTAGGGGGGTAGACCCGCCGGGGCACACGTTCCGCTGTTTTGGGGGGAGGAGGGGGAGAACAACCGCCGGAGCACCGGAACCCCACCAAATCTTGCATGTGGGCCTATGCTATGTGTCAAAGTGTGGTGCAAGGTGTGATGGTGCAAAAGTGGCTCCCCTAAACCCTAGACCCTAGCCCTGACCCTACGCCGAACCCTAACCAGTAGATCAGGCACACCCTCGATCGTGTGATAATGGCTCGAGCTGCGGGTGTATGTGCCAAAGGGTCCCAATCTTGGTTCTCCATGTGTATATGTACCAAAAAAACCTAAAAGAATGAAAAAGTACATTGGTGCACCCTCGCGCGGAGAAATCTAGGGGGGTAGACCCGCCGGGGCACACGTTTCGCTGTTTTGGGGGGAGGAGGGGGAGAACGACCGCCAGAGCACCGGAACCCCACCAAATCTTGCATGTGGGCCTATGCTATGTGTCAAAGTGTGGTGCAAGGTGTAATGGTGCAAAATTGGCTCCCCTAACCCTAACCTAGCCCTAACCCTACACCTAACCCTAACCAGTAGATCAGACACACCCTCGATCATGTGATAATGGATCGAGCTGCGGGTGTATGTGCCAAAGGGTCCAAATCTTGGTTCTCCATGTGTATATGTCCTAAACAAACCTAAAAGAATGAAAAGTACATTGGTGCACCCTCGCGCGGAGAAATCCAGGGGGGTAGACCCGCCGGGGCACACGTTCCGCTGTTTTGGGGGGAGGAGGGGGAGAACGACCGCCGGAACACCGGAACCCCACCAAATCTTGCATGTGGGCCTATGCTATGTGTCAAAGTGTGATTCAAGTTGTAATTGTGCAAAAGTAGCTCCCCTAAACCCTAGACCCTAGCCCTAACCCTACGCCGAACCCTAACCAGTACATCAGGCACACCCTCGATCGTGTGATAATGGCTCGAGCTACGGGTGTATGTGCCAAAGGGTCCCAATCTTGGTTCTCCATGTGTATATGTCCTAAACAAACCTAAAAGAATGAAAATGTACATTGGTGCACCCTCGCGCGGAGAAATCTAGTGGGGTAGACCAGCCGGGGCACACGTTCCGCTGTTTTGGGGGGAGGACGGGGAGAACGACTGCCGGAGCACCGGAACCCCACCAAATCTTGCATGTGGGCCTATGCTATGTGTCAAAGTGTGGTGCAAGGTGTGATGGTGCAAAAGTGGCTCCCCTAAACCCTAGACCCTAGCCCTAACCCTACACTGAACCCTAACCAGTAGATCAGGCACACCCTCGATCGTGTGATAATAGCTCGAGCTGCGGGTGTATGTGCCAAAGGGTCCCAATCTTGGTTCTCCATGTGTATATGTGTTATCACCAGATTTTAACCGGATCAAGAGGTGGGCCGTGATTTAGATGGGCTTGGAAGCTATGCACGTAAAACGGTCATGAATCGGCCTTGTGCAAGAATTTGGGCTAGATTGCCCGTGTATCTGTAAACTATAGTAGATTCCGTGTCGGTTAGAATTAAGATAGAGTTTAGTTCGTTCACGGTTGGGATTATTCCCAAGTTAGAAAGACTACGGACTATAAATATGTATCTAGGGTTATTGAGAAGGAGGACGATCACGTTCACAACAAACCAATCTAGGCGCATCGCCACCCCTTGTTTCGAGGGTTTCTTTCGGGTAAGCGTCATGCTGCCTAGATCGCATCTTGCGATCTAGGCAGTATCTGTTTATTCGTTATATGATGTTGCTCGTACTGAAGCCTTGTTGATGGCGAGCAACATCTTTATCGTAGATGTTTTAGGGTTGACGTGGATGCTTTTCTAATACACTTGTTTAGCCATGCCACCCTTCAATGTCTAGCTGCCTTTACACCTATTTTAGGTGTAAGGGCAGCATCTTGCTTAGTCTTACTTGGTCGTTCCGATCTGTTATAGTTGGTCCTTGTTCTCCAAGGATTGGTTTGATATCCGCATGGTTAGGCCTTGCAAACGGGTTGAATGATCCAGTAGCGCGTAAGGTGTAGTTTGCTGCTCCTAGAGGGATTGTTCCGGGGATCGACTTTATGTTGGTTTTTAGGCCTCTTTAGGACTAGTTTTTCTATTATCTTACGTGTCTGCTAGGCTCAATTACGTGTAGGATGTTCCGGTTATGCGGTGAAAACCCTAAGCTGTCGTAGATTGATTCTTCTTAGTATTGATTAAGCAGGATTCCCATGTTATCGCAAATCCAACATGAACCATGGGACAATCGGCTCTTTGAGCCGATCCACAGAGTAACCTAAGAGCCGATTGGGGCTCGTATTTAATGTTTACGTGTTTTGCCATGCAGGAAGCTAATCGAAGCAATCCAACACCTTCCTGACCAGGTATAGGTCTGGTGGCACGCCCGGGTATTTCAGCCGGGACGTGTGCTAGGGCATTGCGGGCCGTCGACCGAGGGACCAGGGCCAACCGCAGTTCTGGGAGCCTCCCGGCTCTACGGTGTTGCACGTCGCCAGCTCGCCGGTGGGTTTTGGCAGGCAACACATTCTGGCACGCCCAGTGGGACAGTCTTCAGCAACCACGTCAACATCTGCAGTTGAGATGGCAGAAGAACCAGTCACGTACGACGATCTGCCTGACGAGCACAAGAAAAAGTATGATGAGCTCAAGGCTCTCTTCGAAGCCGATCTCATCGGCTCTTTCACGAAGACCCGTTCGCATGGCATTAGGTGGAAGGGTTTCTCAGCCGAGGGTGCTCTCGATCAAGTAGACCTGTCTACCCCTTCAGAGGAACGCACCAGAGCTCTGCGCCAGGAAGTTAACTACATGGTGGCTCACTCTGTACACCGCCATTCTGAGAGCTTGGCGAATGCCTTCGAGCGCGTTGCGGTTCGCGTGGTTCAGGAGATCATGAAGCATCAGTAGTCTCCATCGGGGCCTGCCCTAGGTACTCACCAGGGGGAAATCCCGTTCCAAACCAGACCACCGCTACCATTTGCACTTGCCGCTCCAGAACCGCCGGCTTCACCGGCGTACGTCGTCTACAAGATTGGAGGCGATCCTGGCGATTACCAATTCCTGTACGAGCCGCCTAAAGAAATCCCACATGGATACGTGCGCACGTACGTGCCAGATTCTAACTCCTTCGCGCGTACGAACCAGATGTCAGCAGGAGGGGTTTCTGGAGCATTAGCAGTGATTCCTGGAACAGACGCAGATAAGCAGGCGTGGCTAGCTAAGTACGCCACCGGAACAAGTCATGACAGCTCAGCTCCTGCAGCTAGTACAGTGGAACAAATCAGTATGATCTTGAGAGACCAGTTCGGCATACTGCCAAAGAGGAAAACAATTGGCTATTCCAAGCCGTATCCTAATGATTATGATCTGATTCCACTACCACCCAAGTATCGGCTCCCTGAGTTCTCAAAGTTCAGTGGATCAGAGGGGTCCAGCTCAATTGAACACGTGAGCCGATATTTGGCACAGTTGGGCATGATTTCAGCATCAGACCCACTACGTGTGAGGTTTTTTGCGCAATCTCTCACAGGACCAGCTTTCGGGTGGTACACTTCATTGCCACCAGATTCCATCAGGACATGGAAGCAGCTGGAGGAGCAGTTTTACATACAATATCACTCAGAAACTACCGAAGCTGGCATTGCCGACCTAGCGCAGGTACGGCAGAGGCGTGGAGAAACGGTGTCTGAATATATCCAGCGTTTTAGGACTGTCAAGAACCGATGTTATTCGGCTCGTATAACTGAGAAAGAAGCAGTCGAGCTGGCAGTGTCAGGCCTCGCAGCACCAATAAAGGACCTGGTTTTCCAAGTGGAGTACAACTCGCTGGCGCACATGGCTCAGAAGTTAACGGCATATGAGCAGCGTCACCCTGAGTTGTACCAAGACAAGTTCAAACGTCCGGTAAGCCTGGTTGAGACGGACGAATTCGGAGACTCAGCAGAAGACCAGGAGATAGCCGTAGCTGAATGGGCTCGGGGGCAGCTCCCGTGACCTGTACATGGGTGAAACCACAAGGGCCAGCAAAAGGATTTGACTTCGATGTAAGCAAGGCTGAGCAAATTTTTGACCTGCTGCTTAAAGGAAAACAGCTGAAATTACCCGAAGGCCATAAAATCCCTACCACGCAAGAGCTAAACGGGAAACCATACTGCAAGTGGCACCACTCGTTCACCCATGTCACCAACGACTGCAAAGTGTTGCGTCAGCAGATCCAAATGGCGATAGAACAAGACCGTCTGATCTTTGGACAGTTTGCCATGAAAGTGGACACGCATCCATTCCCTGGCGTCAACATGGTAGAACTCAGTCGCTCCGCGAGGAGTCGGCTAGATTTCTCGTTCGATGTCAACATGGCAGGGCCTGTATACCACCATGGCAAAGATAAAGAAGAAAGCAGTCACTCCCGTGGCAAGGACAAGGAGGAGGCCGGTTCAAGCGATCGGCCCCGATATGATGATAAAAGGTACCTCACTGAGGAACAAGTCAGGAGCGTGCGGTACCAGCGACCACTCTCAGACCATCTCCTTAACAAATACGAGCGTCAGTACGACCGACGTCGGCAGTACGACACAGATGACCAAAGGTATCATCGGTCTGACGTAGATAATGGAAGATATCATCGATATGATCGAGATGACGAGAGATATGAACGCCGCGCAAAGGAGACGTCACGAGAGCAGAAAGACATGGACAGACACTGGGATTGTCCTTTCTTTAAGCACTGCTGGGATTCAGGGATGAGCCGATTGCCTACAATCGACAATTGCCCGGAGTGCAGACAGAAGAAGAAGGACACAGGCGACGTGTCAGTGTTCAAACGTCTAGGGCCGCTCCCACCCCAGAAAAGGCGAGCTGAACCACCTCAGGAGGAAGATCTTGAGGAATTAGAAGACGAAGAAGAAGACCGATACCATCGGCCAAGGTGGTGCCCAGATGGACTCAGTCACTCCCAAAAGCGTAGGGTTCAGCGGCTACGTAGCTTGGAGGAAGCCGAGGCGCAATACCTGCACACATTGAGGAAGGCACGGCCCGATCTGGCCGTGAAAATTCAGCAAACCTTGGACGCAAAAGATCAACCACCAAAGAAGGAATGGCGCCGCAAACAAACAAAAGCCGACGCGAAGGCATCGGCTGGCACGAATATGGTGTTCATACTTCCCTCGGAGTTCTGTGCTCCAAGAACCGAAGAAGTGCCGATAGCGCAGTTCGACTGCGGCCCACAGCCAGTTATCTTTGAATAGCCACGAGAGAAGAGCTACAGACATCTGAAGGCCCTGTACCTGAAAGGATATATCAATGGGCAGCCCGTCGGCAGGATGCCGGTTGACACGGGAGCGGCAGTCAATATCATGCCATACTCCATGCTACGGCGTTTGGGACACTCTAACTCAGATCTGATCAAAACCAACGTCACGCTAAGCGACTTCAACGGCCAAGCATCAGAGACTCAAGGTGTTCTGAACGTGGACCTAACTGTGGGCCGGAAAACTGTCCCTACATCGTTCTTCATCGTCGACAGCAAAAGCACCTATGCTGTCCTGCTAGGGAGAGACTGGATTCATGCCAACTGCTGCATCCCATCTACGATGCACCAATGCCTGATACAATGGGACGGAGATGAAGTGGAAGTCGTCCACGCCGATGACTCAGTTGGGATCTCGACAGCTGGCATGAACATCTGGGACGCGGACGGTCAAGAGCCACTCTCTGGAGTCAATTTGGACGACTGTGAGCGTATTGAGGTTACAAAAAACGGGGTGAGGCTGGTCTTATCCACTGGCCTGGCAGAATAACCACACCAAAGTCACTAGACATGTGTAGCAAGGCCGATCCCTGCGATCGGCCCCAAAAAATAAAAATAAGTTGTAAACCTTCGTTGAATAATGCAATAAAAAAGGAGGCCGATTCAGGCAATCGGCCCATATTACCCTCGTCATATATTTTGTCTGTGTTCATCATTGATCTAGCAGGTGAAGGAAAGCTAGGGTATGGGTTTACATCGTCTGATGAGCTAGAAGAGGTCGACATCGGTCCTGATGTAGCCGATGCTCAGGTACAGTTCCTTGGACAGGATGACTAGAGAGCCGATATCTTCAATTGCCTGAAAGATTCGGCTCGGGGGGCACCTAAACGGATAAACATGTGTGATGATGGACACATGTGCGTTGATGGACAGTCGAATATAGGGGCCGATGCATAAAAATCGGCCGGTAAAAAAAATGCACACACAAGTCATAGCCGACGCACAAGCCATCGACTCTAGAGGTACAAGCTCGATTGAGCAGTTATCAGCAGTTATTAGATTACATGGAGGGGCTCTACTGAAGGAATACATTGAGGGCATGGAGGGCGTCAGCACGAACACGATCCACCTCGGCGATCTCGGCCTCATCATCCTCGTCCTTGCCTGTCACCAGCTGGCTGTTCAGGGAGTGTATTTCGGCCAGATCAGTCTTCAGTTCAGTTCTGAGGCCTTCTGCTTCCTCTCGGGAGCGGGCAATGAGAGCCTCCTTTTCTTGGATAAGCTGTTTGGTTACCCTGACCCTCTCTTCGAGGTTCTCAAACTCCTTGCGCAGGGTCTCAAGTTCGGTACTGCTGACAGAAGTATCAGTTTTGGCGTCCAAGGCAGCCTTTTTCTCATTGAGCCGTTGACACTTGTCTGCGATATCAGCTTTCAATGGGAGCTGGGCGTGGCGAAGGTTAATTCTCTGACGAGCCAGCTGCACCCTTGACTTGAAAGCTGACAGAGTCACGACTGGCCAGAGTTTCACCTGCAATGTCACAGGGAGATGGGGTGGAAGGTCTTCAAGAATGCCCTTCACTTCCTCGGGGTTTTCAACCAATGTCTCAATGGAGGAGGAGAGAAAATCCTTGAGACGCTGGAGTTGACCATGGGTAGTGCTGGGTCCTGGCTCTTCGCTTGCCCTGAAAGTAGCTGGTTCGATGGATTCAGGGTCGAACGTTAGCAAGCTTGAGAGGTCACAACCCTGACAAGCAAACAAGAGCAGCGTCAATATGCAGCAAAAGGGAAAGGATAGAGCCAAGAGAAAGGAATGTACCTCTCCTAGGACCAGAGGGACAGCCGATGATGAGATGATCGGCTCTTGTGTTTCTGCTGTGGGCTTAGCCAAGTTGACTACCTGGTCAGCTACGCTCTTAGAGGTTGCTAGGTCCAAGGTGGCGGATGGCATCAGTACCTCCTCAACTTCCCCACTAGAGGTGTCATCAGTCTGCAAAGGGAATGGTTAGCCAATGCGAGCAGTAATGAGTCAGCATGAAATATGAGCCAAGGAGGGTATGGAGAGTAATTACATTTGAAGCTTCTTGATTGGACGCAGGGGCTTGCGGTTCCTTTCGAGCTCTCTTGATGCATCGGCTCTTTGTGCGTCCCTTGGTTGGAGCTTGGGGGGCAACAAGTTCAGTAACTGACCTTTTCTTGGAAGCCGATGGTGGCGAATCTGGCTGGCTCTGCATAGTGATCTTCCCAGAATGGCCCGAGCTTGAATACCCTTGACTAGTTTGCGTTTCCTCACTGGAGTTGTCATCAAGGGAGGTCTGTAAGAGAAGAGTTATTAAGCCCCAACATATTTACAACCCATGAGACAGATCAGTCAGGGCACGAGCCGACTTATGTGTGAACTCTCTGGAATTGGAGTAGGGTTTTGGCGCTTCAGGGTCTTCCTGGCAGCTACTTTCCTCACTGCTGCTCTCGAGACTCGGGGGGCAGCCGGCTCGGAAGATACTCTGCTCTTGGAAGCCGATTTTGGTGAAATCGGCTGGCTCTGCATCACCACCTTTTTCAAGGGTGGCGAGTTCTTGCAGAAGAGGAACACCGGAGCCGGTGGGAGAAATGTGAAGGGGGAGCCGTCATCATGCATAGGCTCTGGACCGTCCTGCTGCTGCAAAAAGACAGGGTAAAGGTGTGAAACCAATCCTGTTGCCTTGTGTAAACTACTTCGAGAGAATTCATGGGTAGTGATACCTGTTCTGCGGGGACGTCATATTCAGCATCAAGTTGTTTCAGCAATGGCCCCAGAGCTCTCCTGAAAGCATGAGTCTTTCACATTGACCACCAGGTCTCGAAACCATCAGTCGACGAGGTAAAAGAGAGGTTGTGAGGGACTGGGATGGCTAGAGTGTCAAAGAAAGTGTAACACCTCTGACCAGTGAGGACGTCAGGCAACTCAGCCCTGCTCTCTGATAGGTGGTGGAGGAAGAAATGAGGAGACACTTGCCCAAGACCGAACTGCCGGGCTGCTACGACCGGCTGGTAAGATTCGTAACCAGGTTTGATGACCCGGTTGGAGGAGCTCATGCCAACTGGAAGGAAGCAGGGACGGATCATGATGGAATACAATTTCCGGGTGCTGGCGTCATCGGCAAAGCTGTCTAGCCTAAAGGAGACTGGATTCTCAAAATTTTCAGACTCTTCGTAAGGGAAGAAGAGAGGGTTGTCCAGGCCCTGGTAGAAAACTTTGAACCATTCTGACGCTTCCTGGGGAATCAGTTTGCTACCTGGAAGACTATACAGAGCTTGGCCATAGCTGGTGCATCGGATTGGCTTCCCATTAGCATTTGGAAAGGAGCAGGTGGCCAGAGATGGGAAGTTCGGGATGTGATTCTGGAAATACAGCTGAGCCCATAGCTGAATAAACCACCAGGGACCTCCTGTTTTGACTGTCTTTTGGGAAAATAGATTGACAGACATCAGTTGGAGATATCGATAGACTTCTCCAAGGAACAGCTTGCCGATGCCAAGCTGAGTGCCTTTGGCGAGTTCATAGGACAAGGAAAGGTAATTCTTGGTTGGAGCAAGTGAAGGGCCACAGAATATGAAGTGTTCCAACCAGAAATTCAGAAAAGCCGTATGTTCTTTCTCTGTTACAGGGCCTTTAGTTTTCATGTGGCGTCTAAGATAAGCACCCCAGTTTGTGCACTCTGTTTTGGAAGAAAGTTTGAAAGGGACCTTTGGCAGCCTAAAGGCAGAGGGGCTGGGGGATGCAATGTCTAGACCAGTGATCATGGCCACATCTAGTAGAGTTGGTGTCATGGGGCCGTGGCCGAAGATGAAACAGTTCAGAGCATCAGACCAAAAGTAGCCGATGGTTTTCAGGAGGTTTTCATGCTTCTCAAGCGAAGACAACGATAGAGATAAAGCATCGGCTATTCCTATGGTTTCCCATTTGGCTTGTTGGGACTTGGATACTCTATTGTACCATGATACCCAATCTTCAGGAGGGTTAGGCCAGGCTCGTAAGCAGTCGGCCCAAGAGGTCGGATCTAGATTCTGGTTCACGAAGGGAATTCTATTGGCCTCGCATGAAATCAAATGGGCAGGACTCTCGGTAGAACGAGGACCAAGACAAAGGGAATTTGGAAGAGAGGGATGCGGCAGCAGGATGTCTGAAACCTAAAATTATTGATGAGATGAAACATTAATTCAGGGTGTTTTGCCGTTAATTCTAACATTATGCTCGGATGGCGAGGAGCGGTTGAGGATTACCTTCAGGCCGAAGACCGTAGCAGTGGCGCTGGATGATTCTGCCATCAGTCTTGCTGCATAACTGAATCTGCGATTGGGATCTGGGATTCTCGTGGTTGAGATTTGAATCTGTTCGAGTGGCGATTTGGGGATCTGAGTTTACTCTCTTGGACGAAGGTTGCAGGTTACCGTTTGAGGAGACAACTAAGTTTGGCCTTATTAGCGTTTTATGGTAAAGGCCGATGCGCTGCCATCGGCTCTTTAGGTGTTGACTTACTTTGACTATCGGCAAAATCAGTTGGAAGCGGTTTTCATTGATAAAGGGGATTTTTTACAGTGAAGAGCCGATTGCTCGAGGAAAGGAAGAACAAAAGAAAAGCCGATTACTACTACTAGTCCTATGCTAGTAGTCCCTAATCTAGGGACCGTCGCTGTCTTTGTCGTCGCCGTCGTAGCTCTCATCGGCGCTGCTGCCGGCGACATCCTCGTCACTGCTGCCGAAGCCCTCGGCAGGGGCTCCGTATTCCTCCTCCTCGTCGTCGTCGTCGTCAAACGACCCGGCGCGGAAGCGCTTCGCCGGCGGGTAGTCCTCGAGGGAATTGTCGTCCTCTTCTTCCTCCTCGTCGGAGGAGGTATAGTCGTCCCAGGAGAAGCGGTCGTCTTCGCTCTCCGCCTCCAGCTCCCCGTCGATGAGGAACTGGAGGTCTTCTTCTCCGTCTGTCAAGGACTTGTTGTCCTCAGACCAGACGGAGGAGTCGTGATCTTCCTTGTCCCACGTGGTTGGGGCGAGGAGATCGTGCGCCGCCAGCGAGCCCCATTCCGGTGTCGGCTCGCGGAAGGGAGAAGACTGGTAGGAGAGGCCAGAGGAAGCAGAGGAGGATGAGGAGGAGTCCATGGTGTAGAGGAGGGTTTTTTGCCGATGGCTAGTACGGAGCAAGGGGATGAAGAGCGAACTGCGGTTTCCGAGGAAGTGGTGCCAAAAAGAACTGTCAAGTCACGCGGTACAGAGAAGTTGAGAAGGCAAGGCATCATGATGAAGGATACTGCGACGGTTCTGTTCTGCCACGACATGACCCGACGAAGAAAAAGCAGAGTGGTTTTGGAATTACCATTGCCAAAACCAGGGGGCATGTGTTATCGCCAGATTTTAACCGGATTAAGAGGTGGGCTGTGATTTAGATGGGCTTGGAAGCTATGCACGTAAAACGGTCATGAATCGGCCTTGTGCAAGAATTTGGGCTAGATTGCCCGTGTATCTGTAAACTATAGTAGATTCCGTGTCGGTTAGAATTAAGATAGAGTTTAGCTCGTTCACGGTTGGGATTATTCCCAAGTTAGAAAGTCTACGGACTATAAATATGTATCTAGGGTTATTGAGAAGGAGGACGATCACGTTCACAACAAACCAATCTAGGCGCATCGCCACCCCTTGTTTCGAGGGTTTCTTCCGGGTAAGCGTCATGCTGCCTAGATCGCATCTTGCGATCTAGGCAGTATCTGTTTATTCGTTATATGATGTTGCTCATACTGAAGCCTTGTTGATGGCGAGCAACATCTTTATCGTAGATGTTTTAGGGTTGACGTGGATGCTTTTCTAATACACTTGTTTAGCCATGCCACCCTTCAACGTCTAGCTGCCTTTACACCTATTTTAGGTGTAAGGGCAGCATCTTGCTTAGTCTTACTTGGTAGTTCCGATCTGTTATAGTTGGTCCTTGTTCTCCAAGGATTGGTTTGGTATCCGCATGGTTAGGCCTTGCAAACGGGTTGAATGATCCAGTAGCGCGTAAGGTGTAGTTTGCTGCTCCTAGAGGGATTGTTCCGGGGATCGACTTTATGTTGGTTTTTAGGCCTCTTTAGGACTAGTTTTTCTATTATCTTACGTGTCTGCCAGGCTCAATTACGTGTAGGATGTTCCGGTTATGCGGTGAAAACCCTAAGCTGTCGTAGATTGATTCTTCTTAGTATTGATTAAGCAGGATTCCCATGTTATCGCAAATCCAACATGAACCATGGGACAATCGGCTCTTTGAGCCGATCCACAGAGTAACCTAAGAGCCGATTGGGGCTCGTATTTAATGTTTACGTGTTTTGCCATGCAGGAAGCTAATCGAAGCAATCCAACACCTTCCTGACCAGGTATAGGTCAGATGGCACGCCCGCGTATTTCAGCCGGGACGTGTGCTAGGGCATTGCGGGCCGTCGACCGAGGGACCAGGGCCAACCGCAGTTCTGGGAGCCTCCCGGCTCTACGGTGTTGCACGTCGCCAGCTCGCCGGTGGGTTTTGGCAGGCAACAATATGTCCTAATCAAACCTAAAATAATGAAAATGTACATTGGTGCACCCTCGCGCGGAGAAATCTAGGGGGGTAGACCCGCCGGGGTACACGTTCCGCTGTTTTGGGGGGGGAGGGGGAGAACGACCGCCGGAGCACCGGAACCCCACCAAATCTTGCATGTGGGCCTATGCTATGTGTCAAAGTGTGGTGCAAGGTGTAATGGTGCAAAAGTGGCTCCCCTAACCCTACCCTAGCCCTAACCCTACACCTAACCCTAACCAGTAGATCAGGCACACCCTCGATCGTGTGATAATGGATCGAGCTGCGGGTGTATGTGCCAAAGGGTCCCAATCTTGGTTCTCCATGTGTATATGTCCTAAACAAACCTAAAAGAATGAAAAAGTACATTGGTGCACCCTTGCGCGGAGAAATCTAGAGGGGTAGACCCGCCAGGGCACACGTTCCGCTGTTTTGGGGGAGGAGGGGGAGAACGACCGCCGGAACACCGGAACCCCACCAAATCTTGCAAGTGGGCCTATTCTATGTGTCAAAGTGTGATGCAAGGTGTAATTGTGCAAAAGTAGCTCCCCTAAACCCTAGACCCTAGCCCTAACCCTACGCCGAACCCTAACTAGTAGATCAGGCACACCCTCGATCGTGTGATAATGGCTCGAGCTGCGGGTGTATGTGCCAAAGGGTCCCAATATTGGTTCTCCATGTGTATATGTCCTAAACAAACCTAAAAGAATGAAAATGTACATTGGTGCACCCTCGCGCGGAGAAATCTAGGGGGTAGACCCGCGGGGGCACACGTTCCGTTGTTTTGGGGGGAGGAGGGGGAGAACGACCGCCGGAGCAACGGAACCCCACCAAATCTTGCATGTGGGCCTATGCTATGTGTCAAAGTGTGGTGCAAGGTGTGATGGTGCAAAATTGGCTCCCCTAAACCCTAGACCCTAGCCCTAACCCTACGCCGAACCCTAACCAGTATATCAGGCACACCCTCAATCGTGTGATAATGGCTCGAGCTGCGGGTGTATGTTCCAAAGGGTCCCAATCTTGGTTCTCCATGTGTATATGTACTAAGCAAACCTAAAAGAATGAAAAAGTACATTGGTGCACCCTCGCGCGGAGAAATCTAGGGGGTAGATCCACCGGGGCACACGTTCCGCTTTTTTGGGGGGGGAGGAGGGGGAGAACGACCGCCGGAACACCGGAACCCCACCAAATCTTGCATGTGGGCCTATGCTATGTGTCAAAGTGTGATGCAAGGTGTAATTGTGCAAAAGTAGCTCCCCTAAACCCTAGACCCTAGCCCTAATCCTACGCCGAACCCTAACCAGTAGATCAGGCACACCCTCGATCGTGTGATAATGGCTCGAGCTACGGGTGTATGTGCCAAAGGGTCCCAATCTTGGTTCTCCATGTGTATATGTCCTAAACAAACCTAAAAGAATGAAAATGTACATTGGTGCACCCTCGCGCGGAGAAATCTAGGGGGGTAGACCCACCGGGGCACACGTTCCGCTGTTTTGGGGGGAGGAGGGGGAGAACGACCGCCGGAGGACCGGAACCCCACCAAATCTTGCATGTGGGCCTATGCTATGTGTCAAAGTGTGGTGCAAGGTGTGATGGTGCAAAAGTGGCTCCCCTAAACCCTAGACCCTAGCCCTAACCCTACGCCGAACCCTAACCAGTAGATCAGGCACACCCTCGATCGTGTGATAATGGCTCGAGCTGCGGGTGTATGTGCCAAAGGGTCCCAATCTTGGTTCTCCATGTGTATATGTACTAAACAAACCTAAAAGAATGAAAAAGTACATTGGTGCACCCTCGCGCGGAGAAATCTAGGGGGTAGACCCGCCGGGGCACACGTTCCGCTATTTTAGGGGGAGGAGGGGTAGAACGACCGCCGGAGCACCGGAACCCCACCAAATCTTGCATGTGGGCCTATTCTATGTGTCAACGTGTGGTGCAAGGTGTAATGGTGCAAAAGTGGCTCCCCTAACCCTACCCTAGCCCTAACCCTACACCTAACCCTAACCAGTAGATCAGGCACACCCTCGATCGTGTGATAATGGATCGAGCTGCGGGTGTATGTGCCAAAGGGTCCAAATCTTGGTTCTCCTTATGTATATGTCCTAAACAAACCTAAAAGAATGAAAAATTACATTGGTGCACCCTCGCGCGGAGAAATCTAGGGGGGTAGACCCGCCGGGGCACACGTTCCGCTGTTTTGGGGGGAGGAGGGGGAGAACGACCACCGGAACACCGGAACCCCACCAAATCTTGCATGTGGGCCTATGCTATGTGTCAAAGTGTGATGCAAGGTGTAATTGTGCAAAAGTAGCTCCCCTAAACCCTAGACCCTAGCCCAAACCCTACGCCGAACCCTAACCAGTAGATCAGGCACACCCTCGATCGTGTGATAATGGCTCGAGCTACGGGTGTTTGTGCCAAAGGGTCCCAATCTTGGTTCTCCATGTGTATATGTCCTAAACAAACCTAAAAGAATGAAAATGTACATTGGTGCACCCTCGCGCGGAGAAATTTAGGGGGTAGACCCGCCGGGGCACACGTTCCGCTGTTTTGGGGGGAGGAGGGGGAGAACGACCGCCGGAGCACCGGAACCCCACCAAATCTTGCATGTGGGCCTATGCTATGTGTCAAAGAGTGGTGCAAGGTGTGATGGTGCAAAAGTGGCTCCCCTAAACCCTAGACCCTAGCCCTAACCCTACACCGAACCCTAACCAGTAGATCAGGCACACCCTCGATCGTGTGATAATGGCTCGAGCTGCGGGTGTATGTGCCAAAGGGTCCCAATCTTGGTTCTCCATGTGTATATGTCCTAAACAAACCTAAAAGAATGAAAAAGTACATTGGTGCACCCTCGCGCGGAGAAATCTAGGGGGTAGACCCGCCGGGGCACTCGTTCTGCTGTTTTGGGGGGAGGGGGGAGAACGACCGCCGGAACACCGGAATCCCACTAAATCTTGCATGTGGGCCTATGCTATGTGTCAAAGTGTGGTGCAAGGTGTAATGGTGCAAAAGTAGCTCCCCGGTGTGACCTTCCTCACATTTGGGCGATAACACTTAGCAGATTTTCCGAATCGCGTATTAATTGCTCCGAAACCCTGATATATGTGGGGGATGAACATGGAGAGTAATTTTGTATTGCACATTGTCTTAATTAACACTAATAAATATTCATAAAAAAGTAAAAGTAATAAAAAAAATATAAGTATTAGATGAAATAAAATAGAAAGAAAAACAAATAAAATGAAGTATGGCGCACGACAAAGAAGGAGTCGCACGGCAAAGGCGGCTTTGCCGTGCACATTGTCTGGCCGCACGGCAAAGGGAGGCCCACGGCAACGTCCCAGCCCTTTGCCGAGCGTATTTTCTTTGCCGTGCGGCGTTTATTGGCTTTGCCGTCCTGGCTTCTTTGCCGTGCGGCGTTTGGTGGACTTTGGCGTGCAAGGTGACGTTGCCGTGCGACACTGGTGAGTTTGCCGTGCACTGTACCTTTGCCGTGCGCCGCGCTGTAACGTTGCCGTGCGCGTAGTGTTTGCCGTGCGTTCCTCTTGCGGCGCACGGCAAAGAAGTCTTTGCCGTGCGGTGCCTAACGGCAATGATAGGCCGCACGGCAGCGCCTGATTTTCCTGTAGTGAGCAGACCAATTGGAAGCAATATAACACGTAGCTCCATCATACCAAATAACCAGAGTATCGATCACAGTGGAGATAACATTAACAATAATGTAGATACTTAAAAACATGTACGCATTAAACCGGTAGATAAGGTAGCATAGAATTGTCTAAAACGAAATACAACACCATCAACATAGCAGTTTCTGCAGTAAACCTAAATACAATACCATAGAGTGGGCTTGTTCTTGTCTAGTTTAATAGGATATCAGGTCATGCAGACCTGTATAATACTAAAGGTGGTGTTTGGAGCATATATTACATATCACCATTATGTCCACCTAGGCACATAATTTACAAGCAAAGTAAAGCGTAATAACATGGACGAGCGTGCAGCAACACCAACATGGATCCAAAATGAGCATGCAGCCTATCAAAGAATAGAACAAACAATTCAGGACGCGCCAATTAAAGGAGAGGCCTGAAGTAAAGAACCAGGTCATAGATGATGAAGCAATCACCTTGATAGGGAATGACAACATGGCACTACTTTCCCTTCTTTAGCGGCGACTTCTTAATTCGAACACTAGGAGTTGCAGAGGGAGGATCAGCCACATTTGTCAGCACCTTACTGCCAAAGAAGAAGAAACACACTGGAAAGTAAGACAGGAGTACATGGACATTTGACCTCAAGGAAAATAAAAGTACAAGCAGTAAGAAGCACCTTTTCTTTGCCGCATTGTTGTTTGCATCTTCAAGGCCTGACTCAGTATCCTGGTGAAACAAGACACACCTCAGCCAATAGATTCTGATGAATTTAACTGGTGTGACTGACTAACCTAAACAAAATATTGTTAATCACACCTCATTTCATATCCCTCTTTCAGTAGCTGCTGCACAATAAGATACTTTTTTTTGTTTTTATGAACTAAAAGAACACAACAAAAGGAAAAAATGTCGCATATGATAGCAATAATCATAGGTTTCGAAATGTTCATCATCACATGCCCAGAGGCGAACGAGAGCAGCAAATATGAATTAGCTATAACCGGAAGCAGTATACGTGGGAGAAAATTCATAAATAGTAATATGACACGTAACTAGAATCATTGGCAGCCATTGCTAAGGATAGAAAACATCACCTTGGCAGTTAAAGAGGAACCTTCCGTCTCAGCGGCAGTGTTGCTGCAGAGCAAATCAAGAGGAAGTAAAGCCGATGAAGGAACACTAACAAACGAGACAAAGGATCTAGGTTTTGAAGGAAAAAATAAGTTTAACATGCATCAACTGGATGAGAAGGTGAGGAACAACACAAGATAACAACTCATTTAGGGGTTAAATGACTTACACTTCAGCTGTGAGGTCCGCAACAGCTGTGACAGAGGTGTTTGCAGCATTATTAGCAAGAGGATTCTTGAGAGTACTAGGGCTATGATCTTCAGGCTGCTTTCTTTTAAGGTTACGAAGTGGCTGCGACAAAGGCAATACACATGTTAGTGAGGGTAGAAGGAAGCATTGGTAACCATGAAATGAAATAAACACATAAGAGAGCATACCATGCGAACTGGACCTGGTTTCTTTGGGACATCTTCATTGGGGATAGGGAGGTCAGGAATAGCCACAGATGAGTCACCGGCAACTGGCTCACCAAGAATTTGATCGAGTGAAGATGTGTCTGTCGTAGGCAAGGGAAGTATAGTAGGAAAGCGGGTGGACTGTGGCATAGAGTTTATAGCAGGGATGCGGGTGTCATGTGGCACAGAGTTCTGCCTTCCAAAGAAAGTTTCAATTGCATTGACTTGGAACGATATGTTCCTCTGCTGTAGACTTTTCTGGGTCACCGACACAGCAAGAGTATATTTCTGACAAACAACGGCAGCAATCTCATGAGGAAGGCCGGGGGATCTTAAGAGAGACATCACTGTTTTTCCAACCAGCTGCTGAGCAACACTGTTGAAGAACACAAACTCGGCAGTACCGGTGCCATCGGTCCCAACAAGGCATAGACGGTACCTATAACAAGACAAGCATGATGCAGCTTATGAATAAACATGAGTCGTAAGAGGCTTGCTTCATAAATATACGGAGCTTGAAGAAATGAGAAAAAAAAGAGGCACACTTTGGATAAGCTTTTGTCGAAACACAGCCTCCGTTGCATTTGTATTCTGATCCATAAGAGGTGGCTGATCGGTGACACTTGGAGCATGAATGGAACCACCATGCATGTTCAGGTGCCACGCTTGAAATTGTCACAGTACAGAGGAAGTCTGTAGCCTGCACATCAGCGAATGGACGCAGTTAAGCGACAGTCAATTTTTTGGTCATCCAAGTAAATTATTTTGGGTGGATTTTACAAAAAAAAGAAGCAAACAAGTGATCTACTGAAGGGAAGGTATACCCGTATACCTCTGTTTCCCATGGATCCAATTCCCTAAGCTCAGCAACTGTCTTGTGTGGAAGATCACCTCTATTGCGCGGCACAGCAAATTTTTCAGTACCGGTAGAAATCCACTGAACTTTAGCGAAGTCATCACCTAGCCTGGATAGAGCATACAGGATCAGCTCATAAGCACACCGGTTGGTTAAGCTAAAAAACACAGAGAGCACATCGGTAGGCTAAAGTAACCAACAAACACACTGACTATGAAAGATAGGCAGATACTTTGCACCACCTTTCAAAGTAAGAGTCAATCTCAGGAATGTCTTCGTTCAAGTACCATCTACATGCAGATCCACCACTCAGCGTCTCATCATCTACAAGGCATATGGCCAAATGGGCTGACATACAAAGCATTAACATAAAGCAAAAACTGACAGCCAGAAGAACAACTCACTGTTGTAAGATTTCATAAGCACACCCACAAAGACTCCAACAACAGGGGTATTCTGGCCGTTGTCAAACATAAGCTCCGCATCGAACTCAATAGCCCTCTGTCCCCAGAGGACAAGCTTCACCTCTGCGTTCCTGCATTTTTTTCAAAGTGATTGTAAACAAGATTGCTAAATATAGATGTGTACGGCAGCAGAGCATAAGAATCTTACCTGTCATCTCTGAGAGTAATAACCCGCTTAGGAGTGGCAGTTGTGTTAGTTGACATGTGAACATGACCCAGCTTAGAAACACCCACAATCTGCCCCAATACATCTACAGGCAAAATAAAATGCATCAGATTGCATCCAAGAATCACATCATCGAGCACATGTACATGGGTGTATTCTAAGCAGAATACACATACCCGTGAAGCAATCCTGAGCTCCAACACGCGACGGGAGGTCACAAAAAGGAACCAGGTTATAGACATGCATAGGGAATGTGTCAGGCACACCCTGCATCTCACTTACTGCATCTCACTTACAGTTGTCCAAGGTGCAAACTTCATCATGTATTTAGTAGGAAATGGCTTGTATGAGGATTTGCTTGTAGCCACAAAGAATTTTTTAAGAGAGTAGACTCCTTGTTCGTGAATCAGGTCTTTGAACTTCTTTGCCTCGGTACCAGCTATTTCTGCATACATGGCATTACCCTGTAAACACCAAGTAGATTAGTCAGTGCACTAACCTGATTTAAAATGAGAAGAAACAAAATAAACTAAGAACAGAGAACATGATGATCTGAACAAAAATATTACGTGCCCCAAAAGATTCTAGTGTGCAGCACAGGTACATGAAGAAGCAGAATCCCTTACCGTTACACATACCAATTTCTAACAGATGATGTAAAATTGGAACTAACTACCAGAGCTGAGCAAATAATCTTAGGTCGGTCCTCTAATGGAAGAACTACTGAATGAGCCTGCTTTGAAAAGCTAACAGCAACAAAATAGGATAATCATACCTTATCATCTATCAGCACAAGATCAACGTGAATTGGTGGCTGACCATCACGTGTCCCATAGTAGTCCCACATGCGAGCAACTCGGACATTCACGCACCAGTGCTTGCTAGCCGGAGAAATGTCAGAGAGTGAATCGAAACCCATCTGTAACAATAGCATGGCACGTTAAAGCTAACAATGCTGGAACTCAAGAGAACATGGAAACTAATACTGTACAGAGTGGAATCATACCCAAACAGTAGGACCAAACAGATAAGCGTAAGGAGAGAAAGTAGTATATACAACAGAATACACACAACATCATATATGACAATAATGATACAGACAGGAACACAGCTAATCACAAACATGAAACAATCCCCAATAAGATATATCACATAGACACATATGTACAACCATATATTGCATAGATCACTCTAACGCACTAAAAACCTCACGGTAGACAATATTCCTCGTCCATCGTGAGTAGTTTTGTGATTCATCTTCAATTAGAACTTTCAGGCCGCTCTTGGAAGTTACACGTGAGAGAGCCACATACAGTTGGCCATGAGAAAACACTGGGTTCCTGAGGTAGAGGCCAACCGCTGAAAGGCTCTGGCCTTGGCTCTTATTTATGGTCATGGCATAGCAGACACGTATGGGAAACTGACGCCTCTCCAACGTGTATGCCCATTTTTTGTGCCTGTGAGATAGCATAATCCTAGGAATGTAGACAGTCTCACCAACATTAGAACCGGTTATAATACATGCCTCAATCAACCTATCGCCTAACTCCATTATTATCATCCTTGTGCCATTGCACAGACCAGCTGTCGGATTTAAATTACGGAGCAACATGATTGGCACACCAACTTTGACAACCAGCTTATGCTCAGGAAAATTGTTAATTTTTATACTGTTCAGCAGGTCAACCTGATAGATCGCGTCTATATCGTTAAACTTTTCAGAAACGTTCGATACAGAGTCACAACTAAGATACTCCCTCTGCTCACCAGGAAACATGGAAATCATGACATCATTAATTTCATTGCACACGTCATTGGTGGGGGACAGTATAGCACGGCCACATAAGTAAGAAGTGTCTCTATACATGGAAGTGAAATCAGTACAAACAGCATCAATAATAGCCTGGATTTTATTAGCACCAGACATGATCAGTACATCTAATGGCAATTCTATCCAACTGGCTTCACTTTCATCTAATCTGCGAGACACGGGAGCAGTGCCATTACCCACTGCAAGTATCCAATCACTAAATTCAGTCAGCTCAGCCTGCGCTGCCGCATCGAGTGAGGGTGCTTTTAGACGCATGTTTTCCTTTAATTCCAGAACGTTTGCAAAAGACCACAGAAAAGAACTGGTTACAGCCGCGTTACCAGTCTGAGACCTCATTGTCGTCGTGGTGAACGGACAGATGCCATAGGATGGCTTAAGTTGGGGCCGAATGGACGCTAGAGGATTCGGGGGAGGGTTTTTGATTAGATTGGATGAACTTCCGGATGCTTTCCTCAAGAACCAGGCCTAAGCCAGAGGTAGAAGAAGAAAGACACAAGGAAGAACTCTGTTCTAGATCTTTCTATTCATTGATCTTGTGAGGTTACAAGTTTCTGGCTACAGCACAACACTTAGATCGTACCCGCGATGGGGTGTGCCCCCTCTCCTTATATAGGGGAGAGGGTGGCTTACAAGGGAAGAAACCCTAGAAACCCTAATGGCATCTTTGAACAGACAAACTACTTTACAAAGTTACTTTAATCATAGGTGACGCCGGTATCTTCTTTAATCAGGGAGGCTGACGTCCTCCGGTTGCTTTTGGCGTCACCTTCCTCTTTGGCGCCAGGGCTTCGTTTAAAGCTACTTTGCTTAGCTCATCCTTGTCCTCTAGCTCTGGAGAGAATCTTTGACCAGTCCTGCCGACGTGCTACAGTGCACCTCTTACCGGTAACCCGGTGTCTTCTCAGCTTATTCCGGTATACCCTTCTTGGGGATACCGGCATAGATTTACTTAGCCAAACGCTTAACTTCGCGCTCCGGGATAAACAATAAACCGGTATCTTGATGGCTCAAACCATCCGGTTTGGCATGCCTTTGGCATACCGGGGGTCATCCCCCAACATTAGTCCCCGAAGCTGGTATAGTCCGGTGGATTTTATCCGACGGACCATGCCAGATTCCCATATCTTAAGGTACCGGTTTAATCTTTCCGGTGTTCAGTTTAGATCTCCCGGCATCTTTGCCGGACTCACATCTTCCTCTCTTTGTAAAGTATTTCCGGTATCTGCCCTTCCGGTATCTATGACATTAAACTTCTCATCGGTGAAGTCGAGAATTTCTCGGGTACGGTGCACATCGAGACATGCGCCTTTGTATCGACACGCCGAGTGGGTCACTTCCCTTCGGCTTCTGCGCCAGCATTTATGGCGCCACACCGGATCCCGGCTGCCGTTCCGAATCTGTGCGGCCTCCCTGTGGCATTTTATTTTCCGCGCGTGTATCCTCGCGCCACGTGGCGGCCCACGAACTGAACCGCCGCGGCCCAGCGGTTGCCAGCCCACAACTTCCTTCTTCTACATAAAGGGAGTGCGGTTCCACTTCGTCTTCTTCCCCGCACTCGCCCACTTTCCAGCGCTCTGAGTTCCTCGCCCCTTGCGATCTCATCGCCGCCGGTCGCCGCCATAGCACCGCTCCCGACGAACCTTTCAAGGCGAAGGCCACGGCTTCCGGCACTCCTACCTCTGGCTCGCAGCACTTGGTGCTGCACGCCGGCCGCGCCGCTGTCGTGGCCGGAGAAGCGGCTTCTGGTCAGCTGGGCCAAATCACGGAGCTGACGCGCGGAGGCAACAAGCTGGGGCATTTGCTCGAATACGCTGAAAAGTGGAATCGAGCGGATGTGTCCGCGGCTACACACGGCCGGGGGAAAGACCGGCTTCCGGCGATTGACCCCGCTGGCCCCCGGTGTACTGAGCAGCACTTCATGCGGCTGCGGCGCGCGGTCAAGGAGCTTGACAATGCGTGGAACGATGCCACCAACAACGTGGTGGTAAGTTACACCAAACCCTTTGCAATTTTTCAACTTATGCCGGTTTCATTCTTTCCGGATTATTTATATCTTCCCAGTCCCCAAGTTTCGGGTTAAGAGCATAGCTCTGAGCGCGGAACTTAGTTAAGAACATAAAGAAACCAGCTTCTTCTTATAGTCATTTTTATTTGAACAGAGCACGGCGGACGCCCGAAAGCACCTCTTTGAGGAGCTTCTGTGGGAGCACCGGGACCTTGCCGAGGCCCACAGCCACTGCCAAGGTGAGCTCTTTTATCTCCGGCTTCTTTTCACCGGTTGGTTTTCCCTTTTCGTTACTTATAAATTTTTTGCACAACAACTATCCCGGAAGCCTCCATCGAGGCCCTCAAGGCCCAGCTCAG